>NW_008824806.1:4512681-4527552 GCF_000699105.1 Pygoscelis adeliae | reverse complement strand
CTCCGGAGAGAGAGAGAGAGGCTGGATAGCTTCAGGCACCACCGCTCGTTTTTAAAGCAGCAGTTTCTGGAGGGGTCATTTCCTGTCCACGCTGTAGACTAGTTCAAAAATATAATTTTCCTCTCCGCCTGACAGAGGTCTAAGGTTTGGGTTTAATTTTTCCCAGCCAGGACCCCTCAGGAACCTGGCAGCAAGGCTTGTTAGCATATAGGTGGTTTAAAAGCTGCCTGAGCCAATCACCCTCTGCGAGGAGCACGCTTGGGTAATGTCAGAAATGTGATTACTACAAAATACATAAACACAGGCCACGACAATCCCCGCCGCTTGCAGCCGGTGATTCACCCGCTCCGAGACGGTTCCCTTCAGCGCAGCTCTGCCCGCTCAAAGTGGTTGTGCTGGGCTACCCGGGCTTCGGCAGCCCTCGCCACCCCGGCGGTGCCTTTCGGGGGGGGCTGCACCTCACATCGACAGTTTGGGGGGACGAGAGGGAGGGCGGCCCCGCTGTTGCACCGGAGGCGGGATGGCCGGGGAGCCTGCACAAAGAAATAACCTCCGTACACCACACTTCACACAATGGAGAGCGGTGAAATGCTAATAACAAACCTCCCGGGAAAATGTAAGAACACTGAGAGCCGGGTGGGAGAACGAGACCCCCAAATAACTGCTGGCAGTCCCGTTCCGCGGGGGTTAGAAATAAACCAATGGAGCATTTTAAAAGCAGCTGTCCGGCTTAAAGGTGGCGGCAGCTAGGTAGGAGACCGGTCTCTATTTTCAGGATCGTTCTTGCGCTCAAATCCAGTAGCGGTTAGAGTACATTGCAAATGAAAGATATCCAAAACTGAGGCGGGGGGGAGTAGGATCCTGTGGGGGTGAGGGTGGTCAAAGGGGAGGTAATCGCCCTTTGGAGGTGAAGGATGAACTTTATCTGTTGAATCATACTTGCAGGAAAGTGCTGGGAGCGGATACCACGTGAACAAAAAGTCCTCAAAATATAGAGGAAACAACATAGGCTCATCCGCTACATGGGAAAGTGCAAGGTTTAAGAGGGGACCCTTCAAATTACCTGTACAGAAAAGCCCTTGAAGCACAGACGGTGTCTTTATACACAGCTGTAAAGCATCGGGCATTATTTACAGTGCTGAATAAATGTAAAAACAACAATAAACAGCACTGAATTAATCTCTCATGTAAATTCATTCCAGCAAATGGAACCACTCTAGGAACAGATTTAGTTAACTAATATGATTAAGAGAATAACAATCAGCTGCAGTCACAGCAGTTCTCAGCCGTGGTGCTTCGCAGGAACACTGCAGAATCACCCATTTCACAGATGGGGAAATCAAGGCACATGCCATTACCTTTTCTAAATTTATGTAATAATCACAAAAAATATTTGAGTGTGATATGGCTTCACCTGCTGCCAAAAAATTAATTCGAATCCGACTGAATGTAGGAATATTTTAAGGCAGATTTGAAAAATTCCAGTTTTCACTGGCATTTGGCTAAATCTGGAAAATCTGAGTTCTCTTTTCAGGATATAATACAAAAGTTCATTGTTTTATTCTAGTAACCGCTGATCTGGACCACAATTTATCTTTGACGTACCAGTCGCTGTTTAGCAAAACTATTTCTGTACACTCTTGTGGAATAACAGTTTCCGTAAGAAATGACGTATTGAGCTGTTTTGTAGACTTCCCACAGCTTTTGTCACTAAACACAGAGCCAACAGATAATACATGGGGTATTTCACTTCTATCTTTTAATGCTCCCCAGCTACGTAGCAACACTACACTGTTGCTCCAGTACCATCACAAGAGGTGCTGAGTTTAATAAATAGCATGTACAACGTTTGGCTCAATAGTGCTGCAATGACAGTGACAGTGCTCTGTCAGGGTTCACTGGCCACACAACAAGCCTCTAACACGTCTACGTACCTAGGAGAAAACTTCCCTGCGTCTACCTCGTACTCCTACGTACTCCTAACCGATCCCAGCAAGGCTACCTTAAAGACTAAAACCAAAATGACCAGAAAAATTACAGAGTTACAGCACTAATACACAAAATTTTTATGGCTGAAGTACCACCTACTTAAATAAATGTAAAAAAAAAAAAAAAAAAATCAACCCACCAAACTGGATTTTACTTTGTTTGCAAAGCAAATCCAAGGTAAAACTTACTTGCCCAAGAAGGGACACACTGCTTTTTGTAACTAAAATGGTGGAATTTTGCATAGCTATATCTGTTTTAGGGACTTTTTGACTAGGCTAAAATTCACTCTTTCAAGAAGTTAAACATGGCAATAATATTAATATTTTTCTTTTTGGCTAGGGTAGCGGGAAAGGAAGAGGTTGCTTTAAAATAAAAAATAAAGACAAACGGAGTACCGAAAGTGAATGAGCAGTAGGATTTGCTTTCATGATTGGGAGCCCCAGATACTCCCCCCACACCCCATATAAGAGCTCCTGTGTACGGGTCTACCGCAAAGGAAAAATATGCAGTGATATTTTAATAATTCCCATTGATTAAGTGGCAAAGTATTGCACACCTACAGCCCACTGGCAAGAACCGAGTCCCAGGGTAGGAACCTGCTAATTACAGGCTCCGGCGGCACTTCCAGTTGCTTGTTACCATCTAGACTAGCGTGATGTGCAAACAGTAAAACAGAAGGCAGAATCAAAGGAAAATGAAGTTACAGGGGTCCTGACGGTGTCATCTTGAGTCCCACTTGGATCTGCCACCTTTAAAGTTTCGTGTGCTCTCCGGGAGTGCCTGTTAGGGGGCATGCAGCCAGCCCAGCTGCCTGGGCTGCTCCAAACCCCTGCACCACTGGCATCAAGCTGCTACCCAAAGTGGTTCTGGGGTCAGAGGCAAACATCTGGCCCAAGTTTTAGGGCAATCAATAAATTCCTTAATCTGGAAAATTAATTTAATGTGAGCAGAGGAAAAAAGAGGTGGAGGAAAAGAAGAAATGACTAGTTAGTCTTTCCAAATCTGAAAATGAGTGTATTTATGTGCCTGCGTATACACTGCTACAAATAGATGAGAAAACAGTGTGTGCAGGCTTGCATTTACACGGGTGTATACACGTGTGAATCCTGCCGTGTCTCAAAGCGGAGAGCCTTACCCCACTGCTCAGAGCCCGGAAAAGGAGGGCTGCGGCACCACCTGGGTTACCCAGTCCTCAAATCTCTGCACCGCATAGGCTCACCCGGCCCCCTGCGTGGGTGCTGCACCCGGGCATGAAAGGAGGTGGCACGGCAGAGCCCCTCTCCCCAGAGAGGGACCAGGACACGGGCCCGCAATCCCCACCAAGGAAGGGGAGCTGGGTAAGAGAAGGGTGCTGTCAGACCCCACCAGCGGAGACAGAGCCATGTTTCGTGTCCATCTGGCCAGGCACTAACCACACAGGCCCCCAAGGAGCCTCAAGACATGGTGCGCTGAGCTGGCTGATGTCTGGGTGCCAGATTGCCCTCTCCTGGGCAGAAGCAGAAGGGCCCACGTAAGTCAAGGACTCCACTCTGACAGCTCTGGAGGACAATTTCCCTTCAATTCAGAGGGAAGCGTGGATTTGGTGGAGCGGAAGGGTGCGGGTCCTCTTCCTCTGCACCCACCAGCGTGAAACCCGCAGTGCCTATGAGTAGCTGAGATCCAAAAACCAACCGCAGAACCTTCCTCCAGGACACAAGCAAGGAGCGAGAAGGGATGAACCGGTGCGGTTTGTTAATCTGTCTCTGCTGTTTATGCTGTCACACGTGGTCGGGTACTGCCTTCTGGTTGTGACTATCGCTGGAGCCCCTGGCACAGGGGGTCCCGCGCAGCCTGCGCTGTGAGGGCACCCACGCTGCCCACGCCACGCCATGCCACCAAGCAGCATCGACAGCCCCATAACACAGCGCTGCCAAAAGCGCCACGTGCAACCGAGGCACAGTCCTCGCCTTGTCAAGCTGACAATCGAAGCAGCCCTGAAGGCTGCACTATTTTTAATAACCACTTAGTAATAATAAAGCAGAAAAGAGATACAGCTGTAAATAGGTGTAATTGCTGTATTTATCCCTGGTATGCGTTGACTGTTCAGTCTGTCAGTAATCAGGTTTATAAGGATACATTTAAGGTGGTTTGTAGCTGTTGAAAAGACAGGAAAGGAGAGACTGATCTTAGTTAAAGATACACAGCAAATGTGTATTGAAATTAGATTTCTTGAGAATACACAAGTAACATGAATTTCTTGAAAAAAATAACAAAAATACCTTTTCAAACTGTCCTTCGTTTATACAAAAGCCAGATAGCATTGAAGACTTTTGATGGAGTGACCTTAGGTAAAAGAACAAAACTGTTTTCCTATGGATACTCATGAGTGACTAAATGAAATTTGCTTATCAAAAGTTGGGAGGCACAATGAAGAACCACCAGCAATACCCCAACGTCTGTAATATACGCTCAATTGCTGAGCTCAAACACAGGATTTTGACAGGTTTCAGAACTGAATACTGCCATTAATTTCTACAGCTATAGAATAAAGTGTACCAGATGCTTGCAATTTATAAGAAATCTAGAGGCTGTAATTTGTTTGCATTAAATATTAATATATTGAAATATAAAACATATTCCAGAAAACACTGTCCTTTCACAGACAATTTGTGGACAGGAAACTAAATAAATCTGTTTAATCCATTGTTCAAAACATTTGCCAGGCTCAGTATACACTTCCAGGCTTTTTCCATGTAGACTACTTTTTTTTTTGATCCTCATAATTGTCCTTTTCTGTCATTAATAAATGACATGACATGATTATTTTTACCAGAAAGGTTTTTAAAAAATCCGTAAGTGGGGCCTACCAAAACTACTGTGTTTCAGAGTTTACAGTGCAGCAAGAAGGGTTCACATCTTTTAAATGCTTCAGGCTTTTTGCAAACTCAAACCTACCTTGCATAAAGTACATGTAATGACAATTCGACATGTCTGACAATTCTAAGAATTCTCTTCACCTATTTAATGCTAGTAAATTAGAGTTGCAGCTCCAGCACTCACCAATGATGCTAGAAGTACCTCTGAATAGATAATAACACAAAAGGGATTTTAAATATTTTTTCGTTCTGCAGTGTACACAACGTCTTTGTCCGCAATTAAAAGGGATCTTAAATTTTGTCTTGGAACTTTATGAATGCTCAGTTGAAGGCACTCTTTGAGGAGCCCGCCCATCTCTGACCAAGCAGTCTGTCTGTTTTACCCATACAGTACATGCACAGCACCTGCAGCAGACAGAGCTGGGGAAGAAAACGAGACAAACTGGAAGTGGTGCAAATCATATCTTGGCGTTACAGTGATGGGCCCGCTAAACACACTAAGATACACCAGACAAACTGACTTATCATCTCTCCGATTAAGCTATGGTAAGCCAGTGTTCAGTGTGTTTTAAGCGTCCTCCCTTTGTGCCTAATGCGGAGGGTATACTGGTCTGCAGGAGCTCTTAGCTGCAGAATCTGGCTCTTCAGCTCACAAGGGACTTGTGCTTTAAGCACTAGAGGCTCCATTTTGCTCCTCACCGTGCTGTCGGTGTGGCATCCCGAGTGGACAGTATACTTGGGAGGCCTCCACCTACCCTGTATCACACCTGGGCACTGTAACTACAAAGTACATCATGACCATGCCAGAGAGGACTCTTGTCAAGGGAAGTAGCTCCATGAGGTACTGGGAGGAGAGGATGAGGTCCCAAGTGTGAAATACTCAGCCCTTGCCATCCAGGGGAGCTTCCCTGGGCTGCAATAGCTTCAGGATACCAAAGAACACCTGCCCATTGACAGAACCAGTTCATCTTCCAGACTAGTAAAACGCCAAAGAGATTTTATATACCTTGGTTTTGCTGCATCTCTGAGGACACCATGAAGGCTGCTTTCCAGAATCCAGCAGCTTCAAGAACACTTCTGTCTTGTTTTGTTCCATCTCCCCCTTGTTTCCCTGTTCACTCCATATGTCCCATTTTTCTTCATATCATCCATACCCACCTGTAGCCTGTTTCAGAGTACAGAGTTCCTTTTCCGTGAATCATTTCTAAATATCTGCCTTGGTGGTTTCTCACCCTACACTTTTTTCTTCCTGCCCCCCCCCCCCCCCCCCCCCCCCCCAGGCCCTCATATATGCTGCTGAAGTTTGGGGTGGATTATCACTGGAGGCTGATGCTGGTAAGTGCTATTTGAAGCAACTGAAATTCTTCACCCAAAGTGCTCAACAAGTTTAGCTGAGTGTGTTTTCCCTGAAGAAAGCTTGAAGAGCTGATGCTGAGGATGGTGAATCCAGAGCAGTCAAGCAGGGAAAAGAAAGGGATGAAATTCCTGTCATTTGCCTCTTGCAGCCATCTCCCAGTGGCTGAGGAAGAAAACAGCCTTCAGCAGCAGAGAAGACAGTACTGCGGTTTATAGCATTGGCAGACAGCCAAAAGAAAAATCCAAAGAACTGGCGGGGGAAGCTGCAGGGGCAGACTACGGTCTGGGAGACTGACCCTCCAGCGAAAAATCAGACAGGCCAGCAGAGAGGTAAGGACCTGAAGAGTCCGAGCCCCTTTCCGATACACTAGTTTCCCTTACAGACAAGCTAAATATGAATTAAATGCAGGTGGCACAGTCACTCAGCTCTAACGTATTAAACGATATGTTATTCAACATCTCTTAAGTCTATCTTGGCCCAAAGCAAGAATCATTATAAGCACCCCTCAATATAGTAAGAAATAAGCAACACCAGACTTCAACACAATCTTTAAGCAACCCTTCCTCCCTAACTTGCCCTCACAAATATATGGCAGAATAGCCTGCCTGTGACAGATTACAAACTGGGCCTGAGAAAGGGAACAGATGTGTGAATATGAAAAAGAGATGCCCATTTTGGCTAGCATTTTCCCCAAAAGTTCTAGTGAACCTGGAAAAACTTAATATTCCTTCTACATACCCAACTCCACCATACTGATTTACCTGTTACACACCTCACCCACTG
The DNA here is from genome assembly GCF_000699105.1 of Pygoscelis adeliae. Lineage (NCBI taxonomy): Eukaryota > Metazoa > Chordata > Aves > Sphenisciformes > Spheniscidae > Pygoscelis > Pygoscelis adeliae. The sequence goes on along the minus strand of NW_008824806.1, from coordinate 4,520,568 downwards.
CTCAGCTTTCAGCATATTTCAATTAGTTGAAAGCTTACTTTTTAAAGGACTCAACTGGGAGCACTCAGCTTTGGAGGCATTTCAGTTGAGTGCTAATTAGCAACTAGCTGACTGTCAACTTTTCTTCTTCGAAGAGAGGGAAGGGTTGGTGATTCCCTTCTGAATTACCTGGCAATCAAATACATGTTGAAATTTATTCATTAACTTATAATAATCATCCCTAGCACTTCTTTGGCAATTTTCATCTTCAAAGCACTTTATAAACATTCATAGAGACACTGTGGTGATAAGCACTATGACAAAACTGTGCAACTTCCTGCATAGGGGTCTCTCTCCCCATTTTACAGGTGGGGAAGGTAAGGGACAGCTGAATGACTGAGGAAGTCAGTGACAGAAATGTAGTTATACCTCAGGAAATTATGGCTTACGGATTTGTATTTGGATCTTGCCCAGCACAGACATACATACTAAGCAGAACAAGTGATGGACAGACAGGAGAACTGGTGTGAAAGGGAACGATGCACAGAGAAATTCTGTGCCTGGTACCAAGGTGGGATTAATTTGACAGCAATTTGTGTCTTATAATTAGGCCTTTGTCATATAACTGAGCCAAGCTGCCACCAAAGCCTATACTGCATTCATCTTGTTGCTTTGAACCACCAGTTATGCCTTACTACACAACATGCTGTGCCCCTCTGTTTTAGTTATTCAATTATTCTAACACCAAGTCCCAACCAATAGTGGAAAGAAATGTATATTGGAAAATATTATTTCCTACACAGATTTTTCTAGAGTCTTTCATTTCATGTTTCTAACTCATTCGCCATTCTTTATAAAGGTTTGATCTTAAGCTTAAACCTTTGCACTTGCAAAACACAAGCGAAACTTGCCAGGAAATGAAAGCATGCTGAATATGATCCACTGAGATTCTGGATATCACTGGTGCAGGTACTCTCTACACTGTTGTAGACAGTATACTCAATACATGAAAAATGCAATCAGTTACCTGTATGCATATTTTGTAGACACAATTTTTTTTTTTTAATTTGGCCTTTAAAATTTAAGTATATGTTATTGATTTAAATTTTATACTTTGAAATGTTACCATGCTCTGCAGTGCTTGAATTTTGCCAAGGCCTTGTACAGCTGCATAAATGTGACTGAAATAACCAGGAGTTTTGCTTGGAAAATCTGATTATGCTGCAAGAGCAAAATGTTCCAGCTCATGAGGGCGAAAGACTGGCTGTGGCTCTCCTTTTAGTGAATAATGATTTTGCACAAAAAAATAGAGTCTAAGCAAAATACATACTGAATAAATCTTTCTCTTTTCTATGTCATAGATTCTGTTCCTTCTACATCTCATACCTTCCAGGCATGATACCCAGTGACCTATATCCAAGCAGTGACCAAAAAACTGACCATGTATGTAATTCAGTATTTAAAACACACCAGACGCATCTTAAACATGTCCGACATGCACATACTGCAGAGAGCACAGAAAGATGCTGACACCTCTGGAGAAGCAGCAGATCTGAGCTCCCTCTGACTTGTAACTCAGCCCACATCAGGAGCTGCAGCCTCTCATGGAGACAGGACACCACCAACCAGCTGCTCAGTGGCGGCAGCCGCATCTCCCAGCTTCTGCTCTCATCACTAGCTTTGATTTTTGATTCTAAGAGTGCATTCTGCTCTCTGCTGTCTGTTGTCTTCCCAGCATCATCCCATTGCAGAGATTCTGCAGCCATGCGTGCCCATTGATACTGATGTATTAACAACCTACACTTTTAACAACAGCACAATGTCTTGTGTATGAATTACAACAGCTTGTGGAATTTTATGTACATTTGTCCGTATCTCTTTGCACATGAAGTTTGAAGCTTGAAGGTTATTGATTAGAAAGCTTTGTTTCTAATTAGAGAAACAGAAAATACCTCCGGCATACTTTATTTCTGCCTGACACTGTACCCAGAGAACTGGCACAACACACTGTCTGTAGCAAGCCTTCTTCAGTGCAAGTGTCCTAATAAATATTGCCTTGATTTCAACATCTGGTACATATTAAATAAAACTACAGATGTGAATCCAATAAAGATAGAAATTTTGGAGGGAACATAAAAAGCTTTAAATTAACCAGCAAGACATTTGTGTTAATTCACAAAAGCAAAAAAGCAAGAAAAATTACCATAGGACCTGCAGTCGAACTTTCCTGTGTCTTAGCTAGAAAGGGTAGCACAACAATGCCAATTGTTTTTAAACCACCTCATCCTTAACGTGATATGAAATTTCGGACTGAGTTCAGGCATTACAATTCTAACTCACAACATTCTAGGTTTTTGCATTTTTAAACTTAAAATCATAAGATGTTGGGGGGGAAGGATAAATGAAAGTGGGTGAGAAGGGACATTTAGTCAGCTAAAGAATTATGAACATAGTAAGGACAGTTAGAGGGCTGTTTTACCTTAACAGCATGAGCACTGAAAATTTTCTTAAGTCTTCCTACAACCTTTGTATTTCATGTGTATACATATGTTATAATCGCACCCTAGTTAGTAATATGTGTTACAGAGATCAAAACAAAGGAGGTGTTCACATGCCTTCAGTTAAGTCTACACTGAAATTTGCCATTAAAAGAAACATTTAAATCCAATCATTTCACATTTTGATGAACTGAGTTTAGATTTCCAGGACTTCTTTGCTTTATGGAGTAAACCAAAGTGTTGCCAGGCATATCTAGGCTCACTTACAGTTTTCTAGTGGACTAATAAAAAACCACAATGGGATGTGGGTGTCAGGATGAGTATATGACCAGTATATGTAGTCAAGTTTATGGAGAGACATATCCATGGGTTGTCTTCTTGCTGCTAGCATTCCCTTTGCAATGTAGATTTTGCAGGTCAGGCTTTTCTAAGTAGTTTTAAGGAGCATATCTGATTGCAAATACGTCAAAGCCAATAATAGGTTTTTGAAGAATTTCATACTTAAGCTTCATTTTTATTAACTGGTGCAGAGGAAACATTTTAGAATAAAGTTCCCTTGTTGAAAACTTGTCCAGACTAGTTTCTGTATGTTTACTGCTGTTTCACAGTTCCCAGAAGGTCTTCATTGTAAATATATTCACTATGGCACACTTTTAAGTCTTTGCCAATTTAGAAACTCTAAAATTAAAATTCACATTAATTTGCTTGATTCAAAATAATCAAATTGAGTCACACTGAGAAAATCTTACAGCATTTCTTGTCTAAAGCAAAAGCAGCCCCCTGCCACTTTAGGGAAAATGCAAGCTTTTACAAAGGCATAGATTACACTTGTTCTTACAGTCTCAGAGTATGGCAATGAGGCCATAATATATAAGGGAGAGACCCCTCTGCCTCCTCTTCCAAAATTTTTATTTGCATGTGTTTGGTTTCTTTGTGGACCTCCCACAACCATTCTTCAAAGGGAGTGCTCATTGAGGTGAAGAGGCGAGACTGAGATGGGAGACTGGGATAGTGAGCTGAGTGACTGTACTAGCTATTTCTTAGATTTTTACAGTATATGATGGTGCTAAATGAAGTTTAACAACCTAAAATTTAAGTTAATGATGTTTCCTGTAAGAAACCGGGAGCATATATCATGCATACAGCTTGACATCATTTATTGCTAATTTCAGAATGGCATTTCCATAGGCATATTGCGCTCAAATCACATTCTGCCGTTCCTACACATATCGTAAGAGCATCAGATCAGTGGAATCTGGCAGTGCATATCAAGGCAGATACACTCTCCAGTGTGTCTTGTGGCACTGATTGCCCAGCTGTCCAAACTGATGTCTCTAAAGTCATACACGGCAGTTCATGCAGCCAGGTCTTCCGCTGGCAGTGAAGGGGCAGACAGCATGCCCCATTGCCTTCCCAATACAGGGTTAGGACATCACTGCAAGGCTCACCCATGGGATCCTGAAATGCACCTGTCCTGCAGTGTAGATGTAATCCTTGTCATACACTGATTAACACTAACAGTCTCGTACAGTGATGGACCGCAGTTAGGGACAGGCTATTTCACAAAGGCTGGAAAGTATAGTTCAGTTCAGCCAAAGGCATAGATACAAAGACGCTTATTTTACTAAATCCTAATGAAGCTTCCTCTTCATCATCATCCTGCCCTGCAGTCATCATTCTCCCAATCCAAACTCACCTTTTTCTTTTCCTTCCATTCTATTCAAGTCCCAATTTTCATTCCCCCCTAATAGCCCATTCCTTACATCTTATCCTGAGCCAGAACATTTCTATCTTCCCTTCAATTTCAGATATTTCTGAAACACCTACTAACTCTTCCCTTACCACTGTTTTTAGACCTCTCCTCCTACCCAGCATCTACTCTGTTTCAACACTGTTCCTCCATCCCTCACCAACATTTACTCATCTTTCTTCAGCCCCTTGATAGGTCTCAGCACTTCTGGCAAAATGCTAGGGGAAGCTGCAGCACACAAACCTTGTTTGGTCACAGCAGCCCAATGATGTATTGTGCGTCATCAATCCCACAGAAATGCTGAAGTACATAAAATATGGTAATGGCAGGCAGCCCAGAAGAAACTATCAGATCTGCTGATATTCTGCCAGGGTTTCATGGGAGATCAGGAAAGGTAAGAGGGAGTGCATGGGAAATCAGAGAGATAAGAAACTTGGAATTATATGGAAATCAGTGCAGCCAGTTGTCGTGGTTTAACCAGGACACCAGTCCAAAAGAGTTGGCTTTTTTGGTTTTGTTTACGTTTTTGAAAAGGCAGTGACTTAGGACAGAATTTTTTTATTCTATAGGAAAGCAAAGTGCTGCAGCTTAAAGTTTGATATCAGGTTCACTGTCAATGTGAAGATATACTGAAAGTTTATTCTACTGCTACTGTGATCAATCATCTGCATTCAGGTCACAGTTCCTTGAAATATGTATTCAAGACTTGGATACAGTCAGAGGAAAGAGAGGAGGCAATGGTGTTCACAACATGATCTGTGTGGCTTGTAGTCATCCCCATTCAATCCAGAGTTATGTCCGTTCGGGTGCTCAACCAAGTCCTGTTCTACTGTTAAGCCAAGTAGGTTACAGACTTCTGTTTCTCATGAATACAAAAGCCTAGTGATTTTTTTTTCAGGATATAAAAGGTTGTTGTGCCCCATCTTGTATGTTTTTTCCTACTTGAGAATTGATCTTAATTTTATTTCCCTTAAATAATGCTCAAATAATGTCCTGGATTTTCATTTTGGTTTTACTTTTACCATGACTCCATCTTAAATCAAGGATTGAAGATCTTGCATACAAAAAAGATCCTTTAACAATATTGCCAGGTTGAACCTGGAGACACACACGCAGAAAGCTCAGATGAGTTTCAGACAAAGATCTGAAGTTTTGAATAAAGATTTGAGTTAAAAATCCTGCCTTTACAGATTTCCTATTCTTGATGAAAACTGGACAAAGAAAACCAAAGTAAAATGGGAACACTTACATCAAGTAATTAAAAACACATGAGACCGCATAGTTTAAGAAAAAATCTATCGCGTAAGAAAGTTTTCTGTTGACTGTCGTAAGGCATCAGTTACTTTTGATTCCAGGTACACGTGTCTCAGCTGTCCTAAGCCCACTTCAAGGTGCAGCTTTCTAAAGGATGTTTTTTATGGCTAGGCTACAAGGTCTGGCTTCCACTGCAGAAGGTCAAATGCTGTATAATTGCAAAGTGGGAGAAGACAGGCCACAATGCAGTTTTTGTTTACTCTGATCCTCGCTAGCTGCTGTACGGGACAGGATGTGTTCTGCTGGTCAGCATAGACACACTGTATTTACAACTGCCATTTCATACAGATAGTCACTAGTTTTACACCCACAATCACTTATTTTCACAATACTGGGTCCAAGGAAGCACTTTTGTTTTCCCGTCTTCTGCAGCAAATGATGTGTATATATTACAGACAGCAGTCTGTATTTTAACTGCTCATAATTCAGTTCTGAGAGTTATGAACCTTTAATAAATCACATCTTCTGGACCAATGTCTAAATGCAACATTTAAACACATGTTATTGAGAGTTAGTCTCCATTACACTGAGCAGTGTATATTCCAGGCAAATGCACTATGTATTGCCTGATTGACTTTAGCAGAAGGTCTTTATAAAAGCATTTTTAAAAATCAGGTCAGCAATACCTTAGCCTGTATCTATCTTTCTATACTCCTTGGGGTTTTGGGTTTATTTATCTCATGATGGTCCAACATAAAACACTGAGTCAAACCAGCAGAAACCTGGTGTCCTCATCTCAGCCAGCTGTCCTTATCGCTTGGACATTGAATCATGGCTCCTTCTTCTATGTTCTACATTTGGTTCCAGGACTTTTCCTGAAGGAAGGGCAGAGTGATGCCCTCTTAAATAATAAGCTATAACCTAGTGTTTATGGCACACTCCTAGGAACCAGTGTATGGACATGTGAACCCCTTAGGCAGAAGAGGGTAAAGAAGTTAGGTTTCCCACTTTGTAACCACAGAGTAATTGTATAAACAACGGGTGGAGGCAGCACCACTCCTTATTTGTGTGGAGGCAGTGGGACAGTGAAACACATACCAAGAGAGTGTTGAACGTAATAATCAAAACCAACAGTGGTATACAATAGACCACCCAAAACACAGCTGTAATAGTTTTTCAGCTCTGCCATGGAAACAATGAATAGAAACAAGCAGAATAGTTTTGAAAATAGCATTTCTACTTTTCAAAGTAGAATTTTAAACTTTGAACCAACCAGGATAGTAATTAGAAACTTTTTTGCAGATATAATTTTTGCTGCATGAGGTCAACTGTGCTAACAGCACTGGAGAGGCGTAGACCCTAACAAAGTGATAGGTTAGCGTGCTGTGTAGGAGTTAGGTATGTTACAGAAGCTGCTTTAACTGGATATTTCCTGGTATTTAAAGAATTGCATTCAGAGGTAATAGCTGTCAACACTTAATCAGAACAACCAACATTTTATATCATACAGAGATTATTACATGGAAAAAATATATTAAAATAGTTTTCAAGTCTTTCCATTTTCATTCAGCTCTAGAAATAATGAGCTTCCTGGTAGCAAAACCACTTTGTTCCAAACCAATGCTGTACAATTACTGATCATTTCCCTAGTAGGCCTTGAAAGGTGTGGCAGACGTGTGCTAAGAAAAGGTCCAGTTGATCTGCATCCTGAGAGAAACATGGGGGGGATCATAGTTTAGATTTCCAGGGCACCTCTGTAAGACTAACCACATCCCCATGGCCTGCCCTGCAGGGCCACCTCCTTTCTACTGTTGCTGAATATCAGTACTCAAGAGTTTCTTCCTGTAGGGGAAAGTTCACAAGAGAGTATATTCATAATTGCGTATCTCTCAGCCCATGTGTGAACCTTGCCAGCCCCATCATAAAATACTCACTACACTTTATCCAAAAGCTGCACTGAATAAGAAATTACTGATGAGTTCCCCTGTTAGATAATAGGGCATAAGTGCTTCTGTTTTGCATATGGGCTCTGAAGCATAGCGAGATTAAGGCTAAAATTTGTGAATTCCTCAAATTTGGGCTGCCTCAGTGTTTAGATGCCCAACTTCAAATACCTAGGGTTTGATTTTCCTGAGCTGTTGATCATCTGCCACACCTTCAGATTTCATTTACAGTGAGAACTATCAGTGCTTCAGGCACCTATACCCTGATTTTCAGAAGTAGAGCCAAGGAAGAAATTATTTTCCTATCTATGAAAGCTTCGCAAAAATAATGTTTTTCTCCAGTCCAGGTTGGAGGAAACATTAGGTAGAAAGACTCTCACCATGGGAAATGAGGGGGTAGGCAAATCCTTTGCCTGAGTGTAAAAGCCTGAGGTGCAAGTTTCTGCTCTGAACCTGCTGGTTC
>NW_008824806.1:4493785-4512640 GCF_000699105.1 Pygoscelis adeliae | reverse complement strand
GTTGCATAGGGTGGTACTATCTCTTTCTCTTACTTAAAAAAGAAATTCCCTATTGAACTGAGACTTTCCATCGAACACAAGGGTGAATCCAATCCTATTAAAAAAAGTTTTGATAAGGCAGCACTGCCCTGTGACCCCTTCCTTTCTTCTTACTGTCCCCAAAATGTTTGACAAAAAGAATCTGAATTTAAACTAGCTCTTATCTTAAGCCTGGCAGATGAAAAGGCACTTTCAGAAGCTAGTTATCACACAGGAGTAGAAACCAGTTCACTTAAGTTTTGGTGAGCCATATAACCACAAAAGACCATCTGCCATCTTCCTGCCGTCCTTTCTGTTCTGCAAGAGCAGAGCACTGCGTACCTCCTAACTTTGGCAAGTCATAATGCTGGGGGCAGGGTTCCCAATGCCACCTTAATTCATTAAAAATCCACATTCCTTCTTTGAAAACCTTCCAGCCTGCGCCCCACATGAGGCAGAGACTCAAGGAAAAATTAAGCTGGAGAGAAGGGTCCTGAATCCCATCCTCAGCAGAGCTGCAGTGAGGATAGGCAGAGTTGAACAGCTCAAGGGTGTTCAAGCTGTTTTCAGCATTTGAAGACATTTAATGGTTTTTTTTTTGGGGGGGGGGAAGTAAAATGCTAGTACGTGGTGTGACTCGTGTGGCTTATGTGCGGTACTGTGACATTTAGGGACAACAGAGCTGAAGAAAAGAAGAATTATATAATAAATTATACATATTTCTGTAGTACTAGAAATCTACAGTAACATAGATTCAAAGAGACACAACATTTATTAACAAATTCAAGCTTTAATAAAAATGTAAGGGCATTTTTTCCACTTTAACTAGAGGAAAAGAAAAAAAAAGACTAGCTCTCTCCTAAACTTCTGTGCCCTCTCACCCCCAACATCTCAATCTCCACTGAGCACACATAGATCATGTCTGCCTCAGAACGTAAATACACAGCAGTGCAACAGAAGAATTAAAATTAACAGATGAGTCAAGGAACAAAACCAGCTAACAAATGTATCTTGTTAGACTGCTGTCAGAGAACAAGATTTTTATCAGAAATGCTGTTTTTCAGAGGACACCAGGATAATTTCCTCCTAATAAATTTCCATCTTATTGAGAGCGGCTAACGTTCTGCCAGTCAGAGGGAATCTCCCAAGGGTATGGCTTACGCAGCTCTCCTACCACTGGATTAGATGTATGCACACGTTTTAAAATACAGTGAGTATATAGTACCTCTAAAAGTGCTTTTGGGCATTTTTAAAAACACACAACAGTGGTAGAAGTTTGCCTCATTTTAAAAAAGATTCGCTACTTTGTTTATTGCAGTCTTTTCCCCTGAATTCAGAGGAAATGAATGTGCATAATTCCACATTCCCTGGAAGGCAAAAGGAGAACATCGGTCTAAATAGTTTGTGGTGTTGTTTTGTAATTTCCATGAATCAAAGCATATTTTTTTACTGCATCACCTATAATTTTTCATAAATCTCTCTCCTTTCCCTTTAAAAATATTTAGAGGAAAAAAAGAACTGTGTGTCATAGGGTATTAGCTGATTAGTTCATTCAAACAGTGCTAATTATAGGTTTAATTGCTTAAATGTGAAAGTCATTTATTTAAATTAGCTGCATCAAACATACAGTATGCTCAAAACCTGAAACATTTTGGTACTGGGAACCAGGGTTATTTTCTGTAAACAGAACATGCAAAATATAAGATGAGAAACAATGTGCCTCTATGTACTGATCGGCAAACTCATTTAAACCCCAAACTCCCTCCTCCCCTGCCTCTGGGGTCGGAGAACAGCCTCATTTGAACAATGACTAATGGAATGCACTGAAATGTGCGGAGGGTTGAAAGGAGAAATACTATTCAAGCCAACAAACTCATTTCATTTGTGATTTAGAGGGGCGCTGCACCTTTCCCCTGAACTCCTCCTGAGAAAGAATGAATAGGCATCTCAAGGTTATGTAAAAATGGTTATTTTGGGTGGAAAACTATACTGGTTTTTAAAATAATAAATGAAGAAATAAATAAAGGTTTGTTATGTCATAAAAATACTGCAGGGAAAAGACGTTTGAACCACGACAAAAAGGTAGTCAGAGCTATAGTGACTGTAGCAATGACAGAAAGAGTATGCTTGTGAATTAAAAAATATGCTGTATTAAATACACGGCGTGAGAACTATGATCAGAGTGCAAGAGATGGGCTCAGCTTTTTAATCTGAAAAAAAAAAGGAAGAAAAAAGAAGACAATTTTAAAGAACAGAAAACATTAGATCATTAACATACTGAAGAATGCCTGGCTGCCAATCCCTCCATCTTCCTGTGTTGACAAAGGAATGCATATATACATATAGATAGACGTTTATTTTTTAAGAAAGAATTTTTTTAAGGAACAAAGAGATTCAGAAGAGCTCGATTCCCCAGACATATTAGTTTTCATGTTCTGTATCTCTGTTCCGTCAGTAATCAAGTTGTATCTGAATGTTATTGCATTTTTCTAAACCTTCAAGTTGATATTAAGCCCCAGTATTCTCAACAACATTATGGAAGTACACACAGCAGCAGCGGCAAAGACTGGTGGATGCAGAAAGCTCCTCTTAATTTAATAAGGGTTTTTAGACTGAACGCTATGCACCATTGACTATGCAGGAAAGCTATTTTTTGCTGCAAAAGTTCCCAGCTCATGAATATCCTTGTACGCTTCTCTGTGCACAGCCTCTCTCCAGGCCCCCTTTGCCTGCTGAGAGGGTCATATGGCCACAGGAGAGCCTGACCCCCTGTTTACATTTCACTGTGCAGATTACACAGTGAAGAATAATACTACAGCTGGTTACTGCTTACAATTATTTAATTTAAAAAAAAAAAAAAAACCAACACTTTAAAAGCTGAATTTATATAAATCTGTCTCTGTGTCTCTTTCTCTTTCTCCACATGGAACTTGCCATTTATTTTTTACTTGTAGATTTGATATACTCATTAATTACAAGCTCAGAGCTTCCTTTTTGGGTGGGGAGAATGGCTGTACTTTTGCTCCATGCAATGCAGAGCCTTAACTTGGAAAGATTAGAAAGTAAAAAATGTTTGGAAAACATTATGGCCATATTTTAGATAAGCAAAGTAAGGCAGGGAGAAGGTACAATCCTGACATCATGCAGCAGTCAGTGACAGAGGAAGCAATATGCTCCCATTCTGGGGGCTGAGCCAACAGTATCATCTCTAATTTTTAGAGACCCCTACTCTCCTGACACACAGTGGTGCCCCCACAGAGAAGCAGGTTTGAGGATGTCTAAGCAAAAATGCAGCTAAACATAATAGCCCAAGCAAAAAAGTGCGAAAAAGATAGTATTGCAAATTTAGAAAGAAAGTGCTGGGTAGATCTTGCTGAGATTAAATCTAAATTGAGTGGATTTCCAATGTGATCAGGGAACGGCATGTTAAGGGAGAGAGTTGGAGACATATCCTCAGGGGATTTATGTGGTTATACCTCCAGATGATCCCACGGCAGTTGGAAAATGAGATACAAAGGGCTCTATTCTGCCCTCATTTACACAGCACTTAACTCTGATTTTCATGCCATTTAAACAAGAATGTCATGTAAAGTGTCTTGATCATTGAAAATGGTGCCAAATACATATTCTCCCCTCAAGATTACTGCATGCAATTCAGATCATGGGGCATTTACATGAGTAGAGCTGGCCTTTAGAAAAGAGGTACAGACATTAAAATAGAGGCTGCAAGGAATCTAATCTGAATTGGCCTATTTCTCAGATATTTAGCCAAAATAACTATGTAAATTACAGTCTCTTTAGCAGTTTTACATTTGTATTTGTCAGAGCAAACTGGTATTTATATACTAGACATACTTCATATAAATGTCCAAGATACAAATACAACGTTCAGAATGCCGTCCTTTAAGACTATAGTCTAATTTGCTAATATATGTAAATCTATAATATTGCCAGTAAGATGCAGTAAGAGGGATGCGTCACATGTTCCATTCATCATATGATATCATGGTAATATGTCTCCTCATTCTTAGGTGGTTTTTTAAAAGCTTAGCATTCCCCAGTTACAGAGGGTTATGTTGCCCTCTGGATAAAAGATGGAGAAATACATGGCAATGCTGACTTTTGAAGGACAACTATTATACAATATAATAAATACATGGTATGTTAGTCCCCACTTAGCTGTGCTGGTACGTGTTATGAACAGGCCTGTTTTACTTTATTCCCATTATTTTAATCCTCAGCCGCTTAAATGAACATGAGGCAGGCAGCTGAAAGGTGTTAGAGTATGTTGTTATACTCATGGTTGCTTTTCAGTCATTGACTTTGGTACCTCCTTATTAAACACCATACTTAATTTAAGGTGTGATACCAGCAGGTATGGTCCTGTTCTGGATAGGGCTGTACTTTAAAGGACCCCAGCAGATTCTGTGAAGGTACATGCTACAGGTATCCTTGAAAATCACAAGCAGCTATGAATGCAAAAGGCAAGATAAGGTCACGAGTCTCTTCTCAATCTTTTTTTGACACTTCCTCGGGCTAGGTCTGTATTGAATTTAGGGTGCTGGGCAGAAGAGCAGTCTAATCCGGCAAGTTCCCTTGTCCAGCTTTATGCATTCACGTTGCTGTCTTTGGATACTGTATACTGACCTAAGGGATGGATATTACTCTGAAGCTCAAACCTTATACCTGAAACTAAGCAGAAGCCCTCATTTATGAAGTATGGATAGGAAGGAAACTGGGTCTCAAGGCTCAGCTTAGAAAATAAGGAGCAGTCCTTAATTAAACAAGAATCTCTTCAACACACATTTTGACACATATCAGTTTATGACTTTTTTTTTTTAAGTACTGTTTGTTGCATATTTGGCCACTTTAGAATCATATTCTGTTTGGGAAATAAACAAAGATAATGCAACAGGAATGTACTCGGGACTATGCGTTACAGCAGCAGTGAAGCATTTTTGTGCCCCTCTGTTTTCAGTCTTTGCAAGTAATGCAGCAAATAGATTGTATGATGCATTATAAATTACATGATACATAATAGTAATCATCATCACTACCCAAAATGATATAGAACATAACAAGAAAATACTAGCAAATATTCAGTGAAAGCCAACTTTGAAATTTTGTGTCAATTTATTCTAGGAGTTAGTCCTAAAACAAAAGAACAGAAAAAATATATTGTAGTCTACCTATAATCAAAACAAACCACAACATTTCTGTTATGTAATGGCTAAAACTGAACAGCCAAATTTTGTCACCAGATTTTGAGCAGTGTGTATACTTAGGAAACTAAAAACATGTTTGAAAAAATTCATGGACAGGTGTAAAAAGGGCAAAATTACTACACTGTCATTTCTCCTCTAGCCTATAGGCTGAACTTTGTGGCAATGTTCAGTGAACACCCTTTTTTCCTAAGAATTCTCCTTGTGCTCTTCTGACTAAAAAAATGCAGATATATGTCACAGTAAAAATAATGCCCACTGAGAAGGGAGAAGGTGTTAGCTTTTCTTCCCCAATCTCAATTAATTTTCAGTTTGGATTTGCTGTGAGTTCTGTGGGAGAGATTAGAGGGATTCCGGCTGTAGCGATTTTCCCTGCAAGGCACCTTTCTGTGTGATATAAAATGACCAAAAGATGGTCTAAATTTGGAGTGAACATATGGTCTTCTTTTCCACATATTGTCTAAGAATTTGTACAAACAAAGGACGTATGTCTCACTTTCTAAAAGCTTTTTATTTTATAGAAATAGAAAAGTTGGTAAAAACCTAGACTAGCAAGGAGTCTGGTACTACTTTCTTAGTCAGTGAGTACTGACTTGATTTTTATATCTCTAAATGTTATTAACTTCACCGACATCAAAGAAGGCTCATACCCTTAACACAATATGAAGAAAAAAGGTATCTGGCTGCACTGGCCTCATGTTTCATTGTACTATCACATCACAAGCTGCTGCACTGATAGAAGAAATCACATATCCTCCACAAAAAAGAGAAGAGAAATGTATATATAACAGTCTTTGAAAGTTCTGTAAATGCACATTAGGCACTGACTGCATTTCACTGGCACAATACACACCGCTCTGACAGCAAAGGCACAAAGTCATGTGTCTTTAGCAAAGACAATAGAGAAGACAGAATTTAAAGTTGCCATTAGGGAGCACAAGTGAATAAGGAGTAGTGTTTCTGATGCGGTCTCCCTTTGAATTTTTAAAGCACAATAACGTAACCAGAGCACCAGCTATTCTCTTCAGCCATATTAAGCACAGGTAGAGTGGTCATTCCTAAAAATATGCCCACGGAATCATTAATAGCTTACTTAGCTCAATTTTTGTCTCAAATATGTGCAAAAGGAAAAAAAAACCCAAACCCTAACTTTAAAATAAACTATTGCCACTTAAAAGAATTGCACCATGATAAGAATGTAACTGGCACAAGAAAAACATAGTTCTGTGCTTCTGTAGTAGCGCTATAGAAGTGTACTTCTGCACCCCGTATAATCCTTTGGGGAGAGAGGAGGACTGGCACAACCCCCTTGTGCTTTCTGCCAGGCAGCCAGGGGCGCTGGGGCTGGGGAGTGGGTTTCAAACAGCCAGCTTCAGACAGGCTATGGCTTCTCCATTTAACTTTTCATCAAACTGCTTGAGACCTAGATATGTACATTTTCCCTCTCAAGTAGGGACACAAATCATGGATGGAAGGATATAATTACTTGCCTTCAAAAATTGCCTGTAATGATAGGGAGGTATTCTGGAAGCGGAGGACAGAAGAGAGAGGACAAGTGGGGGGTTTTGTTGGTTTTTTTCCCCCTGAAATACCTATCACAAATGTGGGACACAAGCCACACATTAATTAGACAAACCTCTAGGTATTATGATTGTCTTGGTTATGTGTATATATACTTAATACAACAGGGACCGTTAGAAGCCATATAGTGAGGTCTCTGTGTTCCTGTAAATACAACTAAAAGCATGATCACAGGGTTATGGCATATATCTCAGGTATTGCGTGTGCATATGTACTACTTCAAAAATACCATGAGTTTTACTGCCAGGTATAATCTTTCACAAACACTGGACAAAACTGTGTATGTAGGTGGTAGCACTTCAGTGGAATTGGCAGATTGCAGCTAATCTAATGGTGTAACATGATATGTGTTTTCCATTTAATGTGTTGTGAGAAATCTAAACACAGTTAAGATTTTTATTTTTATTACTTTCATTTTCCCTTTTTTCTAATCTTCTTTCAGTAGCACAAGCACTGAATGCTGAACAAAACCCGTAATGTGACGTTTAAAATAGTTACCATTTTTCAGGAGTATTTTTAGGAGGTGATAGAGATTGAGAGATTGTTTTCTAAATTAAGAGTTCAAGATTTATGGGCAATTTGAGTGGTACCTGGAAAATCGAAGGAATGGGAAGGAGAGAAAGAAGTAATGGTGTCGTATTCCAAGGCAGAAATAAAAAGCTTTTGTTGTCAAATTCTTATTACCAAGATTTAATACTTTTGCTTATTTATTTGAGCAAATACTTAAATTTGTTCATCTCCATCTTGAAATACAGCTTGAAAAAGCCTGGGTCAGGCTATCCACTTGACCACTAGCCTCTGATGAGGTAGCAACAGAAAAAAATGTCACACCCCTTGAGTACTGCACTCAGATACCTGAAATTCTGCCACTAGCATAGAGTGGCACAGCATACTACCTAAAACACAAGTCTTACTACCTCAAGTATAAAGCTGAAGTAAATATGTGATATCCACATGGTTAGGCTGCTATGAGATCCAAGGTAATATGGACACAAGGTTCAGGCTGCCTGTAACTCAGATCTCCCTGTTCCATCTCCACTGCTCATTCAAATGCAATGGAGTCTGGGCTGGCAGCTGGCTTCAGGGCTAGACCTTCTCCCAAAGGCAACCCAAAGCTGTTGTATTATTCCACACAGGTTCCTATGGCACACTCAGTACTGTCTTGCTATGCATGGAGAAACACCTACAGGTGTACAGGAAGCGCCATCACTAATACTGTGTGTCCTCTCACCCACTCCCCATGGGAAAAGCTTGTGCTTTGCTTGGTAGAATTTCAGAGTTGTGGTTGCTGTTGCTTTTGACATATGTATATTGTTAAATATTTACATTAGAGAGGATGGGGTCAAAGAACAGTGTCTTGCAACTGGAGCAGAAGGCATTGAGGTCTGTGGGGATTTTTTAAATTTCCAGAGTTCATTCCAGTGTGACATCAGCCCTGGAGAAAGTTATCTTCTCCATAGGGATGAGATTTCCTCTTAACATGAGTGCTCCATTTTTCAGGGTAGTGTAGTGAGCAACAAATGCCTTCCACATCTTTTACATATCCTGGACAAGGCAATGAAGTATGCCTTCATTGACATACAAGGCAACAAAGTATGCTGAATACAAGCAACAGCTCCCTGAATCTTATTTAAAATCTAAGGGGAAGCCAGTGAAAGCATCAGAGGACAGATCTGATGCGCTCACAGTAGGTTGCCTTGTTGAGAATACACTTTTTAAAAAGTCTCTGTTCTTGGAGGCTCTTACATGCAGAAGATAACATAATGTGTATCATACATGTTCCGAGTATCATACACATCCTGAGTTCATACAAGAGTAACAAATGTACAAGTATCTGAGTATAGATCCTCAGCTGGAGATGACAGCAAGTACTCAATGCATAAGCTGCATTCTGGAGTTTCAGCGTCTGCAAGGGATTCAACAGCGATGTTAACCTGCAGCCTGAGTTCACCAGTTCCTTGGTATACGCTTTGATGTACACAAGAAGATAGAGAAGGGACACCTATAGATGATGGGTGGCCAGTTGGCACTGTGGAAGTACAACACCCTACCTAGTCCATCCTGTGGATCTGGGCTGTTTTCTGCCCTTCTGGGAGGCAAGTGCAGCAGAGCGCCTTGGGACCTTATCACATCAGAAAATCAAACCTGCATTTACATTTCTTTCAAAAATGCATGCATCACATTTTCTTTCAAAATTACAGGTTTAGTAGTGTGGAATAGATGCCTTCAGGATGCTATTGTTCCTTGGCCAAAGTTACTGATAATTTACCATAATCACTCACCCAACAGGCCCCCACTGTTCCTACAGATGAACCACTTTCAGCATTCTGCTTTTGTCCTTCTTCCCCATGTAATCATTCCTGAAAATAATCTCTTGTCAAGTAAGTAAAACCTGGGCAGGGCCACTCAAATTCCATGAAAATGAATATAGCGTTTTCTGAAATCAACTAACTATTTCCTCATTTTTTCATGCTTCAATTTTCAGCTTTCCTTCAAATTCACATTCCATGCCTGGGACATTTTAACTCAAAGAATTTACATATAATAGATTATTATCTCTAGCTGTCTTCATTTGTTCAAAAGTTGTCAAAAAAATTCCATAGCTATTTCTTGAGGAAAAAGGAGCAAAGTTTATTTCTTTTAAAATATTAAACTTTAGCCATTTTAAAACATACATCCTGTTTCATACTCATGCCACACAATATAAGCCTCTTTTTGTAGTGTTTTAAGTGTAAACATCTAATTTTAACACAGTTCAAGTAATTATTTTATTATACATCCATATATTGTAGAATTTAAAGATAAAATATTTAATTTTCATTTTCTCAGTATCTGGAGGGAATAAAGAGGTTATGAACTGTCTATAGTTGCATCCTAGTAAAAATCTCATATTATCAAAAAAACCCTGATATTTTCAGATTTTTCAGAGAACATTTCTTCTGAAGAGTTGAAGCTGACAATTAAACAGAGAATCCTGGAAACTAGCCCACAGAAAAAGATTCATCTGTAATATGCAAAATAGTGCTACAAAACAGTTACACGCGACCTATTTATTACTTATCCCTTTATTTGGGCAAATAAACTCAGTCATATTTCACCCAGGAAGCAGAGAGTATAATTTGTGTTAAACATGGTTTCATGCCTGCTTGGTGTACAGCAAACACCTTGCAGTGGTGCAATTTGACAATGTTAGAGCATGAACAGTCATGAACAACCCGGACAAATGAGCTCCTAGCAGTTGCCCTCTTTTTCTGTGAGTTTTAGAAATGCGTTTTATGGCAGTAGCAGCAACTGCCTATTTATTTTAGCTGATCCAAATAATGTATTACTGGCTAATTAGGGAAGAGATATTTACTTACAATCTTGCAGACACAGTTTACTAAACGGTTCCATTTACTGTTCAGTACAGTTAAAATTTTAGTACTCCTGATATGGTACCAAACAGGCTTAAACAACTGTGACAGCTGGAAAGAGGCAGACTTTTTTTATTTGACTATTTTGCAAGCTTCAATTAAATACCCACAGTTGAGGCACTCTCATAAAAAATCATACAATTCTTCTACGGTAGAAAATAGAGCCAAAATAATGTTATTTTTTAAGAAGTTGCAAGAAAGTTTAGACTAATTAAAAACAATCCAAAACATCCACTTTTTCATAGGTACAGGGACTGTGGGAGATGGAACGGAGACTGGAAGACATGAAATAGCCTCTTACGTACACGCATATGCAAACCACAAACACGCTATTACAAATTCTAGCCATTGAGCAACATATATATTACCATTAGTGCCACAAGTATATCTCAAAGCCCTTACTGAGCAGCCCACTGTGTCAGAACAAACAAGAAAAGAAGATGGGTGCCAATTCGTGTGGGGAAGTGGATTAAGCTGGAATGGTTACAGGAATTCTTGCTCTGTACTCTGTGTCCCACCCCTCTCAGTAGTTGGTGTCTCCAGAGCAAGGGCACAAAATCTGCAGCCAACATTTTCATCTGAACCATAATTGGAGATTTTTTTAAACAAGATTCGCTCCACAACTAGATAAAAGCAGTCAATGTGAGGGTTAATACCTGAATTAGAATAGGTTTAAACTTCTGAAAGATAGCCATCTTTGCTCATCCCAAAAGGATTTTGCCATTCTTGGTGTTCTATCTCCTAAAGAGAAGAGTAAAACCAAAACCCTACTCTGTGCATATGTAGCCGGTGAAAATTGTTTTGGAAAGCCTAGAGTAAGAAGCCTGGATATCAGAAGAGATTGATAAATTATCCTTAGGCCCAAGAGCAAAGCTGTTGGTCCTAGTTTGCATTTGACAGGCCCAGAGAGTGGGAACTAACTGTTACAAGATGGAAACTGCTTACTTTTCTTCCTGTACCTAAACTGGCAAAGTTTACTTACTTTATATAACTCGTGAGAAATTTAATTGCAGAGCAAACTTTTTTATTCTAGCTCCATGTCTTTGCTAGCTTTTGTCATTGCTAAGATTGTTGTTGGCTGGGTAAAATGGTAGCAAAATGTTCTCAGTGAATAGTAAACATGCTGCAGAATGCACTTTAGTAGGGAAACAAATAGGTTTGCTCACAAAGATCAGAAATCAATTTTTGTGTCTAAAACTGTTGATTATTCATTTTCAAAATAGCTTTTTTACTTTGACATGTGTCTTTTAAAAGGAGTTAAACAATTCAAAATGAAATTAAATGTTTTATCTCAGGTTCATCCAGCAGTTTTAATTATTTGTTTCCCCCAAAGCAAACAAATTTTTGTTTGAATTCTGGAATAGACCTCAAAAATCAGTTATTTTACTAGCCCAATTAAAATCTTACAGTCATTTCCACTGAGAAGAAATCCAGCAACCTGACTAAGAGTGCAGGGATGTGGACAAATAATTATATGCCCTCCCAGTGCTCTGTATTGCCACTAGAGGTATCAAACACAACACAACAAATCAAAGAGCAGAAAGAGCCAGGAGTATGGATCACAGTATCTTGCTAAGGAAAGCTGCCCCTCATTCATCTCTGGCATACAAGACCAGCCAAAACTGAGTATTCAGAGATATGAATGGGGAGATTTGAAGGAAGACAGTAAAATGCAAAATATTTTGTGTTGTAAAACAAGTGACACTCATCCACTAGCAAATTGCCAACATGTCATTCCTAATTTGCTATCTAGTTTTATACTATGTGTGAAGATAGATCAGGCCTCTTTCACTGATACGTGTAGAACCTAGGGCAAAAATAATACTAAATGCAAAAAGTGTGAACTTGAATTTCTATTTCTATTGCTCTAGTTCACCTGCCCAGTTGTGTTTGGGGAACTTTTTGATGAAATTTTCATCATCATAACAGCTCAGGATTGCTGTAAGATTTCAAAAATCTTAGAATTTCTGAAAAGCTTTGCTGTGCATCTTTTGAGGATTCTCTTTGGCAAGCATCATCACAGAGTTAACTTCATTTCAAATTTGTACACACATTCACACATCTTCTGTAGGACAAAATCAAACTTGCAGTGACCAAAGGGCTGTGAATAACATGAGAGAGTCAGCACTAAAATATGTGAAGGAAATGAAAAAGAAAGCAGTAAAACTACATAATGAGAGGATGCTATTAAATGTCCATTAGATTTAGGAGGGTTTATTTTCATTATGTCTCTGATACTGGTTTAAAATGGGCCAAATCCAAATGTAGAGGCATATGCGTTCAAGAGAATTCTCTGTCTTCAGAGAATTCGCTAACGGGAAAGCTTTAAGAGCCATCGAGTTAGTCCTTAGATTTGGAATTGATGTATCTGCCCTTTGCATCTTTAAGATGTTGCACAAACTACCTTAATTACTAAATAAAACAGTTCAGATCTCAAAGGAGAATTATTATGTATTTGGCTAAAGGAAAGGTAATCTCATGAAGCAATCTAAATACCTTCAGGTAATGCAAGTACAATTGCCAGTGAGTTACGTGCATGCAATTCAGAGCAAATTTTGGGCCCATTTGATGCAATTAAGTATTAATTATTTGATTTTTTCCCCCTAATAGATCAGTTTAAAAAAAAAAAAAGGGCTGCACAATGATGTAGAACCTGCCCTTCTGCCCCAAAATGAATGAAACTGTAGTTAGTCAAGCATAGTCTATTCTGCTTCCCCTAAATAGCATGATGCTAGAAAATGATCATGACCAGAATATTTCTAAACAAGCTTCCACAAAAAACTGTAAAACACAGTGGTATGAACCTGAACACTAAATATACTCCATTAAAACTGTCAGGGAGGTAGGGAGCCCATAACTACCTTCTGAAAGAGTCCTATAAAGAAGGATGGCAGTGATCCATGATGGTTCTTCTGGTAGCAAGTAGTTTCAGGCTTCCCATGTGAAGACTGATGCCTGAAAAGAAGCTGACTGCAGAGCCCCCCTGCTCAGGAGTTCTGTAGATCAGCAGACAAGGTTGCATGAGAAATGCTGTAGCATCAGTGACAAAAGCAAATGCACCTAACAATAAAAGACTCCACTTTCAGCCAAACAGCTATACTGTTCCATGTTTATGGTAAAAGAAACAGAAATTCAAGCTTTGTAAGGTTCACCTCATAAATACATGTGAGGTTCCCCACCTCTTACTGGGGATTATTTACCCCAATGTGAAGAATGCAACAAGGCACAAAAAGCCTCTACTCAACAGGTTGAAAAGCCACAAGGCTTCCTTTCTGTCTGCCTTTTCCACAGAAAGTAAATGGGAGATAAACACCTGTTTAATCATAAAATCAGCTTCAGTGAAGCAAATGAACTTACTCAGGTATTTAAAAGACAAGAGAAGTTTAAATTCTCCCCTAAACTCAAATTTGTTTCCTTCCAGGACAGTTGCATGCGTTTCTTTCTTCCAACAGAGACCTTTTTAATTCCTTATTGCTGTCAGTTTCTTTTTATTTAAGAAGTGAAGCTGTGACAGGGAGTGGGTGTGGGAGCCATGTGACAGGAGGTTGTGCAGGCAAAGTGATTGCTAAAGACATGCCACGCTACCTGCCGCTGATTCTGGAGCCGCCTCTCAGCCCTGTGGTCACCCGGCCACTGCAGGCAGCGGGGCATCCACGTACCTCCCCTCTGGACGCTGAGCAGCAAACACACTAAAGCAGCCAAATCTCGCTTTCTCCCTCCCCCCAGTATTGGTAAGGAATGTGCAGTATCTAAAAAAAATGCAATTTTACCTGTTTTTTTTTAACCACCGGGGTTTCTTAAAAAGATAAAAAAGATCATAAATTACCACAGAGACCATTTAATGTCTAAAGTAAATCTTTCCTCTGTTTTCATTATGCTGGTTTGTTTGTTGGCCTGAAAAGCCACAAAGCTGAGTGTGTGACAAAGGAAGATGAAGCACGGTCTACAGGGACAGGCAGAACATGGCAGCACAATGCTATCTCAGAGAGGAAGCGTGCAAGGGCAGGATTTTCTTTTTTTAGGTCGGTATCTGGAAACTCATTTATCCCAAGGTTGGTTGGTTGGTTGGTTGGTTGGTTGGTTTGCTTGTTTACTTATTGAATGTATCTTAGTCTAGTGAAAAACCACAGTGATGTTCCCAAAGCTGCCCCTCCGGGTTCTGCAGGAATCCATCCTGGCAGACAGATCTGCAGACTTGGAGGAAGTTCAAGTATTTTCCAGTATATCAACAAATATGACAAGCAATCCCACTATATTCTGAGTGATGCCATAATAATAAGTGAGGAAGAAAGTAGTAACATTAGATAATCCCCATAGAAGACAAACTCTTTGATCTCCAGCATTTACATGCATGCCTTTACACTTTGTACATTGTAAGTATTTGATTTCTTACCAACAAAATACAGCTACAACCTCCGCTTGAATGTTCCAGAAATAAAGTTCTCCTTGATCTGGTTATATGCCTTCTAAGCACTGAGGGAGAAGACTGAGGCCTCAGATGACCACAATGTGTAAATGAACAAGTTATCAGACAAATGCCAAGAACTAATAATGTCTATTTAGTTTAGCTGCTTCTAAATATTAAGTCAATTATGGTTCTGCTTTCTCTACAAGCGTCAGTGCATTATCACGATTTTAATACTTTATCTCCAAAGACGTAGGCAAGCCTGACACCAGGGCTTGTGTAGATAGGGATTGTTAATAAGAACATTTTCATCGTCCCATTTCTGTCTGCGATGGGAACTAAGCCTACTTTTGCAAATAATTTTTGCATCAATTCATGTGAATAAAATTCATTCCCCCTTGTGTCCTTGACCCCCCTAGGCCTAGATTTCTTTTGATTTTATTCTGTCCAGGAAACATTCACATACTTGAGCAAATGGGAAATAATGAGCTATGACCTCTCGCGATACTGCTTGTCTGGTTACATCAGTGAATTTTCAGCAAGGGAGCCATTTCAATGGGTGTCACTGTAAAGGAAATGACTCACTAGGCTGGCTTATAGCTGCTTGTAACTACAGAGACTGTTAACTAAATCCTAAATAAATAGCAATAAATAATAGAAAATAAATCATGTTTCATCGCTAGCACTAAAATCCAGTACTTGTATTATTAAAATTAAATGGATGTAAATAGTCAAAAGTCTCTGAGCAACAATTTTTTGAAATGAAAGAACTGAAATTTTTTATAATCATCAGGAAGAGTAGGAAGAAACAAAGAGAGAGAAAAAGACAAAAGGAAGACAATCTCCAGGCTGTAGTGCCAGTCATTCTTTCACAGGCTTTATATCACCGAGAGCTCAGATTCAGATGTTGAAACTGTATGTCTCCAGAATACACCCATCACCTTTCAAGATTTCAAGCAGGGTTTCTTCAT
This sequence comes from Pygoscelis adeliae, assembly GCF_000699105.1. Classification (NCBI taxonomy): domain Eukaryota; kingdom Metazoa; phylum Chordata; class Aves; order Sphenisciformes; family Spheniscidae; genus Pygoscelis; species Pygoscelis adeliae. The sequence continues at coordinate 4,497,030 of NW_008824806.1, read as the reverse complement.
GGTTGGGAGCAGCAGTACTAAAAGGAAGCAGTTAGAATCAGGACACATTCCTGGGACATTATAATGCATATTATGCATTGTCTCAGCTTGACTGTGAACAACGCACTTGAAAATGAACATCAGCTAATTAGTTGCATACCATAGAGGAGGCTTGAGCCCATTTCATTTACTGCACAAATGATTTCAGACTTTTTTCTTCAACTCAGAAGAGGCGTAGCCCTCCACCCCTTTCTTGGACGTGGAATTTTACATGTGACATGGCGATGCAATCTGGAACAAAACAGAAACCCTGGAAAGCCACAGATATAAAAATAGTGAGAAGAGAATTTAGCTTCCTTTCTGCTTAAGCAAGTGTCTGAGAAACTGAAATCTGGTTCCTGCTAAAGAAGTTTGCATCTATATCACGAATGGCACTGCAATGTAGACATTCCCTAGGCAGCTGTAAAAAAAAAAAAAAAACAGAAAGCTCACTCTGGTACCACATACTATTTAATTATAATAGCACACAATTTAGCTTCTCATCCATATGGATACCCCATACTGAATTCTGTGCTGCCGTGGGTCCTCAAGCTCATCTCTGAGCAAGCTCACCTAAAATCCATATAGTACCTTTACACTGCAGTCAAGTCTGCCATAGACATACCCTAAGCTTATGCTTTTCTAGGCTAAACTCCTGTCAACTCCATTCAAATGATGCCACCACTTTTGAAATATAAGTACTCCATTTTCCCTTCTGACAGACCACAAAAAGGATAGTGAAAAATTGAAGTCCAAGATGGTAAGGGCAACAGTAGTCTTCTGCTAGCTCTGTGCAATAGCTCTCGTAAGAGGCAGCTGGCTACTGGGAAGCTCTGTGAGCGCTATTATATAAATATAATGAAATGACAAGGTTCTGCCATCTCTCATCCTTGTCACTAATTGCATACTTTCACAGCTCGCTCTGAGCCCTAAAACTCTGTAAACACCAGAAATGTGAAAGTTTTAGAAGATGACTAACAGCCTGAGAAAAGTTGGAGTTACAGATTGGGAAGGCATAAAATGGAAATAACGTGTGACTGCAAAAGAGGCCTTTTTTAGTTATTCCTACCGCTACCATACGACATAAGCAAAGTGTGCAGCAAAGTAATGCTCAGTGGACACAAGCTAACTAGTTGTTCGCAAGGCCGAGCTGAAAGCCTCCACGTTCTGGGGTGTTGACCCTGCAGTGACCACTTAGACCCCCTACCTCACGCCTACTAAAGAAACAAAAATGTCTCTCCACATCCTAGTGTGCGAGATGTGTACCAAGGGAACTTCGATACTAAAGCAAGCCTCCTGTTCTCACATGCACACACACAGAGCTTTTGAATAAACATTGCTGAACATTATAGTAATTGTATCAAGTGACCCAGCATTTGATTCCATTGATGATTACAGAAGTTCAGCAAGTGGTACAGCTAACAACAGCAGTTCAACAAGGCCAGTATGTGACTGTATGTCATACTGGCACTTCAAGCACATAACAGAATTTTTCATGTAAACTGAATAGGGGAAAAAAAAAAGCTTCATAGAGGAACTTCTGAGTTTGCACTTGAACTTTGTTTTTTTTCCTGTTTCATTCATTGGTCAACAACACAAGAACTAAAATCAGAAAAATAAATTAACTATTGCTGAAATACGGCTACGTGGAGCGAACATAAGCACCGCATTTATGTTACTGATTATCAGCTATGAAGGGGTTGATCTAAGTCATAGATGTTATTGACAACTGTGGAGGTATAGCTAGGGAAGAGGGTTTCCAAATAAAGGGAAATTCCTTCTTTGCTGAAGTGAGTTCCTATCCAATTCTTAGGTAAACTCATTGGACAAATACATTGCTTTTGCCTCAAAAGCAGCCTTCTCTCAAATCAGGACAGTGTTTCCTCACAACTATTCGTACAACAAATAAAATGTAAGCTTTTTCTAGCTTTGCTTGTAATTCATGTATTGGGAGGAAAAAAGAAATATGCTTATATTTAATGAATTTCAAAATTCTCTTCCTACTCCTGAAACTAAGGTACAGTCTGACATCAGAGCTATGTCACTATTTTTTTCTCAGGAATGACAGTAGATTGTAGTTGTCAGTCTGAATTTTCCTGAAGTAGTTCTCTCTAAAATAAAATCTTCAGAGCTAGAAATAACATCTGAATTTCTTGTCCTTTGATTTCTCTCCCCTTGGTAATGATCTCAGTTTTGTTATCATGAGAACATACACACTAAATCCCCTAGAGTGAACCTTCACGGCACCTTTTTTGATACAGTAGATTGGACGTTTCTTACTCTTTATCATTTGATCTCTGAAACAGTTTGTTAAGTTTTCCTCCAAAGGAATGTTTTTATTGATTGCTTCTATGGCTGTGAAACATATTTTCTATATTAACAGAAATGTTTGCATTTTGCCTTTGTAAGTTCAGAGATAGAACTCTAGTAACACAATTTTATTTTTTCTTCCAACTAATGTCTATATTAAGGATCTCCTAACCTTTAAGGCAAGCATTTTCATATCAATTATGTTGTTTTTCAAGAGGGAGGCTAGGGAAGAATTGAGAATCCAAGTTAAATTCTATTTACTCTTTCACAATCATTGACACGTTCACAAATGATCGGCTAGGAAAAGTCCGGACAGAATGAACTGAGGAATGCAATTGAGGAGTCTGAATCAGAAAAATAAAGAGAGACACTCTATAAGAATAATAACTTCTAACCATGATTTAGCTGTTGTAATGGTGTTGTAGTGTACATGAGAAATAACCCATAAATATCTAATAGAGTTTAAAAAAAGTGATAGAAATGGAACACCAACAATATTATCTGTTACATACTGATGGAATGTGAGAGCTAGAAAGTAAAATATTGAGTATATTTTTCTGTATTGTTTATGTTGGATAGGAAGTTAGGAAAGGTCTCAAGAAGAATTTTTCCCATATTAAGAAGTCTCAGGGACTTCAGAGTTTTATGCTTGCCTGTGATATTCTAATCACTAGAGACTAACAGTACTGATATTCATTAAAGAAAATCCAAATAAGTTTCCTGGGAGTAAGGAATGCAGGATTGGACTCATGATCTATCTGTTTGAAAAAAACCTACCACAGAAAAACAGTTCACATTGATCAGCTATGATCTTTGCATCTTCTGTGACGCCCATCTACAAGAAGGGCCGGAAGGAGGATCCGGGGGAACTACAGGCCTGTCAGCCTGACCTCGGTGCCGGGGAAGATCATGGAGCG
>NW_008824806.1:4479509-4493185 GCF_000699105.1 Pygoscelis adeliae | reverse complement strand
GGCTGAACATGAGCCAGCAGTGTGCCCAGGCGGCCAAGGTGGCCAATGGCATCCTGGCCTGTATCAGAAAGTGTGGCCAGCAGAAGCAGGGAAGTGATCGTGCCCCTGTACTCGGCCCTGGTGAGGCCGCACCTCAAATACTGTGTTCAGTTTTGGGCCCCTCACTACAAGAAGGATGTTGAGATGTTGGAACGTGTCCAGAGAAGGGCAACGAGGCTGGTGAGAGGTCTGGAGAACAAGTCTTATGAGGAGCGGCTGAGGGAGCTGGGGTTGTTTAGCCTGGAGAAAAGGAGGCTGAGGGGAGACCTCATCGCTCTCTACAACTACCTGAAAGGAGGCTGTAGCAAGGTGGGTGTTGGTCTCTTCTCCCAAGTAACTGGCGAAAGGACGAGAGGAAATGGCCTCAAGTTGCGCCAGGGGAGGTTTAGATTGGATGTAAGGAAAAATGTCTTTACTGAAAGAGTGGTTAAACATTGGAACAGGCTGCCTAGGGAAGTGGTGGAGTCACCATCCCTGGAAGTATTTAAAAGACGGGTAGATGAGGCGCTTAGGGACATGGTTTAGCAGGCATGGTGTTGTTGGGTTGACGGTTGGACTCGATGATCTTGGAGGTCTCTTCCAACCTTAACGATTCTATGATTCTATGATTCTATGATTCTGTAATTACATCAAGCAGAGCACACCTTATTTGGGAGTTGCACATGCATAAATGTTGACAGAACATGGCTTAATACTGTCATTAACGCTTCTCTAAGGAGAACACAAAGGAAAAGTGAAGAAAGAACAGCAACACTTTTGCAACATTTCTTTGTCAGTTATGCAGCAACTTACATGAAATCAATTATTTTCCGAGTCAGAGACAAAGCTAATGTTATTGTTATTTTAAGCTTGGACTGGATAGGAGGAAGCGGGGGCTCACAGAAGTGGAAGCGATAGTCAGAATACTATGGTCTCCTTCTGCCACTAACTGGAGCAATACATTCTGCTTTCCATCTCCCTAAACTAAAGGCCTTTCCCATGAATGACTGATATGTTTTTCTCTTTTCTTGTTAGAGTTCAGAGAATACAACTGCAAGGCACAAAAGCATACACACAGGATTTTTTTTTTTACCTAACTGTATCAGGTGCTTGTCAGTTTCTGCTATACTCAGACTCATCTTAGAGAAATGCTAATCTTTCAAAGATGAAGATGAATGAAGGAAAAGGTATCAATGGTGACACCTCCAGCAGAGAGCCTCTGGTCAATCTGACCTCGAAGGGGAATGTCCCCCTTCACATTCAGTGGGGCTATTCAGTGCACTTTGGTTTATGAAGATGTAGCTCTATTCTTCGTCCACTTTATATTTTATTTTCTCAGAACAATTTTGTTACATAGATCATACAGAGGCCAGTCAGTGGTAGCCATTTGTCAAGTGTTACTAGAGCAATACGCATAATTATGTGTATTCTGCATGTGAATGAAAAGGAAGATTGATCCAGACCTGGGTGTCAGAAAACAGTTCCAGCTAGTCTAAGCTGAGCACCATCCTAGGTGCTGGAGAAGTCTGTGGTATCCTTACTGGATAGAGAGGTTTGGGGAAGAAGTGCTTTCTTCAGGCTTAGGCTTCAATAGCACAATATTCTATAGCAATAAAATTCTATAGCATGTATATCTGACCCACACAAAGTCAGGAAAAAAACCAACCCCCAAACCCAGAAGAAAGCAGAAATAGGTCAAGGATTTTTAAACCTATTTTTTGCCACCAAGCAAACTCAGAAAAACACTGTAGACATGAAGAAGTGCATTTTAGTGCCTTCCAAGTACCAGTTGCCTTTATAATAATTTCAAAATGATAAAAACTTATTTTGTGGTAAGAATGAGGGCTCCCCAGTGAGAGTTTTAAAGGCATGAAGACATTAGAAATATTTGCAGCCACTTCACTGATTTTTAAAAGAAACCTAAACAATGCAATTCTGTCAGCTAATTAAAATGGTTCTTTCCAGTTGCACTGAATTTCTTTTGGAGGATCATTACTTTCCTTGCAGCAAATTTTGGTACTTTGTTTTAAGGTTTCTGATTAAGGGAAGAAAAGCTGAGGGGAGAAAATAAAGCTATACTGCAACACCAGCATACATAGGAGCATGGACCTTTTGGTACAGCCAGTTAAAGCAAATACCATCGACTGAGCCAGGACTTGAATGCTTTCTGATGAATAAGTCTTATGGACTAGTATTTCCAGAAAGAATAATGTCATAAACTATACAAATAAAAGAAGTGATATTTATCTTTCTTCTTATGTCACATATTAAAAAGAAATAGTTATGAAGGATAAAGTTTACAGTTCCTCTTACCCGCTCGACAAGGGACAGCTTCTGACCCTGTCATTGTGCAGTACTTGTCAGTATTATTTCTTACTGGTATTCCCTAGGCACAAATGTGATTAAAAAGACTTCTCAAAGGTCACTAGGCAGAATGTCTATTCTCTGTCCTAAGACATGAATTACAAAAAAATAAAGCAGTGAAGAAGATGACTGAACCACTGACTAAGCAGAGGTACAGGACTTTGCAGACCTGAACTCAAGACCCTGCTCTGCTCTGGCAAGACAGGCAGATGGAGATAAATGTCTTCAGTAAGTCTTCAACATGCCTAAGCATTTCAGCATTTTTTTTTTTAAATCCCATTTTATATTCCTCTGCTTTCTCAAGTGTCTAGACATCTCTGAAAACCTGTTACTTAGTCTCCTGGAGGGATAGTGATACTACCTTATTTAGGTGCTGAGACACCTGAACAGTCATTTCAGAGACTGTAGAGTACAAGTCAGCATGGCTAAGTTAACAGCCTAACCTTTTTTATAGCCCATACTGGGATCCAAGGCAACAAAATGAGGCTTAACTTAGACAATTAAAGCTGGACAGTATGAATTACATTCAGTTTTCAAAATGTAGCTAATACTCACTTATTCAGAGAGGCCTGGGGCAGATTCACACATTAAAGGGTATGAAACTCATGTATTATGGTAATGGAAACCATGAAAATAGACAAAGATAAATAACCACATTTGAAGAGTGCACTCCGTGAATCTCCTAAATATAAAGACAATTATCTTATTACAATATTTTTAAAAATATATTAAAAAGATAATCTTGTAGGATAGCACCAAAAATTCTGATATTTTAGGTTATTGAGATGAGAACCCTGGACTGGAACTGAATTAATTAATGCAATAACAATCAGAAGAATCAAATTTCTATTATTCCTAAGCATTGGGGGCTGAACAAATAAACGCATTCATAGTTGCACCATTCGCTGGTGCTCCCTCGTTTTGTGCAGAGCCATTCAGGAATCTCTAGCCTGCATTCCTGGGTTAAACTCTGCTAAGATATGTGTAGAGACAGGGAGATTGTGTCCACACCTCTGCCAAAGCTCATCCACCAACCAGATAATCTTCCTGCTGGTAATGGACAGTTGGCTATACTTGTTTTTTTTCTTTTCATGGGTATATAAACCAGAGACAGCTAAAATGGGACAAAGGGAATGTCTCAGATGAAATCAGATGTGACCTTTTCAAAATGGGGAGCATTTCAGTGGTTTTAATTAGAAGCCTAGGAACAAGAGTTAAATAAACTTCAAGATACCTGCTCTTTCAGCTGAGCCTGGTGAGCTGGTAGGAAACTTTTAGAAGTCTGCCTGCTTTACAGCACATAGGTTTTATAGCCTCTCACTCCATTAAAAAAATAAATAAATTAGAAACCCCAAGGCAGCCACATATTTAGAAGCAATGAAAACCCAACCTGTCTACCTCTAAAGCATTTAAAGGCAAATGTATTTGGGCTTACAACCCAGAAATGAAAGCATAGCAGAATGAATTAAAACATTGTGACTTTGCTGTAATCTATGTTGCTGCTCATAGCACAAGTCTGAAGATCAAGAATTCATTCTGTGTTTCTTAATATTTAATAGAAATAAAGAATTTCAGTGCTAACAAAATTAACATTGTGAACAGACATATCTCATTACAATGTCAAACTATGTAAAACCACAATGGACCATTCCAGGGGAGTCAAAACCAATTATTTGTATCAGAAAATCTACCAGACTACAAAACAGAGAGGCCTGTGAACTTCTGCAACTGGTTCAGAGATTAAAGAAACTGCAACACAGCATGGGGACAAGGGATAAAGTGAGTGGGTTTAGAAAAACTCCAAGGGAACTGAGAAGTTCACGCCCAATCTCAAAACATACCAAAGTTTAGGAGAATTTCTTTTCAGTTTAGAACTGACTTTCTAAGCAATTTTAGACTGCTTCTCTTTCTAGAAATAAAATCATGCTCCCAACCCATAACTTATAGCTCTTTTCACAAAATTGACCACCAGTACAGGACTCTGCCAAAAGAATGATCTCTTCTTTCACCCCTTTGTGTCCCTGTTCATACTTCTAGTCCCAGTGTGAATCCTGGAATGGAAAGAGGATAACTAGTCTGAAAGCATAACCATTTCTGAGCCGTAAGTGATCCTGTAGCTTGGATCACTCATTAAAAAAAAAAAATCTAAAAAATATTTCTCTACCTCTTTGTTTCAATGATCACTACCAGATATGCAGATAGGTCTCAAGCTGCAGGTCAGACATGGAAAAGGTACTATTTCTTAGTACGCTCATAACATATAGCACAAGACATGTATGAACACAAAGTAAACTCAACCATAGACATTTTTAATAAACACTTACTAATTGGACAAATGTGTTAACCCGGGATTGTATGCAGTCCTGAGCTCATACAGTGCAGACTTGAATAACTTTCATCATAGAAATACTAGGTGAATGAAAGATTAAGCTTTCATTCAGGTAGAATCACTAGAATCACAAGGTAGATCACTAATAAACTCAAAATACATAAGCTTTATGTACCTGTCTCCCCATGTGCATTTTTAAAGTACATTTATGTGTGTATTAGTTGTTGTCTTTCACTCCTGGCAAGTATCCAGCATTGCCTGTCTGTAGGAAATGTTAAGCAACCCCCACCCCTGAATAACTACTTGGCATAGTAGGGGTTGCTAGCAACTTGTACAACATGCTTCATGTTAAGGACTCCTCAGCTTCAAAGATACTCTTGAAAATGGGAATTAAAAACACTTACGTTGCATGCTTTGGAAGTTTAGCTCTGTGTCTCTTGATCATCATCAAAGTTACCCTACAGAAATATTCCTCCCTCAATTTGATACCAGTATTAGAATTAAAAAAGATTTTGTACAATATTTTAGAGACATTAAAGGGAGCATTTCCTAGCATAAAATCTGGCTCGCTATCATACTGGTTTTGTGTTCTGCAATTCTAATGATATTCATAAGCCTATTTATTGAGGATGAGGAAAGAAAACATTGTGGGTCAATGTAGCTTACCATGTAAAACAACCCATTATGGGGACTCCTTTGGATTGTCTTTGTTAACTTATTTGAGATAAGCATCTTGTCTAATCAAAATATGGAATCTGCTCTACTGCTTCACAAAAGAACTATGGGTTCTTGTGTCTTCTACTTGTCATTTTCTCCCTTGTCCAATTTGCCATCATAAGAAACTTTCACATCAAAGAGAAAACTTTGTAGAGCTTCAGTTTTTAATTTCTCCCTCCCTCTTCTTTCTACTGTCTGTATATGAATGGGGGGGGTGGGAGGGGGTGGGGGGTGTCTAACACACTTTAGAAATACTGACGAATTAAAAGACTTTTTCATGCCAATTAAAATATGAAGGAACCCAAGGTTTTCCAAGGCAGACATTTCCCGCAAGACTTGTGTTCTAAATGATGCATTTTCTAGAGCTTAGTGGGGAAAAGAAGCTTTCCATAAAATTTAGGAGGCAAATACCCTGCTTTTTGGGGTCTTAACATAAGGAGGTATTCACTTGGATCAGGTGTGCCAAACATAATTGAAAGATACCTATTGGTGTGTAAAGAACAGATTTGCAAAGATGGTCAATTAACAGAAAAGAAAGATATGCATTTAGTGGGCTTTACCAAAAGAGATTGTGTCCAATATCCAGCGGAGTCAAAGAGAGTTAGACATCAAGCCTAGTTTTATTAATCTCATCAGAGATCTATTTCCACAACAGAACCTCATCTTAAACCCTCCTTTGCCTGGTTTTATTGAAACATACATCACCCTACATTTTTGAAAGAAAATTCTTGGTGTTCATTTTCCACATTCAGGGTGAATGTTGCTTTGGTAGTTTGTAGGATTATGAACACCTACTAAATGGCATTGTCTCTATTTTCAGCAGTGGAATTTGATAAAATCTATATTCTGCATTAGCTACAAATTTACGCAAAGGGATATAGAAGAAAGCCAGCAATGTCACATTAAAACTCTTTTAAATGAATATCTAATCTGAGTAACTTTCAAACAAATGCATCTGAAAAAAATGTCAGTGTTATTTAGCTTAAGATGGGAAGCTGAACAGAAATCTAAATGACAGGGGTCTTTTTACAAAGAGATAGTGCCATTTTTTAGTAGAGACATTTCTCTTCACAAGTTTTTCAAATTATATGTTCTTGTGAAGGATGTTAAATGTCTGGGTTGTAAATTTCAAATTGTCACTGCATGATGAACTCCAAGATGAGAAAGGAAGGAAAGAATTACTTGTTTTTAATTCAAGCTGAACATAAGCTATTGAAAATTCATATTTCATTTGTGGATTTTCAACATTCACAGGAGCTGGAAGTGCTACTTCAAGGCTAGCCAGCAGAAATAAACCAGAAAAAATTCTGAGTTATGCTACTATTATTTCACCATTTTGAAGTAAAAATTAGAGCTAGATGAAACTGAGAATTTCCACTTTTTAAGAAATTTTCAATAAACAATTTTTTACATCTGCTTGGAGTTAAAAAAATATTCTTTACTGATAAACTCCAACTATTTAATTCAGTTTGACTGGTGCATGATGCGTAGCATCAAAGCAAATTAAAGTGTTCTAACCCAAGAAGTTACAAACATTCTGCTGTGATTCCATCAAAAACTTTTAAAATGAAAATTCATCAGAAACAGCTGATTTCCCATGCAAAGTTTCATTCTGAGAAAACATTCATTTCCAAGAGAAAGACTCTTGGCCAGCTCTAGAAAGGATGCCATGCAGCCGTGCTGACAAAACACAATAAAGTTCTACCTAAAATTTTATGTCTGTAAAGAATATGAAGAGCATGTAACATCAGTATGTCAAGGATTTACTCCAAAATCCGGAGCCTCACTTGGTTTTGCAATACAGTAAGTTGCAGACATTTGACAGGGAAATGAGAAGGACAGATTTTTCCCTAAGGATCATGAAGACATACTTGGTAAAAATGTGTGTCAGGGGCCTGCACCAACAGGATCAGGCTTGAAATTGTTTAATAGTTCAGAGAACCGTGATCCTCTGCACCATGAAGTCAACCCATATGGCTTTGGGCAGGCACGATCTTTCTGTACCTCAAGCTACCCACAGCTGCTCCTTCTAGGGCTGCTGTAAGGCTCATTTAGCTTTTCTAAAGGACTCTGAATCTCCTGAAAAAAGATGCAAGCTATTGCATGTTGTCCAAATCGATCTTGGCTCAAGAGCTGTTTGTCTTGGAAACAGTGAAGTGTCCAGGCATGTTACTGCAAAATCCCCATTCTTCGCAAGAGATTCAAAACAAAGTACTGCAGTAATATGGGGAAAGCAGCTAGTTTAGTCCCTTGATTGTCTTGATAAGAGGAATTGTAATTATTCTGCCAATAACAGGGGTGGATAGAACAGAGAAAAAAATGTTTACCATCAACAAAAGAAATAAATCCCAATTTACCACCATAGGAGAGAGTAATGGAGAAACTACTGATGGATTAACCGATGCCTCTTTCCCCTCACTCTTCTTAGACACAACACACACTGATGTGGGTTTATATATTTTTAAACAGAATTGTTATGGATCTTTTATGTAGCGGAAATGTTTTGTACTCTAATTCAAAAGAGATTTAAGGAAACCAAGTAAAACTGGGGAACTGGGGTGTGGAGGGAGGGGAAATAAACTTGAACAAGTACCTCCCTGTACATCAGATTCAGAAAAACATAGCAAGTAGTTTTGTGCAGATATGAAATACAAGCATGTTTTATTTATAGATGTGTTCCCCATGTGTTCACCTGTGGAATTCATTCCAGTGTACCAGAAAAAAATATCGTAGTGGCCTCATAGCCACCATTTGCTGCACACTCCTGGCAGTTTCCAAAATGTCTCAGAAGAGAACGCATTCCAGCTGTCTCCTGCACTCATCCTCCGCCTGAGATGCAAGCGTAACAATGCAAAGAGAACAAAGCTACTCCCCTAACAAAGGCAGCATTAAATACTGGCAAGGAAATAAGAAACAAAATATTCCCTTCAAATATAGGGAAGGCACACAAGTTCACATTTTTTCTTCTGCATGTTTTCTTAGTAAGGGTTTTTGTATCTCAGAGATTAAAAATATAACACATACTTTCTTCAGTTGCTATGGTAATTCTGGTTTTATTATTATTATTATTATTATTATTATTATTATTGTTTAACTGAAGAGCACTGTAAATAGCTATATAAATGTCCAGAACACAAAACACAGCTTTGCCCCAGGCATCTTTTATTTACACACCCCTCTTTTCCAGCAAAACTTTGTTATTGTTGTTTTTAATGAATATGCACACTCTATGCATTGAAGCAAAACTGAAGCAGAGAGGTACAGGAAATTGAATCCTCACTAATGAACAGCATGGTATTTGAGACTGTTTCAGAACCCAAATGTCACAGATGTTCAGGTGGAAATTATTTGTCATCTTAGGAATTCAGAAATGGAGGGTTATGAACAGTACTTTCAGAGTAATCATCTTTGCAATATCACCAAGTCACCACTAGTGGAAAGGGATCCCTGTGGTAGATGTCCTGGTGAAAGAGTTAGGACAGACTCAACGGCTTGAAATGAGCATTTGCTGCCATGCCGATCTGTGGGGAAGAAAGGGATATTGCCATGCATCAGAAAACTTTGCAAATTAAAAGTAGCCAAGATCTTGAATGTGCCTACAGTTATTTGAGTCAAATTACCTAATTTAATAGGACACTGAGAGTACCTGTCTGCTTTGACGGGCATTGGCACCAGGCAAGCATCATTAATAGAGGAAGATGTGCTTTTCTGAAGGATTGGAGATATGCAATTACAAAAAAAAAAAAAAAAGCATTGAGAGTCAGACAGGAAGGAGCATCTTCCCAAAACTGGTTTTGATAGCAAAAGGTGTTCAAGCACAATCATAGAAATGCAGAAGCATCACTGTAGGTCTAGTCAGATCCATGTTCAGTGTTGTACCAAAGTGTGGAAGTGTCTGCACTGTGTGCCTGTGTGCATGCAGTGCTTTTCAGCGAGCAGGGAGCGGTAGTATATAAACAGCAATCCATCAAAGTGTGGGTGGAGCAATGCTCGGGAGAGCAATTTTAGCATGCAGAAAGATGCAGAATACTAAAGCCGCAGGTTACAGAAGAAGAGCTGATTAAAATGAATGGTTGGGGCAGTACAAGGAGAAAGGTAAAATGTGAGACAGAAAACAGCAGACAAAAAGGAAAAGTAAAGAGGCAATAAAGAGATAAAACATTTTTCTTACAGGACGTGTGTCATGGTTAGAAGGATATTGCACCTTTCTACTCTTTTCTGATGAGTGCTATCCTAGGCCTTGTACACCTGCCTTTTCTGGAGAAGCTTCAAATAAATATGCTCTTCTCAGAACAGTCCCTAGACTGCAGTACTTTGACTATGTTCTGAGTATCTCCTATGCAGCCTGGTTCCCTCCTTTCCATCCCCCACAGCTCTGCACCAAGTGGGATAAATAACAGTCTCCTTAGCAAAAAAGTTACATTTAACAGAAGGAACAATTCCCTTAAGAAAATGTTTTTAAAAATATCAGTCTATCCGTACATATATTTATGTGCCTTACCTAAAGGCACACCATTTCCTGAAAGAATAGGTAGGTCCATTTTATCCAGCCACCTCGTGGGTCTTCCAAAAACTATCCCACCTCTCTCCGCAAAAAGTCGAAGTGCCAGTTTATTCTTCTGCCTTCTTGAATTTTCCCACCAAAGAAGCTTCTGAGGCTGAGTGAAACAAAAGTTAAAATTGACCAACCTTTATAACCAGAATTGTCTCTGAAGGCAAATAATTTAGGAAGTGGCTAAGGTGGGGCTTAGCTTTTTCATTCCTCCTTTTCTCTTCACTCTTACTGTACTATACTAAACATATAAATCTGTATTACAAATAACCTATAGCTAGGATTCCATATAACACAAATACATCAATTCAGATTAGCTACCTAGAGTGTGCTTTTTGAGTAAAAGCAACAGTGCAGGTATTTTCAGAGCAGTTAATAGGTATAAACAAAAGGCAGTTTACTTTCTCCTTCCTCATGAAGTTGCCTCACAGCTTCTCCATCTCTCAAGCTTTATCAAAGAGTAAAGGAATTAAAACACACTTTTTTATTGCTTCCTCTTCAAGTGTCAGTTATGCAGTTGCTAAGGGAACACGAAATGGAACTACATAGCTCCAACATACCAAGGTTCAGCTCTGCCTGATAGGAGTGATAGAGAAAACTAACGTGCTGAACAATGGAAACACATTTCCAGGTAAATAAAAAAGAAAGAAGTGACTATTCCGTGTATAAGAGAATCTCAAGACATGGTTGTTCCAGACCCTTTTGAGCAGTGCTGCTGTCTGTATTTATTATTCACTATCTGTATCCCAGTTAGCTCCTTCCCTTGGCATCTCTTCTTCCTCTCTGCTCAGGACCACTTTGGAAGACCTGCGCTGATTTTGCAAAGGTGCAAGGAACTGACCCAACTGCAGTCAGAACCTGCACACTCTGGTCCCAACTCCCCATGATTACGGCTTGACTGACTGCAGGCTACACCCTCAAACATCAGCCTCTATTCTGATCCTCGAGCCTCCTCTCAGCCTGACTTCACTCATACCGGTAACTATAGTTAGAGCTCCCCTGGTTTGATGCAATTTTACCACTGACCAGCCCTGTGGAAAGCAAAGCACACAGTGTGGATGCAACTTGCAATTTCTGGTCAAGCTCTAAATATGAACAACCGTTTGTTTTTGAAAATTAAATTTACTGTACTGCTGATCCATTCCAAATATCAGTCAGTCTTCAGGCCAAGAATACTGCTGCTTGAAAGGCAGCAGTCTCAGCAAGGATGAGTTTTTAGAGGCAGAATGAAAGACAAATTTGGAGGACTTGCAGCTGTGTGCTCCAAACTTGATTTTAGTATAATTAGGATTTATTATTTGATAAGCATTGACAATGTGGTCAGCTAAGTAGAAGACAGAAATAGACTGAAGTTAATAAGGTCTCAAAGAAATGGAATCCAGGAAGCCCGTGCTTGCTCATGTCCCTGCAAAAAAATGATCCAGACTTGTGAGTATATGCACATATGCTTATGAGAGGGATGCTGATGGCTTTTTATTGATGTTTATTGCTTTGGGTCTCTCAAAAGCAGCTAGATTACAGGAGAGATTTGAATCTGTGTTGATAGCCAGTATCCCAAGAGCTAATAATGCCACTGGCAAGAGCAGGCTACCTCAAGAACAACTATTATCTTCAATATATTCATTTATGATTGAGATTAAATGAAAGGGACGTAATATATACCTATGTCTGTTCTTTCTTAATCAGGAACTGGGCAAACAAACAAGCGGAGACATCTGTATAAATCTTACTAGTCCTTCACTGAAATGATGGCATTTGACATTTTTTGCACTGTCTTTATTTTGTTTTGTTTTGTTTTGTTTTGTTTTGTTTTGTTTTATCTAGTGCTGAGAAGTCCTTCCTGATAATCATGGGCATTTTTTAACGTACAAGAATTCAAACACTTGTTACAAAATTTGAAAATACATCAACTAGAGCTCACATGGCACAATGAGCCTCACTTGCTCTTCCAAGATTTCCAGCCTGTTTTAGAAATCATTCTATTCCTAAATATAAACACATTCAGATATTACTTTAAAAATTGAACATAAAATTCCTGATCATATGCTTAGCAAGAATCTTTGATTTGTTGTTCATAATAAAAACCTTCATGACCTCTCAATCAGAAAGAAAACAAGAGAAATGTTCATGCCTGTACATAAAGTAGGCAGTAGTTTAACAATAAATTAATCTATCCATGATATTTAGATGGAGTCAAACATATTAAGTGATGCTGAGGAAATACGTAATTCAGAAGATAAAAATACTGTTATGGCATCACATTTATAATTCTGTTCTACACTATTTATGCTCTTATGGTATTAAGTTCTAAATTAGTTCTGGTTTTAAAAACATGTATGGCAGGCAAAATTTTATATTGATCATATCTATATAAAGGCATGTTTTTCAATTAACAGCATTTAAAAAAAAATATTTGTTGGATCCACAGCCTTCCTAGTAGGTTGTTGGGGTCTCTTGGTTGGGGTTTTTTGGGGTTTGGTGGGGTTTTTTGGCTTTGCAATCATTACCAAGATAAAGTTTCCAGTACAATAACCCTTGTTAATGTCTGATACTTTCACTTTTCTTTTGCATCTATGTTGTTCAAATGTGAGTGATTTTAGCACTGAGTCTAACCTTTACACATTTTCCTCCTCTTGCTCCTGAAACATTTCTAGTCTCTTTCCTCTGCTGGGTTCGGATGACAGTAGAGTAGAATGCATCATGCACATATACACATTGCTATTTGAATTCCTCCAAGGCATTTCATGGCAAGTCTGCTGAATGACATTGTTCTTTCAGTGCAGACATACAGAACGTCAGCTCTAAAAGCCTGTTAGATCCCTCAGAGGAATGTTACAAACTAGGCAAAACCCCACCTTTGTGTGGACTGCAATGACCTGGGAGGCCTTCAAACACTTTACTATTTCTTCACAAGAGTTTCTGAGAGTGAAGTGGAGAACTTGTAAACCTTCTGGTGCAAAAAGCCACTTTAGGTAACAAACTAATACTAAAATCTGGAAGCACAGTTAGGAGCCACCTCTTGTGAATGATTCCTCCATTGGATAACCTCAAGTAAAATCTTTTAAGATCAGATATAAAACAATACTCCCCCCCTTACTAAAAAAGAAAGTCTACTTCCCTTAACTAAAGGCTATTCTGCAGTCTAGTATCTCATTTTCAATGCCCATCTTATCTCGGGTAAAACTGACCCTTTTTTAGGGGCTCAGAGTAGGAACCAAAAGTAGTCTGAAGCAGTCAAACAATTTTACGTTCTCAGTAATGGTCTAGTAGAGATAACATGTAGAATCATAGAATCATAGAATCATAGAATCATTAAGGTTGGAAGAGACCTCCAAGATCATCGAGTCCAACCGTCAACCCAACAACACCATGCCCACTAAACCATGTCCCTAAGCGCCTCATCTACCCGTCTTTTAAATACTTCCAGGGATGGTGAATCAACCACTTCCCTGGGCAGCCTGTTGTTGTCTCCTGCTGCCTCCTCCTTCTTGTCCTCCTCCTCATTGTCATACTTTTCTCCCCTACTGCCTCCTTTTCACCATCCTGTTGTCTCCAGCTGCTTTCTCCTGCTGCCTCCTCTTCCTCCTCCTCTCCTCCTCCTCCTCCTCTTCCTCCTCCTCATCTTGCTCTTGTGTCTTGCTGCCTCCTTCTCCTTGTCCTATGTGGTCTGCTGATGCCTCCCTCTCCTCTGCCTCC
>NW_008824806.1:4466722-4478652 GCF_000699105.1 Pygoscelis adeliae | reverse complement strand
ATGATGGAGAGCAGCTTGGCTAGCTCCTCCGCCAGCTCTCTCAGCACTCTCGGGTGGATCCCATCCGGCCCCATAGACTTGTGAGTATCCAGATGACGTAGCAGGTCGTTGACCGCTTCCTCTTGGATTATGGGGGGTTCATCCTGCTCGCCATCCCTGTTTTCCAGCTCAGGGCGCCGAGTACCCTGAGGGTAACTAGTCTGATTGCTAAAGACTGAGGCAAAGAAGGCATTAAGTACCTCAGCCTTTTCCTCATCCTCGGTGACAATGTTCCCCCCCGCATCCAATAAAGGATGGAGATTCTCCCTGGCTCTCTTCTTGTCATTAATGTATTTGTAAAAACTTTTTTTGTTGTCTTTAACGACAGCGGCCAGGTTGCGTTCTAGCTGGGCTTTTGCCTTTCTCATTTCCTCTCTGCACGACCTAACGAGATCCCTGTACTCTTCTTGAGTCGCCTGCCCCTTCTTCCACAAGCGATAAACTCTCCTTTTTTTCCTGAGTCCCAGCAAAAGCTCCCCGTTCAGCCAGGCCGGTCGTCTTCTCCGCCCGTTCTTCTTGCGGCGTACAGGGACAGCCTGCTCCTGCGCCTTTAAGACTTCCTTCTTGAAGATCGTCCAGCCTTCCTGGACCCCTTTGCCCTTCAGGATGGTCTCCCAAGGGACTCTCTCAACCAGCGTCCTGAACAGGCCAAAGTCCGCCCTCCGGAAGTCCATGGTAGCAATTTTGCTGCCTCCCCTCCTTACTTCACTGAGAATTGAGAATTCTACCATTTCATGGTCGCTAAGCCCAAGACGGCCTCCGACCACCACCTCTCCCACCAGTCCTTCTCTGTTTGTAAACAGCAGGTGGAGTGAGCACCTCCCCGGTAGGCTCACTTACCAGCTGTGTCAGGAAGTTGTCTTCCACACACTCCAGGATCCTCCTAGACTGCTTCCTCTCTGCCGTGTTATATTTCCAGCAGACGTCCGGGAAGTTAAAGTCCCCCACGAGAACAAGGGCCAGCGATCGAGACACCTCTGCCAGCCGCTTGTAGAACGCTTCATCGGCCTCTTCATCCTGGTTGGGTGGTCTATAACAGACTCCCAGCAGGATATCTGCCTCATTGGCCTTCCCCCTCATCCTTACCCATAAACACTCAACCGTATCATCATCACAATCGTTGAGCTCTAGACAATCGAAACACTCCCTAACATACAGAGCCACCCCGCCACCTCTCCTTCCTTGCCTGTCCCTTCTGAAGAGTCTATAGCCATCCATTGCAGCACTCCAATCGTGAGAGTCACCCCACCATGTTTCTGTGATGGCGACTAAGTCATATCTCTCCCGCTGCACAATGGCTTCCAGCTCCTCCTGCTTGCCGCCCATGCTGCGTGCATTGGTGTAGATGCACTTGAGCTGGGCTATCGATTTCGCCCCCTACACTTTGTGTCTACACAAGTGTAGACACTTGTGAATCATTTCTAGTTAACAATAACTATATAACAACAATTCTTTTTTAACGCCAGTTTTATCCCTGTAGCCTAATGAATTTCACTTGAATGTTCATCCTGTTTTCTGATAGGGGAAATGTGGCAAAGACGAGGACTTCCAAAATTAGAGATGTACTGCAGACCCATGCAGTAATGCAATGCAGAAGTCCTCATCTGCTGTTTTACCCACTGAGACATGTTGCTTCCTTCATGAACTGAAATATTAATTATTGACCATGCATGCCGGGGTGAATGCACTGTTCATGATCTCTACCTTTACGGTTGAATTTGCTTTTCTTGAATACTATTACATATTGCTGCCTCTCTGCAATATAGAGCACACAGTTGGTTTCTTAGTGCCTCTTTTCATTCTGGTAGAGAATTCTGATTGAAACCTCAATAAAAATAGCAGCTTATCAGCTGATGCTTAGACTATGCATTCCATGGCGCTGGCAAACGTCATAATGCTAGGTGGTAAATGGATGCTAGGTTAGCATGGATGTTTGTTTAAACCTGGCCAAGCCTCTCTGGTTCTGGAAGCTGTAAAACTCCTAAGGCTAGGAGTTGTGTGCTAAGAGGATGAGCAAAAATTCCAGACAATGCAAAGGAAGGACTTTGCTTAGTGTAAAAGACAGGGAAAAGTTACCAGCCTGGGACCGGTCTAACAATGAAATAATCTGGAAGGGGATTTTCTTACCATGCTGCCATCTATGAGTTTGGCTAGGTCCCAGAGAAGCTGAAAAGAGTCTTTGCACATTTTGATTATTTCTACTGCTAGTTTCCTTCCAGTCCCAGAAAGCAAGATCACAAAATCCCACTTTTATCACTCCTAGAATACAGCATAAGCCCCTAAAATGAAAAAGAAAAATGCAGGTGACCAAGAGGATACTGTGAGTGGAGCCTAATTATCCCTTTTTTTCCTGGCATCTTATTCACTCATTACAGCCATACATTTTAAATGCTTTGGTTACCTCATCCACCCAGGTGCTATCAGCAATTCTATGAGAATTTCTTGGAATGTGCGTCACGGGGGAACACTTTCTTTGGAGTTTCTATTGCTAAACTCTGAAAAAGACACGCTGTTGGTAAAGTTTTAGTTCTCTCACACTTGCTCAAACAGCAAGTTTTCAATAATAATGCTTAACTGACAGAACTGTATTAACATTATATATTTTGATATACATATATACATATGTATACAAGGCCTATATTTAGAATTCAACTAAACCTCCATTGAAAGAGACCATGTCTCTTCTGAATTTAATGGGAGTGAGATCAGGCCTTTCCTATACTTATTCTGCAACTGACATTTATATTTCTCTTCACCCTGTTCCTGATCCAAACCTAGTGAAATCAATAGAAAATGACATCACTTGACTTCAGTGTAAGAACAGTTGGTCATTTAGTGAAAACTGGTAGCTTAAGATCATTTCAACAAATCATCAAAAACCAGGGTGGGAGAAGTGAGAAGTCATCTAGTCTATTCTCTGCTTCAGCAGAGTGTCAAATATAACTACCACATTCCTGACAGATGTTTACCCAATCTGCTCTTGAAATCTCCCAGTGACAGTAATTCCACAATACTGTTAGGCAATTTCTTCCCAAGCTAAATTATTCCTATAAGAAAAGAATCCCTAATATCTAACCTGAATCTTTCTCTCTGTAGTTTATGGCCAATATTTTCTCTATCCACAGCAAGGAGAAGAGTTTCTCCGGTTGATCCACATCTTTCTCAAAATGTTATGCTTGTAAATGGGCACAGTTCTCCAGCTGAGGCATCTGTGCTGACTAGATCAAAAAGATGGACCAGACAATAATAATCTCTCCATCCCAGTACAACAGCTGACCTTTCCCCAGCAGTGTGCCATTGCTGATTTGTGCTACCTGCTGGTAAATGTTCAGCTTGCAATGTACTGTGCCTCCCAGACCTCCAAGACCGTATCTAAGTCCCTTGTTCCTTATCCTATCTTTGTGCAGTTGTTCATACCTAACCCTGTATTTCTCTTCCTTGAACTGCATGCTTTTTTCAGAGTATTTCTCAAGGTCAGTTTGAATTGTATCTCTTCCTCCAACAACATTTATTTTCTCCCAGCTAGGCATTGTGAATTTAGTAAGTATGCTCTTTCTTCTGTCATCTACTTCATTACTGAAAATATGCGATTCAGCCACACGCAGGAGAGATTCTTGCAGAGCCCTAGTCAGTATCTTCTCCTGGCTTAACGCATAACTACTATACATACTGCTTTCCAACCAGTATTTATTTAGTTTATAGTGATTTCATCCAGTCTGTGCCGTAAGACAGTGACAAAAGCCTGATTACAATCAAGACGTATGACATCTATTTCCTTCATATTTACAATGTTTGTTACCTTATTAAGCAAAGAAATTAGACTAGTTTGACACATTTAGATTATAAAGCCATGTTAGCTCTTATTCTTTTCCTTGTTATGTGGTTGTTAACAAAACTTCATTATTTGTTCCAGTGCTTTTCCAGGAACTGGTGCTAAGCTGAGTGGTGTGTAACTCCCCACCATGGCTGTTGCTGCGTTTCACAGGTAGGTACTGCATTTTTCTTTTTGCTACCACCACATCCATGAACGAACTGCTCGCTCAGGGCTGTGACACTGCTGACACCTATTCTTGAAGTACCCTGTGGCAAACTTTATCAGGTTCAGCCCAATTTAAAATGGACCTACATTCCTTTCAAATTCATTCATTAATTACTGTTATGCCTTCCCAAAGTGTGTGTGTGGAGGGGGCATTGGTTTTGTTGGGGTTTTTTAATTCTAAGCTAATCTTCAAAACATTTTATCTTGTCTTAGCAGGATACCAAATACAATATGAATTGCCTAATGCATGCTCTGATTACTCCCTGCAGCACTGTGAACATTACACTGACTGACACATCAGCAATAAAATGCTACACAGTAAAATAAGTCACTAAAAATCTAACATGTTAATTACAGAGGCAAACCTTTCCAATAACTCTGAATGAAAGACAGATTGTGGAAGAAGCCACGAAAGCAAATGTAAAATTTAGAGTATTTTTACTTTGCCTTTCTTAATTTTTTTTCAGTTGAAAAGTTTTTTTTTTTCAGTAAATATCTGTGATAAATTAAATATTCTAAGTCTAGTGATTTCCAAAAAACTTATTTCTGTATTTTTCTGTTTTCCTAATAGTCATCCCAATCTCAAAGACACAAATATCAAATTTTAAAAACATATCAGTGGTAATGAAACTAAAAAATAGTTTTCTGCCATGATGTTAATTGTTTGGAGTTGTTACTTGATTCAAACCAATTTTTTTATACAATTATCTTTAGATATGGCATTCTAGAGACTGCTTTTTACTACAAATTTGACTTGCCTTTAATTATTCATGAAATATGCCCTGATGATATAAAATATATTCCAAAACCTACTTTTTTTTTTAATACCAAGGACTGCAAGTAAATTGGTAGCCCACAGTAACAACATATGTTTATAATTATGATTACCATCAGGGAATTCAACCTTACTGAAGGATAGAAAAGAGGCCCAAGCAGGGAAACCTCAAAAAGTGTATGGAAAAAAAGAAGGGGAGGAGAAAGCTGAGATGGGAAAACCACTCTTGGATAATGGAAAAGACTCAGTTGTAAAAATAAGCACAGCCTTCAGCTGAGGCTGCTACAGAAATCTCAATATTTTGGTGGCCAAGAGATATTTAGTAACAAATTCTTCTTTTCACTCTTGAACTGATTTTGTGCAATGTTCACCTTTTAAGCCTTAAGTGTAAATTCTCTGAATGTCACAAAAAACTACTAACAGATCAGCTACCTGACAGCAAGGTTAAAATTCTACAAATGCTGCTTTGTGTTATTAATATAGTTTGCATACATTTAAAAGTGCCATAGTTAATTCTGAATTGAGGTTTCTATTACAAAACTCATTTTGAGTGTTCAATAGCTCATCTGTTTGAAATCACACTGAGCTGAAGTTGGCAAGCTTCATTTGTATGTGCACAGAAGATATGGATTTTACAGCACATCATAAGTAAAAGTCAGTAAGTTCTGGGTGAATCCTGAAAGATTCACATTTAGAGTTTAGCTTGGCTGAGGAAAGCTCCCAAACCTCTTGGAGCTAATGAAACAAAGCTGAAATATTCAAGAATTGTCACTGTTCATTCTATTAAACCCGGCACGTTCACAAATAAAAGTTCCTCAGGGTTACAGGTACCCATTTACCAAAATAATTTTTAATCTAAAAAAAATCCTGCTTAAATTCAGTAAGTGGATGAAATGTATTTATATTACTTTTACTAAGAGAAGACAAATAATGAAGGTTGAATTCAAATTCTTTCAAACAAATCCCATAAAGGCTGAGATTTTTCTTTTATTTTTTTCCTTAGATGAATGATTTTCTAGAGAACTTTCAGGCTAGTTCAGTTTTGCAATTTTAAAATTACATAAAATCTAAATAATAGGTATCTTACATGATCAAACCTTTTGTGGTAACTTCACAATGGCTCTAGACACAATCCACAGTGACTTGTTTTATGTACTTGTAATTGAAGAAAATCTCTTTAATGTTGGAAAAGGACTGAAGCTGTACTATTTCTGCACCTTTTTACACTGTTACAGTGAATTAGAACATGAAGTTCATGTGACATTGTGGGAAGCAGCTCTCTTACTTGGCTCAGGCCTCACTCACTCAAAATGTGACTCACCCCTGAAGAGGCCACACTGGCCTAAGTCAAAGCTGATCAGAGCTACTGTAAGGAAAGCTATTTGACAATTATAATGCAAACGCAAAATAAGCTGCAATTCATTATACCTGCAGGGCAATGCCAACTCACAGGACTTTAAAGGTGTATATCTTCTAACCCCAGCTTCAGGATTCATGTGGTTATGACTGAATCTCAACTTTCTTTTATTTTTCTCTGTCATCATTTGTAAGAATTGCATTTCCACACTTCATGATTGTGGGAGAAAGTGTCTGATAAAGAAATGGTTTGAAAGCAAGTGAACAGTAAGAATTCAGTTCAGAAACTGGAAAAAATTGAAAAAGGGCAGGTTTTCAATAACAACTTGCACGTGTCTTCTGGACTGTTAGGTAATAGAAGCTTTAAATTAAGTTAACTTCTAGTTGAACTAACTGTGATTTCTGATGCTTAATTGGAATGCAAAAAGATTAAACAATAATAAATAAACAAACCTTACTGTAAGCAGTGTCATGCACTATTGGTCAAACGTTCATTAATTCTCATACCCCAGGGTTGCTATATTGCGGAGGAAAAGCTGTGGACTGAAGTTTTAGTTTTTTAATGTGTTCAGGTTCTGCTATGAAGTGTTTCTGAAATACAGTAACTTATATACAAATATATAACCTCATCTAGAAATACTATTGCTCCATGCAGTCGAAATAACCATTGCCCTTTTGAGTCATCCAAAGCTCTGGAAGGCCATGGACATTGGTTTTGTAGCAGTCAGTTATTTAACAGAAAGATCCCTACAGGAAGAAGTCCCATTGATCCAAAGACTGACTGCACTTAGACGGAGGTGTAAGACACAGCTTTGTGACAGAGCCAGGAACAGCACCTGTAAATAATTTTCTGTTAAAAGAAACCTTTGACCACATGAATTTCCTGGAATAGAGGAAACTGGGAGGAAAAAAAGAAATCCCCTCTTTGAATTCTTATTTCTTGATTTTGTTTGGGACCTGAGTCCTCAAACTTATCACTGTGGTAATTACTGGCTACTTCTGGCAAGTGTGAGGCTTTCTTTAGATTTTATAACCCAGCTTTCAACTTTTTCCTTTAGTCTCACAACAAAGGTAATGTTCCATTACTACATAATAAATAGTAAAGCCAGTCTTAGGCCCTACAAATCTGTTCCCAGTAGAAATGACTGACTAGAAGGCCCCATGTTTCTTTGAAATGGCTTTACATAGTAGTTACGTGGGAAAACCTTATGAAGATCTTTCATTCTTCTTATGTAATGCTGACTTTATCCCTGCATCTCGGATCTGAACTAGCATTACATGATCACTAACAAGATGAAAGCAAATAGCCCTTCAGATTTTCAGAAGTAGGAACTGATCACAGTTCCAGTTGTCTTCAGTGGTTCTTTGTGTGCCTCACATCCCTGTGAATCACATCCTGAAATGCTGAGCAGGTATGTCTTGCTGAAGATTTATAATCTTAGCAACAAAGTTTTATTTCTGAAATCAACTCCCAGAAGCTAAAATGCTTAACTTATGCTTATATGAGAAAAACGATGTACATATCTGAGGAATGTATGGCTTATAGCCTTTATATCTAAGAACTGACTGGCCTGTTTCCAAAATATACGATGGATTGATCAATTTGAAAATAAATCTGAAAGATCGTTTTGCAAAATGTTTAATAAACTAAGTATTTTATAATCATGTCAATGATTATAAAATTAATATATTGTTATATATATAAAATATCTTTACATTTTCAGCTTCACAAACATTTGGGAATTTAGTGACTTGAAATTGTGACCGCAGCCATAAACACTGTTTTAGCATTTAAATAAATAGTGTTTGAAAGTCATTTTAGCCAGATCCCTTATATTGCTGCTGACTGATAAAACAATCAGTCTTGAAAACTGTAATAATCACATAATAAGGAAACAGTCTGGAATGAGAATACTGCAGGGAATAATATTGCAGCTGGAGGTAGAAATCATTATGCAAATTATAGGAAAACATAGCAAAGGTCTCCAAGACTTTCAAAGTCATCTAGATCCTAAAATTATTTCAGTGTTGAAGGGGTGAATGTACTCTAGGAACTGACTTCCACTGTCCGTTTGTTGCTTCATACTCTTGATTTATAAGCAACTGAAACTTTCTGCATTCTTTAGTACGTTGGTTCAAACTGTTTATGACCTGCTGTGTCATAGGGTCAGGATGAGATTTTCTTCTAGTTCTTCAGCGCATGGACCCCTGGAGACAGAGGATTTGTTTCTGCTTCTTGGCTGATGGGGACTCATGGGACACCTTTTCCCTGATATATGGAGAAAGATGTTCTGTATGTCCTTTTCTTCTGACATACATACAATACATGCATGTTTAAAGTTCACATTATAGATGTCAAAGACAAAAAGAGAAGTATTTAGAAGAGCTTTTCCTCAGGAATTTAAGTTCTTTGTATACAAATACTTCCTTCAAAATTATATTGCTCCCACTTGCATCTTGAGAAAATGAACAGTCACTGAAACCTGGGATAGTCTGAATGATTAGAATATTGAAGTATCTGACTGTACACCAGGTGCATGGGTGGCAGTGGAGGGGCACTCATTCCACTGCGACTAAAACCACAGGGTGACACTCTCTGCAAAGAGATGATACTTATTTTAGAGCTATTGCTCAGAGGCAAAGGATCTTGAATGGAAGCAGACCAATGTGCTATGTGACAAAGCCCATAGCAAGGATCTGATTACAAAAAATGAACACACACACACACACACACACAAAATACAAAACAATAAATTAAACCAAAACCAGGGTAAAGTATTCCTTAACTTTGCAATGTGTGGAGGAGAAATATATTATGGGGTTCTTCCCTTCGGAAGGCAGATGTGGAAACTCTCACCTAAAAACAAACTTGTGTCTTGCAGTTCAGCCAATAGTAACAGTAAAACAACTTAAAAGAAGTTGAACCCAACATGAGATAACTATTTTAGATGCTTATTAATAATAATTAAGGTCAAACTATAAACTATAGATAGGATCTATAACATGACCTGTTGACATTTAATACGGGCAGAGATCGATACCACCAATAACACATATGCATTGAAGGTTTCCAAACAGTTAATTTCCCAAAGCTGCAGAAAGTTCTAAGACTGACCGGCCAGAAAAAGTAAAGACAACAAATAAATAGAAATAAGAGTTTTTTTAAGAAACTAATTATCTAAAAAAAAAAAAAAAAAAAAGCCATGACTCTGCAATCAAAAAACAGGACAATTTGACTGGGAAGAAAGCTAAAGGCATTCAGAAAAATCCAGGGCTGGCAGGCTCCTGGTAAGTATTTTTTTTTGGTAAGGGTATTATTAACTAAAGTGATTTTTAGCAACGTATTGACTATTTCAAGGTAACAAATTGCTAAGGCATATAGAAAAAGCTGACACGTTCTTTAGCTGTGACAAATGTACATGTAATGTACAGTGACACTGGGATATTTTTTTAATGCTTTAGTGTCATAGCTGGGTGTTAAAACAATAGCTACTTGGAATAAATATTCTGAAATCAATGGAGCTCAGTAATCTGCACCCAAGTATGTTAAAGGAATAGCCAAGAAAATGTTCATCATACTGATGTTAATCCATAATAAATCTTGTTGTATTAAGGAAATTCTAGATGATTTGCAGAGTGCTACTGTGCAAATACTCAAAAGGTACCAAATGATAAAAACAGATAACTATTGGCCTAGGTTTAATCCAGTGATTAAACCAATGGCATATCACATGTGGTACTAACCTGAATAAAAATTAACACAAAGAAGCCTCAGTAATGAGAGTTAATCAGTTTTACTCATAATAAAGCTAATCAAATCTGACTTATTTTTAATAGATTACAAGTCTGGCAAAAGTTGAAAAATTGATAAATATAATTGAATTGAATGCAATATACTTAACCTTTTAATAAGGCACTAACTTGTAATGTGTAACAACTCAATTGAAACATGAGCACTCTATAATATCAATAAAGCCTGTGTTATATGAATGAAGTCCTGACCAACTGATCAATTGCTAGCACAAGGTGTCAGCAAGGAATCCCTGAGTGGGGATATTTATAGTGGCAGTCCCACCACTGTCTGGCTTTGAAGTACTCAACTTTTTTTTTTTAATGATGACTTGGAAATAATAATAGGATCACTACTTGTCAGATTTCAAGTTAAAACTAGAACTCAAGGTGTAGTGAAGATATAGAAGAAAGCAGAATGATGCCCATCCCTTAGTAAAATGGGGCCAATGCTACTACCTTTTAGATAGCAGAGATCTTATATCTAATTACCTGGACCCCGTAACTAGTGTCTGTACTCCAGTATCTATTGACACATTCCGTGTATTCCAGTGTAGTCATCTTTTCCATTCTTTTTTAGTATAAGAGGGCTGTAGAGATTCATACAGCATGTCCACACAGAGGAATGAAGATCAGAGATGAATGAGCCTGCTTGGATCAGAACAGCTGATGCAGTTTATGACCTGGAGGCAAGGCTGAACTAACACATGTATGCCACTGCTGCACTAGTATGGTGCCATACTGCATGGCACTGAGGGAATGTAACTGATCATCTTACTCGTTAGGGGAATTCTCTGTCATGCTCCCCTGTGTATCGGAGGCACACCCATCGAGTCTCAGTGCTTGGGGCCAGAAGCAACCGTTAGCTGATTGAGTTCAAGCTCCTGTATATTGAAAAACATGGAATGTCATCGTTTTTCTGCTGCAGAATGAAAACAACAGTCCTTATTTATATATATAAAAAATGAGATGAAGGATTTGCACAATTGCTATGAAAGTCATAAAAACTCGTCTAGTAGTAACTACGACTACTTTATTATCACTGTTATACATGTCTATACACTTATGCCAGTAATAAGCAAATTTCTCACTGTCTAATCCCATTCTTTTTCAACACTACACATATATTTGGAACCTTATTTTTAGGATGCTGTGATTCCACAGAACTCAATGCAATTTCAAGATATAAGAACATTGCCTGAAAAGTCTATATAGGTGCTATACACTAAGTAGCTTTTGCCCAAAATAAGCTATTTTGTGCACTGAAAAATGTATACTGTTAAAAGGTCCTCACCTTTTTTGCTACATAATTCACCATTCTTTTCTATAGGTGGACTTCCTTTCTCAATTCTTCTTTTAGCCCGTGTCCCCCCATATTGAATTACTCAGCTTGTTTCAAAGGAAGGACTTAATATTTGTAATTCTAATATTTTAGAGTTTATTTTTGCAGGGACTTTTACATGGAAGAATCATGAACAGAAGATAATTCAATTTGAAAAGCATGGTAAATTGACAGTTCAGTAAACAAGGTGAATAAACTTAGAACAGAGAGTCAAAACACCCAAGAGAAACAATAGTTTACCAATGAATGCAGTAAGAATCATTCAGCAATATCTGTAGTCATGACACTGAGTGGTTATTGTATTTGGATCTTGGTAATTTCTTTTAGGAGAGAAAGTGAGTAGACAGGAGACACCAAATTACTAAATTATCCTATTACACTTTTATTTAGAAATGTACAATTCATGCAGACAGACTTTGAATAGACTGGATTTTAACAGCAAAGTAGTACAATTCAAGCTCAGGCACCAGCTAGCAGCAAAGATATTTTTCACCATCTGCTCTTGGAAAATCCAGATTCTCATTCCCAGTACAGCCCCCACACATTTTCTCTTAGAGTGTTTGTCTTCTACCCTAAAAGATTTCTAACCT
>NW_008824806.1:4464080-4466485 GCF_000699105.1 Pygoscelis adeliae | reverse complement strand
CATCAAGTCTAGGGGCACTTCGCCAACACAAATGGGAAGCCACTTCTACCAGTGAACAGCCCACCTGGTATTCAGTCAGTACAGTAATCCTTAACCTTCTTTTCACCAAATTGCTGACATTTCTTTTACCAACAATTACACATACCCTCTCCCCCCACAAACAGTGGTGCCCTAATTTATATGCAATAGCACATATGCAAATAACATTACTGGGGATCACCTAGAAAATCACTCATTCTAGTTTTATATATCTCTGCATTATCATTATATATTCTGAATTATATCCTGTTAGTACATTTGCTACCATAATATCAAAGATTAACATGTTTTGATGTTTTTCAAAACAGTTTACAATCAGGAGGGTCTGCCCGTAACCCAATGTAGGCTCGGTTCAGAAAAATCGGTTGTTTGTGTGAGCATGAGTAGATGCAAACAAGCCATGCTTTCAGTTCTATATACCTCAGTCCCTTTCAGTCCCTATACATTTCTTCACTGGGCAATTATGTACCTGATCTTTGCAAGTGTTTTATCTACTATTTATAAACTATTTCATTCTTCTATATAACACAATTTAGTGGTCATGATTTGCCAAAATTTCTTTTAAAAAAGTTCATGTGTATTTATGCCAATGTATTTTTAATGCAAAACTGAACGAAGGCAGAAGTCCTCTGCTTTTCTCCAGGAAAAGCACTGCTATTATCCAGCCTCTAATTTTAACCACATAACCCCATCAGTTCTGCAAAGACCTCTTGGTATTCATTCTATGGAATTAAAAAGAAATGACATGTATAGCACTGATGGTGCCTTAATGAAAATAACAGAATTGTGGAGGTACTGGACTGAAGAAAAGTAAATGAAGTAACAAAATATTCATGAAAAAGAAAGAAGAGTTATGAAATTTACTCTTGCATAAGTTTGACTTCTATTCCCAAGAAATTACACAGAGTTAAAAAATTGCAAAACTATTTCAGGATAATAGTAGAGCTGACTGAATAACAGGAAAATTATTTCACAGAAAAATAATTTCAACATTGTTTCTATTCCACAGTGTTCTGAAACTCAGACTCATTTCCTGTTAAAAATAAAAATGAATTTTCACATTTTAAAATCAATACAAGAATTAACACTGAAACCTCAGCTGAAGCTAAGCAAATTCAAACTAGAGAAAAGGTACATATTTCTGCAGTGAACACAATTAACCCCAGAGCAATTTACCAAGGTTTGTAGTGGATTTTCTATTATTAGAAATAGTTTAAACCAAGACTAGAATGACGTTTTGTTTTTTCTGTCTGTTTTTTTTTACCCCTGAAAGATAATCTATCCTTCAAGCAGAGCCACTGGACTCAAGGTAAGTTTTAAACAGGGGTTCAGACTAGACAATGACCATTTGAAAGCCCATCAGCCTTTAAAATTCATTAGCTAAACTCTACAGAGGAATAGTTAACGACATTAAAAAGAAATACCTCGGGCTTTCATTTTTGTTAAGAATTATACCAAATGTGATCATAAAGTACAGCTTTGAAAACTTTTCTGAAACTGATTTATGAACACTGTTATTTGGAGATGCACCTAAAATCTAGTTAAGACAGCTGGATATCCCAAGGGATCGGTAAGAAGATAAGGAGTTTCCCCCTAAGTCAGTTTGAATATCACCAATATTTTGCATATTCTGTAAATGGTACCTATAATGCTTTCAAAGCACTTCGGAAAGGTGGAAAATCATTATTTTCCACTTTCTATAGTTGCATGAATTGAAGCCCAGATAAATAAAATAATTTCCCTAAGGTCATACAGCTTGTCAGAAATAAAATTTATGGTCCTCATACCAAAATTGCTTCTCCAGCCACTAAATGATGCGAGCACTGCAGCCCTCTTGCTGTACAGGTGGCACAGTAATGAAGGAAAACTCAGTTTTTAGAACTATGTACCTAGGCCTCCCTTTTACTCTCATACATAGACAACCCATGTTTCCCAGGCCAAATCTTTCTTTTGGAGCACTCACCAGCCTAGACAAAAGTGCTTTACCCATTCTCTGTCTTTCATGTGAGCTACGGGGGAGGACAGATGAAGAGAAAATAATGACACCACTGCCAGTCAGAACATCTGAATCGCCCGGTATATTTATTCCTTTAAATATCTGCTGTTTCATAATCTCCTTGGAGCCAAACTGAGTCTTACTCTGTTCTTCACACTGTAATGCACTTTTGGCACTTAATAAATTAATAATGATTTTCAACAGTATTCGGGGAAAAAAAATCACATTTCAAGGCACGCTTTGACAAGTGTAACATTCACTACAACGACACTTATCAGACAGTATTTAGAGTCACCATCACAAGCGAATAGAAAAGTTCCCTAATTGCAAAGGTTTAATGAACATTTACTCTCAGAATCGTTATAAATAA
>NW_008824806.1:4452391-4464011 GCF_000699105.1 Pygoscelis adeliae | reverse complement strand
CCACTGAAAAATCTCATTGTGAAAGATGTTTTATACTCTTAAATATGTTAATTCAGTGGAGTAATGTTAGAGTTTATACACAGCCATCTCTCCTCATGCACACATAAATCTCTTCCCATAAATGTGAAGGTCAGGCTACAGTCAGGCAGACCACTCTCTGAGAGGCTAAACATCAACTTGGCAGCCCAGATGCAAACTAAACCACCTGAGCTCAGGCAGTCCTCTCAAAGCCTTCTCATAATCCTTCATTTGTACCCCAAAAAAACCAGATCGTATCTCCCACAAGTCTGCAGGAAAGCATCATTAAGCATCTCAGCTTACCACAGCCCTGGTAACCAGGCGGTACGATCACAGAAGTCCTAGTGCCTTTATTAGGAGCAACTCTTATCACAGAAGCAGCAGCTGGACACATTGAAGTCCTGTCTTCCAGAGTAGTCGTTCACACCCAAGTCCCAGTCTATATCACAAGACAGCTCCATAGTAAAGAAAGAGCACAACGCAAAAAGCAAGAAAGTAGCACTAATGTTAGCTCTGGTGAAGGCTAAACTAGGTATAGTGTATAATCATTTACATAATTCAAGTTGGATTAAAAAAAATTCTCTCAACGGAAGGTAAGTGATCTACTAGTATAAAACTAATATAATGGAATTTTGAAAGTATTTTGAACAGATATATGGAAAGTAAGTATCTGTACCTGCTCAGAAGTACTGTGGATTGTCAAAAAACTGCAACACTCACTAAGTTTGCACTCAACATTGAGTAGTTTATGCATTCAGGGAAGACAAACCTATTTTACATGGATTTCCAAAGAAAGATGCAACACAGCAAGTGCACATTTCAAGCTCAGCTTGTTTTTCTGCCATAAAAGTGTTTGGGAAAATGAAAACAGAGATTTACCAATTCACTTACCGTAACTATTCAGTGTCAAAGGGCAACAACACAGCAACCCCGGGTTCTATCCCCTCCTTCATAAAAAGTCAATGCTGTTGTCACATATAACAATGTTAACCTTAAGACATTCTCTGTCTTTTCTACTTGCAAGTTGCTGGAAAGCTACACTTATATAATGATTATTTATATTATGTTCCTTACATATTTAAAAAAGTGGTTCCTAACTGTATTTTTAAGTCCTTGCCACAACCTCTCCAAGCCACTTCCAAAAGAAAAAAAAACTTTTCAATAATTTAGACAACCACTTGAAAAAGAGCCAAGGTCCATGCAGTGCAGTTATTCTGCCATTTCCACAAGTGGTTTAAAGACTTATCTGAAATATAGCTGAAAAACTATTAATTTTTTTTCTGCTGCATCTAGATTAAGATGAAAAAGAAATAAATCGTACTTAAAAAAAAGGTAAAGCATCATCACACTGCAAAAAAGATTTCAGAATTGAAAACACACCTTTTGGCAATTCCTAGAACTTCAATTCCATTTTCATTCTCTTTAACTTTTAAGTGTTCACTACTCCAACAAACTCCTTTATTACTTAGCTTTGAGATTCCATGTTTCATGGTCCTACTTTTGTCCCTTGCTTCTTGAGTGTGTCAGTTGGAATGTGGTATGATCTGCCCTTGAATTAAATATATTAAGCAGCTCATTGGAAATCAGTTTATGGTCATCTGACTGAGTTTAGCCTCTAGATTAGCTGCTACTGTAGAGTTTGCCACTGGATTGAATCATGGCAAACAGCACTTTTGGTAATGTGTTTTTATTAATAACTTCTGCTTCAAAGCTAAGCAAAACCACTACAGTTTGGTCTAAGAAAAGGGTGAGAAGCAAACAAAACTATCAGGATCTGTATTGCCTACATAATCCATCGCAGGGGTGGCCTGGGGCATGTGAAATCCGACAACAGTAGTGAGTTGCTTGGTTGCCACCCCACCCCCCCATCCCCCACCCTGAAATACTGCCTTGCACTAACGTGTCTTTAATAATATCTCCATTCTCCTTAGATAGAGTTATATTTCTGGAAGTCTGGAAGGAAAACAAATTTCTACTAACTTCTCCCATCTTCATGCATTTGCAAATACACAAGCTGTGAAGACTGATAAACCAAACAAGAAAAGTTACCTGACTTTTGGTAGGTTAAATATCTAATCTAATACATTAATAGATTATATACATCAGTGTTGAGTCTGTGTTGAGAAATATATGTAACTACAATATATATAATTTGCAGTTGTATTTGCTGACCCTCAGAGAATCACAAATTACAAGACTAAGCCACTTTTTGGTACATTGGTATGACTTATGACTTCTTTGTTGGAAACTTCTGAGGCCTTACAGTTTGCCGTATATTCTACCAAACTGCATGGGCCCTTAGGCTCACTGGGTGATGACTTCCACTTCAGTAAATGACATGTCTTGTCAGAACCTCACAGCAATCTGTCACCTTACTGAGCCCCTATCCCCCATTTCGTTCTAACAACGTGAATATCAAATTCTTGCTGCTGCCCTGCAAGCAGTGATGATTTCTCTCAGACTGCCTTGGTATGCAGAGAGAACAGCTCCACCAAACTTTTAAAATGCCATTACTTTATCCTTTAAACCCTTTCTTAACTTTACTTTTGCTATGGTATTTACAAATCTCTTCCATCTGGTATTGATTAGGAATTATAAACTCTACTTTATTATTCCACTGTGTTCATTTAGCTTTTTCCCCGCTACAACCTCATTTCTCTGTTTATATCCTGGCACACATACTGGAGGCATCATGGGCCCCAGAGGCAGAGGTTATGCCTATCCTAGTAACTTAAATGTGCCCAAGACCATACTACAGCACTGAGGTCAGCAGGCACAGAACAGTGTGCAGCCATATTATAAACCAGCATTAGCATCCAAAACAGGGTGGACACATGCCTGTTGGGATTGGTCCCTCACCTGCGCTAATTTCTGAGCTATGTATAGGAAACATTTGGGAAAGTGCTAGCGGGCACAGATGAAAGCCATGCCAGGAACTGTTCTCCCAAAGTACCAGCAGAATGGCAGTGCTTGGGAACATTCCTGGACGCTGCTTAATTTACAAGTACAGCCACAGCAAACTCTCTTCCTTTCTAGTTGTCCATATGGGGCTTAACACAAATCAGTACAGGTGTTTGATTACATCCCAGGCATTTCCATAATACATAACAAATGAAACTGTGTAGAAACTGATTTTCTATAGGTAACAGTTGTTTTACATAACTTCCCAAACTGAAAACAATACACTCCTACAGAGTGTAATTTCTTATTCTAATGGCCATACAAAAAATCTAGCAGGAGCTGAAAAGAGATCAGAGACTGAAGCTGATTTCAAGTGCTTGAAAAATGAAGGTATAAGAAGGTTAGATGTGGTTGTATCTCAGCTGGTACGATGGAATACAAATCATGAGAGGTACTATTTGATTTGATTTGATTTGATTTGATTTGATTTGATTTGATTTGATTTGATTTGATTTGAGTGAGCGTTGCCAGCAGGTCGAGGGAGGTGATCCTTCCCCTCTATTCTGCACTGGTGAGGCCACATCCGAGTGCTGTGTCCAGTTCTGGGCTCCCCAGTACAAGAGAGGCACGGACATACTAGAGAGAGTCCAACACAGGGCCACGAAGATGATGAAGGGATGGGAGCACCTCACATATGAGACAGCTGGGACTGTTCAGCCTGGAGAAGAGAAGGCTCAGAGGGATCTCATCTATGTATGTCAATACCTGAAGGGAGGGTGCACAGAGGACAGAGCGAGGCTCTTTACAGTGGTGTCCAGTGACAGGACCAGAGGCAATGGGCACAAACTGAAACACAGGAGGTTCCCTCTGAACATCAGGAAACACTTATTTTCTCTGAGGGTGACTGAGCACTGGAACAGGTTACCCGGAGAGGTTGTGGAGTCTCCATTCTTGGAGATATCCAAAAGCCATCTGGACAAGGTCCCGGGCAACCTGCTCTAGGTGGTTCTGCTTGAGCAGAAGCATTGGACAAGATGACCTCCAGAGGTCCCTTCCAACCCTAGTCATTCCGTGATTCTGTGATTACCAGATTTCCCATCCAAACCCATTTGAAACTTCAATGGAAGTTTGGCAGAATGTTATTTCTCTCATTTAGATGCAAACAGAAACTCTGTTGGAGTGCTGAGGAGCTCCAAAGGGAAAATTATTTGCCAACAACTGCTGACACAAGTGATCAAGTCCTTATCTCCCTATAGTACAGGTTGTCAAACTTTTTTTTTCTTTTTTTTTTTAATAAATACCTTCACAATGGTAATGAAAGCAGATTCCAGATCTATGTCCTGACATGCCAGTTACACATGCAGGATTTGTTCAGGCAGCTACAATGGGAATCTGTGATATAACAGGCTATTAAGTTAGCAAAATGCTTTTAGTTCTAAGGTTCAGAACCTTGGTCTCCATTTAAATAACCTGGATAATGGAGAATATAAGAATTTCATTGGCAAGATATGAATATACATTCTAGCTTTTGACATATACCTTACAACTACAAGTAGAGATTAATAGAATGAAAAGAAAAAAATGTCATGGATTATGCAAGCTAACGTGTCTTAAATTCATGTAGGCCTGAAGCAAAATGGAAACCAAACAGAATTTGGGTTTACAAAAATATTTTTAAAAATCTCTCTGTATTTCCAAAAGATGTCTGTCAAATTCCAGAAGCTGGTGAATAAAATTCACAAAATAGCTTTCTTTGGTTTTCTGAACCTAGAAGCAGAAGTCATCACAGCATGCTTCACTCAAAGCATTTAAGACTAAAATATAGCCAAGCTTGAACTAGGGGAGTGAAGGTTGGGGTGTACTAAGACTTACTTTATCTATCTGTACTTTGGTCAAGTGGTCCATTTTTTTAGTTCCTTAAATTCATCATGTTTGATGTGTCATGTTACATGCTTTACTGACAACATTAATACAGGCAATATCATTCTTAAAATAATTTCATTGTTTCTTAATGAAGCTGACATATCTACAGTTCCTAGTGGATCAGTTTGTTCTCTGTAGGTGCATATATATTCAGGTACACTTCTCAACATTCACGAGCAAGTTATTACATAAAAAATTTCTGTGATTTGACTGTTTTTCTGAGTAAGATTAGTATTCATAAAAAGGTTACAATAGTAGACATTTAACTCTACACATCATTGAAAACAGAAGAAATGCAGTCCTCCAAAGTGCTTCACAAGTATGTCTCAGTCCTAAATGTTAGGACTACACATGAGGTCTCTGTGTCTAACAATTTTCACCAGGAAGGATTTAAAAGAACATCATCACACAGTATATAATACGGGTACACCTTTCATGAACCTGAATAAGACCAATGAACTGTCTCAGATTGGACAACACCATCTTGCGTCAGACTTCTCCATAGCAGCACAGTACTCTACATCTCATACTAAGCCCCTGAACACGTGTCCCAAGGCTTTTCAATAGTTGAAGTCAGTAGCTCTCCTGTTGGCAAATATAAATGCAATGTATCTGGAAGAGACAGTGTTAATGTATTTGTCAACATTTTCTTTTCCTTTTCAGTTTGGCAGTGTAAATTCTGGGGATGAGTGAGTGAGTGGATGGGAAAAGAGCCCAAGTCACACAAGGGAATTGACATGTCAGTGCCCATTGTTAACTAGAAGCTCCTTAGCATGCTGCTATGAATCAACAGACATTTCTAGTTTCACACTTACATAGACCTGTTATAAAAGACATCCCAGAGCTCTGTTTCATCTTGCTTGCCTTACAATGTTTATATGCTGCCACTGGGACAGAGAACAGATGTGATGGATTAACTAGCAATAAATCATATGGCAGAGAACACAAAGCATTATCATTCTAAAGAGGTAGTGTTAAGTATTTCACTAGAAAAAATAAGAACATTTCCCTTCTTCCTCAAAATAACTGTTTCTTTATCCCATAAATGACCATCTCACCCTGTGTCCCAAACTCCAAATTTATCTGGGCTTCAGTTTTAAAAACTTCACTTTTAAAAACTGTATTAAGCATTTGTTCAGGTTCAATGAAAATGAAGATTAATCATACTCTTCAAAGTAGTGATACAGAGCACCATGTCCCATCATTTTCTCTTTCATTAAAACTAATGAAGAGAAAGTCTCTTACAACTCGTGGAACTCCCACCAACAAAGCAGCAACAAAAATGAAGCCCTGCCGGTCCAGTCACATCCTCCCCAGGGAGCACTTCTACTCCCCCGGCATCTATTTTCTGATGGCAAGATGCCGACTCCTACAACCTCCACAAGGAACCCAAGAGTCATAACATCCCCTCATTAGTATTTGCACACCATCTGGTGACTATTACTGAATAAACTTCTCACAGAAAATAAGTTTTTAGAATATAAGTATAAAATTAGACTTTAATATGAAATCTTACTCTTCTCCTCCCTCCCCCCCCCCAAAAAAAAAAAAATTGCAGAATTTTTAAAAGAGAAAACAGAGGACTGTGGGCCAGATACAGTTAAAAAGGTAAAGAGTCTTCCAAATGCCCTCACTGCTGTTCTTCCCAATTTATGAGGTTATGATTTAGTGCATACATGAGCTGTTTGGGTACAGCTCTCACTCTTTATTTGCTTTTGTTAAATAGCATGCACACTGTTGGACGCTGGAAAATACTGAGTGACAACTTCATAGTAATTTTACTCCAATCTAACATTTTTCTTTTGTGAAGATACTCATAAGATTAAACCCCTGTGTGTTTCATTTGTCCCAGCAAGTCCCCAGGTGCTGCAAGGGCCTTCAGATTTTGAAGCTCATTTCCCCTGTAGTATTACCCTGGAAGAAGAGAATAAGGTAAATCTTCAGTTTTGAGTCTTCAGTGCCAGTCAAGGGATTTTTTTTCCTTTGGAAGGGGAAGGGAAAAAGAAAGAATGGAAGAGTTTTGTTTTGGTGGTTTGATTTCTCTGAGTTTAATTTAGTGCCATTTCTTTCAAGGGGAAGAAAATCTTGGCAACACATATTAACCAACTATTTAATTTCACTGATTGCTATTAGAAATTAATCACAAACTACAATGAAGAGCAAAGCTGTGACAATGCAATATAACTGACACGGTATTTATTAGTTAAAAGAGAAACAAGTTCTCCACAAACAAACCAGAGATAAAACTGTCTATTCAGATAAACACTGAGTTTCAAAGAAGCAAAACTCTTGATGCTGTAGCAAATTTAGGAAAAACAGCTGTTCAGGTGACATGGAGCATTTATCTTTTAAACAAAATACATTGGTAATATTAAAGGAAATTTAATGCAACTCCAAAAATTAAAAATAAAATATCAAGGACCATATGGTACTGCCATAAAACATTTATGTCCAAATATTTGCTCTCATTCTTATCCAATGAAAACAAAGTCCTAACTAGGAAGCAGAACTCATTTCTCTCCTAACAATCGGTAAAATATCCCCCTGCCAAATTACAAACTACAGCAAGCAAATGCTTCCTTGCTTATCATAACTGCAGTCAAACTTTGTCAGAGAAGGCAGAAAGTATCTCTAAAGTTGGACCAAAATACTTTACCATTCACCAGAAGACCTCAACCATACTGCACTCCTTGTGAAAAAACTGCAGTGAGGAGACACGGTAATAGTAAAGATGATTTTCTCTCCAAATCACTTAAAGACTTTACATGTTAACACTGAAATCTACGGGTTAGTGAAGTTAAGCATATGTGCAGCTATTTGCAAGATCAGAGTCTAAGCACAACTGATGATGATTAAAATTTGTTTCTTAATCAATACTTAGCCAAGAGAGATTGAAAGTTATTTTAATTGCTGGTCTTGGAAATGTTAGATGTCTGATTTCAAGTTTAAGGGATCCAGATTCCACAGGTTAAACCTTTTTAGTTATAATGCTGAGCATTCTGGCCCAAATCCAACAAAACACTTAAACACATGCTTGACCTAAAACACAAAGACAGCTGCAGAGAACTTAAAAGTTAAGAATTTACAGGACCGGGGAAAGAATGCTCAGTACCATTCAGGATCAAGCCTAAACACCATCAATCTCTTTAAAGGACTGATTTCTGAAGCTTCTTCCTTCTATAATTTAAGATAAGGGTATATGATAATGTGATGATGTTAAAACCTGACTATTTTCTTCTGGCCTTAGGTTCATATATATTAACCATTCATAGAGAAAAAAAATGAAACCCCAATGACATTTCTGTAATTTTAGAAGGGGGGAAAAGATGAGCAGTGTCTTAGCTTAAAGTAGGAGCACTGAGTACAAAACATGACAACGAAGCATGCTGATTCTCTGATCTCGGTACCACTTAGCCCATAATTTAGGCAATGCCATAAGAGGCCAAGATCGTATTGTAGTTAAAAGAAATTCACACAAACTCAGAGACATAAATAAATATAAATATCAGACAGACTTTCTAAAAACAAGTTTTCCATTTGTGGCTTTAAACAGACCTTTTGCTTTGTATGAAATGGTCGGAGGAAAAAACAAGGGAAAAGATGTAGGCACTTCTTTATGTTATCCAGCTCTAAGAAGTGTAATTTTAATGCCACAGAGGTGAATCAGGAAATAATTGCCAAAGAAAAAGTACAAAAAGCAAAACCTGTAAGAAAGTAATTGCAGTATTACATGCAGTGGATTTAGTGATATTATTATCAAACCCAACAAACTATCAGGGGATTGTGCCATTTATGGGGTCTGGAAAAGTGAGGCAGATCACAGACACCATCCAGTAAATGCTTATACTCCTTATCACCAGGTATCTCTCAAGTGTAGACTCAGCTGAGTCATAAATAACACTGTGCACGCAATTACACTTTCATCAGAGAATCTCCCTTACTCCTGATCTCATTGCACAGAGCAGCCAGCTCAGGGCACGCTTCACTTGCACTGAGGGCATGTTTACACCAGGCAACGAGGCGCA
Source organism: Pygoscelis adeliae (assembly GCF_000699105.1). Taxonomy (NCBI): domain Eukaryota; kingdom Metazoa; phylum Chordata; class Aves; order Sphenisciformes; family Spheniscidae; genus Pygoscelis; species Pygoscelis adeliae. The sequence goes on along the minus strand of NW_008824806.1, from coordinate 4,455,144 downwards.
GCACCCGCATCCTCAAAATATAATTCACTGAGCACTAGCACCAAATTTGCACTGATTAAAGATCCCTACAGCTGTGCCTTCACGGTGCAGTTCCTAAAGCATTCATCCCTTCTGAAAAACAGGACTTATTAGCCACATTTATACTTTATAGTGCTGGAGCATTACTACTTTATGGAGCTGAACCACTCTCTCCTTCCTGACCAGCATCGCTGTCACTGTGCTGGGCACTCAGAGGAGCACCTGCACGAGTGATTACCTTCCCCTGCGTTAGTCCCAGGGAAGGGGACAGCTCTATCCACAACCCTCATAAGCGAACATCATACTCGTATCCCATAGTACTTCAAGTCACAGTATTTACAGCTAATTCAACCATCTATTTGGTTAATATGGGGTGGCTTTAGGCCTGCATTTCTTTGCCACGCTGTTGTGACTCCTGAAGACAAGGTGCCTGGTCTTCCATAATTCTCGGTATTTTTCCTCATGCATATAAAGAGAATTATACTTTTAAGAGCCACTTTAGTGTAAACGTAGCACTGACTTTGAGAGAGGAAGGTACCTACTGTTTTTATGGTGACATTTCTCATTTCTCCGAAGAGAAAACTAGTATGATTTTTTTCTCTTAAAAGCAGGGACTGAAGTGTTTTCTACAGATTCTTATCAGAAAAAGATAAGGCTGAAAGAGGCATTGCTGTCATGAAAACTGACCCCTCTGTGTAACTCAGACCATGGATGTTTTTCCAAAAAAATCTTTTTTGAACAGGAGCACAGACTTTTAACAAAACCACCTATTTTTATGTTTTCTGCAATAGGGAATCACAGGGTTAAAAATCTTAGGTAAGTTTTTCCATTGATTTTGAAAAGTGTATTACAATGGTTAATTTAAGAAAGTGCCCTCAATTTCCAGCTTCAGAGTGTTGTTTTGCTTTTGTCTGTAACCTTCTAGAATTTTCTTCTCTATTTTAGTACTTGTACACCAGGACTAAGTAACCTCCTCTGATAAGAAAACAGATGGAGATCTCAGATTCTTTCATTGCAAAGCATATATTAAAAAAATATTTTAACCATTCTTCTCTTTTTTCTTCCAGTGTTCTCCGAAGTATTATCGACTTTCTTGAAAAGTGGGCACCAAAACTGAACCCAAGGTCTCACTAGATTTTCATCAGACCCCCCACAATAAAATAATTTTCCTATCCTTTACTTGAGATTTCCCTGTTTGATATATCCAAACATCACATTAGTTTCCCTACTGTGTTAGCTGGCAGCTCACCTTTAGCTGATTATTTACCAGAACTCAAAAGCCTTTTTAAGCCACAGCTTCCCACAACAGTCTCCATTTTCCAAGCATTGGCTTTGTCCCTTATTTGTCTCCATTTGACCATACTACAACACATATCGCCTGCTTCCACTTGTCTTAACAGGCAATCTGAGATCACTGTGTATCAATGATCTATCATGTTCAGATGACAGATCTGCCACTTCCTCCTACCTGTAATACTTACAAGTAATACAAATTTTCTTTCCAAAACAGTGTCATTAAATAACAAGTTAATTTTCTGATCATTTCAAAGTCTGTCAGTTAGTTAACTATAAAACGGATCCAGTAAAGCTCCTAAGCACATGCTTAAACCTTAAGCACTTTACTCACACTAATATTAAATAACTTGCTGCCTGGAGACCCAGGACTCTGTTATAGAAATGAAATAAAATACAGTAGCATGATCGACCCTTATGCCCAGGATTCCAGGTTTGACATCTCATTCAGAGATTTCAGGGTAGCTGGCAGTAAAGTTGTATACAAACAGAAAAGGTTGAGCTCAGACTGAGAAACAATTAACTAAAACAACTAATCCTTTGGACAGAAAGGGTTAGGATTCTTTTATCTTGTTCTTGTATTTTGTAACACACTTGCACATGGAAAAGCTGGGCTTTAGACAATAAAATACTTCTTGCTTCAGAGAATTTTTTTTAAATTCACTCTACTCACGTGAGAAAGGTGACTGAGCCACTGTGCTTGGATTAATCCCCTACCTGGATTTGGATTTGACGGTTTGGTTTTGGCTTAGAAGAGAACATTGTTTGGAAAATCTGGATCTCTACCCCCGCCTCACAATTTTTATTATTATTATTATGGTTGAGATTTAAAAGAAAGACCATTGTTATGAGTTTATGACACTCCCTGAAATACTTTGAAAGAAAAGGAAGACAGAAGAAGAAGAAAGAGAAAAAGAAAAGAATGTACCAATTTAGCATAGTTATCCTGTTTCAACAGTTAACATGCTGGATGCTATCTTAAAGGATACTGCTTAGTTTTTCCTTCAAACTTGTCTTTTCATAAACAGATGGACAAATTTATTTAAAACCTGTCATAACTTAAACCATCATATATCTTGTATACACTCATCAATGGAATTTTCTGTTGTCTTTATCAGAGGCTATATCATTGGTCAAGATATGGCTGAATTCTGATCCTGCCTGTGCTGAGAGGGAAAACCAATCCCTGAGTTCAGTGGGGAAGGATGAGACCTTTATAATGAGAACTGGATTACTGTAGGGATATTGATTAGCTCACACTGTACTCTGAATTAAGAATTGCAGCTCACAGATAGAGATTCAACAGTTTGAACTCCTAAGGATTTAAGTACTGAGGCTAATAATATAAATACAACCGAAGAAAAATTTAAAGGTTTTCAGAAATTGTTTTTCAGAGGAAGGAAAGAAAATATTGCTAGGTTTTGGGGGGGGGGGGGGAAAAG
>NW_008824806.1:4430199-4451712 GCF_000699105.1 Pygoscelis adeliae | reverse complement strand
TGAGATTGTGGGGGGGGGGGGAATAAGGAGCTGATTCTTTAACCAATCTTTGCAGATTATCTTTTAACATGCCATACTCAATAGGATCAAAAATAAACATATAAATACATTATACATTTGTCTGGACCCCATAAAATGAAGTTAAAATTTCTCCCTGTACAGAGGTTGCTACCATTGCAAGATGAGCCTGACCTGTATCTCTTAGAGATTTGATCAGATAGGAGTACAGCCAGACAAGAATCTACAACAGAAGCAGATGAACCGTGTTCACTGATCAGCTGTCCCAGGTAAAGTAAGTGCTTTCTGTATGGGAATGGAAAATATGGTAAATGTCCTCCCAATACTGAGTAATAAGAAGGTGGAAAGGTCCGTTATCGTAACAGGCTTTTAAATGTTTCTGTCCCAAGGAGAAACATTTCATTTTCTGCTCAAATCCTTCAGTTTCTTCTTAAATGGGTTCTTGCTTTTGAGGAACATTAAGTCACCAGCTAATGCCAGTTGCAGTCTCCAGTGAGAAAACTGGTAGGCAGTGCTTGGAGCAAATGCAGACACTTGCCACCCTGCTCTCAGAGACAGAAAATGTACATTTCTTGTTTCTGATCAAGAAATAAAGTCCATGCACTTCTTTCATACAAGAACAAGTTATTTTTCCATTTAGAACAATGCAGAAATACAGACATGGATAATCAGTCCTAAACCTTGTTTTATTCCCAGGTTCTCACATTCAAAATAATCACACTAGAAATCTTCAGAGTAAATTCGATCACTAATCTAATCCTCTAGTTTCCATTTTCATTACTCACCAGATGATTCCAAACAGCAGGAAGAGCTGCATGAACAGATTTTGCCAACTAGAAGATGGTTTGATCAAGTATTCAGCAGAAGGAGAGCAAAACTTAAAAATGTGGATCAGAGAGTAAAGTTATCAGAAGACCACTTTGACATACCTCACTGTCTTTAATGTATATAGTTTTTTGGTGATGAGGTTCATGTTTAGGAAGGAAGTTGTCCATCCTGCAACAGTTACAGTAATATATTTGCTTTCTTAGCAATGAATTCCAATTTATATTTTCCTAAAAATGTTGTTAATGTATGGATTTTACTCTTCAATTGTCTTTTTGAAGTAGACTAGACTAGACTAGACTATTTCAGTTGGAAGGGACCTACAATGGCCATCTAGTCCAACTGCCTGACCACTTCAAGGCGGAGCAAAAGTTAAAGCATGTTGTTAAGGGCATTTTCCAAATGCCTCTTAAACACTGACAGGCTTGGGGCATCAACCACCTCTCTGGGAAGTCTGTTTCAGTGTTTGACCAGCCTCTCAGCAAAGAAATGTTCCTTAATGTCAAGTCTATAGTCTAAAGTCTAAGTAGTATGGCTATTAGGATTATTCTTCTACAGGGAAGAATGGCTGCATAGAGAACAAACAGAATTATGGAGTGCTTTTTGTGTGCTTGTTTTTACGGAAGATTGAAATACCTAATTCTGCACTTTCTCCAAAGATTTCAAAGCTTGTTTCAAACTTTTACTATCTGTATGGAAGTAATTACACTTATAAAGGATCCAGACTAAATCTGAGGTATTTGTGTGTTTGTCATCACATCCTCATGATATCTGTAGTCTGATTCAGGTTCCTCTGAAAGGAGGTATAACGTAAGTGTTGCTTTCTACGGGCCACCTTTAAAACAAGGGCATAGAACGTTACTTCATCTTCCATTATGTATATCACGCATTTCTAAATGTGATATCAATGCAGTGTAAGCAGCTAAATACATCCTTGTTTGCATATATGTAGAGTGAGATTTGCTGCTACTTCCACAGCTAGCTAATGCAGCATCTTAGTGGTATTACACAAAAATGTAAATTGAGGAATCCCTGATTTATCTTATACAGTGGAAAAAACACTGAAAGAGAGCACCATATACCATTTACAATTATTTAGGTCTGCAGCTGTTGTATGGGAATAATGGCAGGAAAAAATGGCCTGGATGCATTTTTTCAAATGACTTGTGAGAGGTAAAATAAAGTCCCATGTTCTTTTATTTTATTTAGGGTATTAATTTTGCTCGGGTCACTGGCAAACAGCTACGTTTTCATTAATGAAACGCTCTTAAGCTAATTTCCATTTGTATGCAGGCAACATCATCAGGTTTAGTACATGCACACAGTCGCACATACTTATACCGATATCTGCATGAGAAGAAAGCGAACAGGCTGTTGATTTATTACACACAAATTGAATGAATAAGATAACATTTTATTAGCGAGATACCATTATAAAAAGGACTATAAATGGATACAATACAAGTGGTATATGGCCTTATCAGTAAATCTACTGTATGTTAGGACCTGGTACATGTTGTAATAAAAAGATAATTAAAAGTATTGAATCACAGAACCATACCAAGAAATAGCCCAGTAACAACAAGCTCCATTAGTGAGACAGTATGTACTGCCAACCAGGTTCAAAAAGGGCTGAAAAGTAAAGTCAATTTTTTAGGAAGTATAAAAAAGCCTAAAGTCCAAGCAGTAAAAGAATAAAGAAGGGGAGTATTTTTCTGACTTTCTCTAAAAGAGACTAAAAAAAATTACTTGACACAAGGATTTCTTGTTTGAGGAGCTTTATCTCATACCTTTAACGAGCATATTTCTGGTAAGGTGATATTCACACTCTTTAACTGCTGCAAGTAATACAGCACACTAGAAACCTGTACAAATATTTCAGAGGGCTTTTTTGTGTTTGTTTTTTCTTTAATTTTTGTTTTTGTTTTATGAATAGCACTGTCTAGCTTTGGAAATAAACACTGTCTTCTTCTCCTCATCCCTCCCCCTTTCCCTTCAGGTCAACTGCTTCCCCTCCCTCCAGTCAGTTTAATATAGAGATGCTGCCTGAGCCTTGTTGTACAGAATAAACACACAACATTTTCTCCTGGGAGTTGGTTCATGCAAAACACTGCCCCGCTGAGAGAGCGGAAATTTACCCATAAGACATTCTTCCAGCAGCAAGACTCCAGAGGAAACCTGATCAGAATTTTTAAAGACATGCCTTGATTTTCTCTATAATTCCTTCAAAGTTTCATGGGGAAAAAATATAAACCAAATGTTTAAGGTTTGTTATGCTTGGTCTTGACAAGAAATAGACTGAGATATAGTCTTATTTGGGGATAAAAACTGAGAAGAGGACAGCAGTGGATTATTTTCAACAGATTTTCTGCTGCTATGTCTTCTCCTGTGATTTCTTTTTGTTTTTCTTTCCTCCTTCTGACTATCAGTTTATAGTCGCTGCAGCACTTCAGCTGATCAATACACCAGCTCTCCCCCCTCCACACGCAGGCAGAATCTTACTGGCTTTAAGATGTGCAGGTGGTATTTACAAAATAAAGAACATTTATTTTTACTACTTAAGTTTGTGTCACTGATTTATCAAGAAAATATACTTCCAAGTAATATAGAACATAAGAAAGGTGATGATTTTTAAGTTGTTATTTCTTAAAGACCCTTGGAAAAATGTGTAGGAGATCTATATAGTGAATTTAAAATCTCTTTTAAGAAAGAAACCTTTAATTTTGGGCCTGATCCAATGAATGCTCCCCCTTACTTCAGTGTGCCTTGAACCAGCTTTTTATTGTTTAATCTTATTCTGATCGATTTCAGCAGCACAGCTCCCACAATCTTTTATTATCATAATAAATTTAACCTTTATATTTTCATAGCACCTGAAAGTTGCAACTAGGGTAGGACCCAGTGTACCAGGTACTATTTAGAAACTCCTTATTAAATGACAGTCCCTTCCTTCAGAGGTTTCAGTTGTTACAGTCAGTTTGCAGATCAACACATCCCACAGTTGCATATCAGGTAATGCTGGCACGGTCAGACTTAATGAATCAGTGAAGTTAGCTAGGTGAATAAGGACTTTGCAGAATTAAACTTTTATATGATGACATCTTTAGGAGAGAGAAAACATCTCCCTTTTAATCTTAAGCAAACAAGCATCCCTAAATAAGATATAATACCAGAAACTTTATTTTCTCCCTTCACTTCCTGCAGTAGTAGGAGACTGTTTTACCCTTCTCTGCAGCTGTACTGGGAAGTGTACATTCTGGTGACCACGTTTTTTAAATTATATTAAAAGTAGATCCAGGAGTTACAAAAATGATGTGAGAGATGGAGAACTTACAATGAGGGTTCAAATTTGGTGTGTGTAGATTAGCAAAAGAAGATTGAGATGTGATTACAACCTTTAAACACCTTAAAAAGAAGAAATCACCAACCTGTAAATAGCTTTTTAAATTCCACAGAAAGAGATATAACAGGGAACCATGACTCAAATTTATATTCAGATAAAATAAATACTGGAAGGAAGGTACAGTTGTAACAATGACAGCAATAGATTCTTGGAAGTACCAAGAGAAGTTGTGGATTCCCTGTGTCCTGATAAATTTGAATCAAAACCAACTAGAAAATCAGCACTAGCCAAACACAGGTAACTAGGATTACTGATGAGATAATCAGTGAAATTCTGTGGCCTGGATATAAGAGGTCAAACTGATAAATTTAGAGATCAGAAGAACTACCCGCTCAGATAAAAAGTAGGGATTTTTAATTCATTTTGGTACTAAGCAACTTAGGTTTCTGCTTTTGGAGAAACAAGCACTTGGGGTACATGTATATTTCAGCTCCTGTAGCGTACCTGGCACCTCAGTCCAAAACCTATTCTTTGAACTCATCTTTATTACTGTATTTTCTAATTCTACTTCCTAAGGACTTCCCATAGTTATGTCACGTTTCTGACTATTCATCAGCCACGTATTGCTTTGTTCCCCTGTCTGTAGTGAGATACTATATGGCCCGGGGAAAGTGTTTTATCTTGCCCAAGTGTCCAGCTATACAGTAATGCAAACATAAAAACAGGCATCACAGTAAATGATGAATAAGAAGCACATTCAAGACACTTCTAATTGTTGTGATGAAGTAAAGGTACTTCAGATGAGCTATAGGTAGTCCAGGTACAATTTGATCACTGCCAGTATTCTGAGATGCCCAAATACTATTCTAGTTTGCTGTGGTCTGCTCTGCAAACCTGGGATGTTGGCGACTCTCAGCAAACCTGGTACCAGGCAGAATCATTGAGATGCTGAACCACCCCAAATTGAATCACAGCTGGAGGATTAGCCTGAATCACAGGTGGAGACTCTTAACTGTGGATGGGACCAATTCCAGTAAGTATTACATTGTAATAAAACTTAATGAGGGATAGGGGAGAATTTAAGCATTCCTTGGAACTGGTAGACTAATTTTTCTCTGCCTCAGGGGCATGTAAACTGGCATTCACTTAATCACCAAAAAGTAAATATAAACTCTCCATTCTTCCATATGATAATGCAGAAAGACAGACACTATGAGTATCTTCTTATGTCCATAAGCTTAGCATAGTACTTACTTCTTTCTCTCTGCTCAGTATGTTCCACATTTATCAGAAAATAGTAACAAGATGTAGGTTACTAATCAAGGAGATTAATTTTAAAAAGGCATTTTTATTATGGACAGTTTCCAGGAAGAGAGGGTCCTCCCTCATTCACACTGCTCCTCTGTGTTTTGATGCAGAGGCACTCTAGCTTTGCATGGTTTGAATTCCTCATGATGGCATGCTGTACTTCTAGTTATAAAAAAACTTTAACACAAAGCACAAGTCCCTCACAATTGGCCCTTTTACCTGATGTCCGCATATAATATTTCTGTCATTCTGTGCCTGTGGTTGGAGGTCTTATTTTTTTGAAACTCCCACTCTGGCCACTCGAAATGTTCACCTCCTGATCCTCAGAACATTCTGAACAGCCTTCTTTTCTTCTCATGAAGGCTGTGCAAAATTCATTACAAAACTAGAACATAGACAGGATGTAACCTATTGCTATTTATGCTCACTCTCAAGATTTTTTGCTTTCCAGTCTTCCAAAAAGCACACTCCATAGAGATTCTACAGCTACTTATGATCAATTTAAACAGTTCCGTTCTTTTATCCACACATCCAGTAAAAGGTTTCTTAAGTTAGCAAGAAGAGGTTAACCTGGAACAATGGTCCACTATTAAGGTCTATGAATAGATGTTCTGCCATCACATAAAATATTCCACATCTTCTAAAAATTCAGGTAGCATGGACCTTTCTAGGCTATATCATATAGAAATCATGAACCTTCCACATTTCATGCCACCACTGGAAACTTCCCTTTTTCTGTCAAAAGCCTGATGCTAGGCACAAAGGCCACACATATGGGGCAAGATGCAGATCAATAACATTAAGTACACAAGCGTTGCAACTCCTAAAAAAAAGGGTGTCTGGGTAGAATGGGATGACTCAGATGCCCTGTTCTGTCAGAGGAGAAATAGGTGTCTGTCTCATAGTGAGCCAGAAAACTTACATGCTAAATGAGCAGCTACACACAACTTAATAAGGAATGCTTGGAAAAGGCATGTGTTGCAATTCTTGCACTTCTTGGGAGTCGAGGCACTGTAATCGGCAAAACACTTTCAATAAATCCACTTTTGCCCTAGACTTTAAAATTTTCTTTTGTGCTTAGAAAACGTAGTCTCTTTTTTTTTAAAGCAGTAACAGTGATTTTAAAATTATGTCTGTGAGTGAGTACAGGGACAGTGATTTGGAAGGGGAATACACGGCATCTTCTTGGGAACCAGTCTACAGCACCATTATTCCACTGTGTATATCCATGGTTTCTCCTTTCAACACAACATGGTGGGTAAGAATATGTGACAGTAAACTTCTGAAGAGCAACTGACCATAGGCTTTTCTATAGTGCTAAGATAGCTTGCACATGGAGAAGAAACATAGAAGTTACTTTGCCTGACTCCAGATCTCACACCTCTGACAGCTTCAGGTAGAGCTCCCAAAATAAAGAATACAGTAGCCTCAAATTCATAAAACATTGCTATGAATAAAGATACGTAGGAATCTTGGACCAGAAGATATGCTGATTTCCAAACACTGTCCATAGTGTGCAAGCAAAAACACTGTTCATCAGTTACTGTGCACACACAGTGTAGATAACAAAAGTGTAGTGTTTTGAAAGTGTAAACCTGAGTAGAGAGCCTAAACTCTTCTTTAGGTTATATACATTGGACAAAGGACCTGTCTTGGCAGTGAGAGGTGCACATTGCACATAATAGAGTACAGCCTCAGGGCTCAAGTAACTATAACCATACAGACAACATTTGTTTTATTTGCATTATAAAAGTGAGATTCACCATGAAACACTACTGGCTTAAAAGTGGAAGGCAAAGGAAATAAGAAAGTTGGCTAGCAATTCCTCCAAGATACCTCTATTTCTGTAAAACTTAATTTTAATAGAGAAAAACATGTATCAAGTGTGTATATCTATGTCTCTATATAACATGAGACACTAAAGTTCATAAAAAAAATTCTTTGAGTATTACTATCAGATCATTTCCTTTGAAAATTTCTTTACAAATTCCTGCTTACATAAAAATGTTACACCAAGCCATACAGCACAATACAAATTGCATCAATTAACTACAACATTTGCATGCTACACTAATAGTTAGAATACAAAAATACCTGTAATATATGAATTAGATAGATAACAGAGATATAAATTTAGACAGAAATTTGCCCAAACTTTGCAAGTTAAAAAAAGTAAATTATTTAATTTCCAATTAAATTTTCATTAATGAGAATGAGGAAATATGCTATTGAAAGGAAACCTTTCTAAAAGCAAAGAGCAATTATGTTTCATGCTCAAAAGACCACAGATTCCACATAAAACTCACAATGCTGTGCCAATTATTTGGAGTTCAAATTCCCTTATTGTAGCAATTGAAACAATCTCAAAGAGTGCGAAAATTACAAAGTTGAAAAATCTATTCTTTAAAGTATACCATGCATTCATTTTGCACATAAACGATCTTAAAGTATTGCAGAAGGTGCTGTACTTTTTAGTTTTAAAAGTAAAAATAACATCTATCACTTTAGTAACACTGTTAGACATCTTTTAAATAGATATTTAACAGAATTACAGACATGTTGGAGAAGATAGCTTATATTCACTGAAAAGGCTACTGTAGTGCATTAGTCTTTAGATAAAGTAATAGGATCTTTTCCATGTATTAACAATCCTCCATACAAAAGATTTCTTAAAACTTTTTAAACAGCTTTATCAAGTCAAGGTTACAAAGCACAAATGGGTACCTAAATGATACGTGGTTACTGAAAAAGGTATTGCCTGAATCCATACAGATTTTGATTGCTTTAAGAAAAAAAGGAATTTGCAAGGTTTGCTTCTTTAAAACTAAAGTATATTTTAAAATTTACAATGACATAACAAATTGAAAGATAGTCCTGTAGCGCAGATTTTTTGGCTCTCTCCCTCACTTGCTTCTAAAGAATCTTTATCAGACTGGTATGATTTAAGCTGCAATGCATTGATTTGTCCCCTCTAACATGATCTGAGGCAAGCAAAACACAGAGTCCAACACCACACTGAAACCTCCAAAATTTGTTGCTGACTTTCCATTTGCAGCTCTGGTAATTGCAAAGTCTAGCAAAGTCAATGCTAATTTTGTACTATAAACAACTGTTTTAAAAGCAGGATTTACTTAAATAGGTAGAGATATACACTACTCTGGTCAAATTCCTGTTGATAGCAATAACAGCTGTATATTCAAGAAGGTGGCTACATATATATAGCTTCTAGCATTTGCATATACATATGCACGTTTATCTACCCAACATCCATCACCCCACCAATGATTTAGGTACTTTCTGGTTCCCACTTCTCTGTCTTAATCAAGAGTGTCCAAAACAACTCATACACCTATACCTACAGTTTGTCCATTTTTCTGGTTCAAATTTCAAAGCACTCAGGATCAGGAAATATAAACCCAGGCTTTTGGCAAGGCACCCAAAAGCAATAGAAAAAAATACGTTGTGTGGAACAAACGATGAATCAGTCTTTTATTCATTTTTCTGCAAGGTTTGTAGCAAATAAATGAGCCTTTCTTTTTGGTGCTACCACAGCATAAAAAGAGAATCACTGGAACATGCTGGAATAGCCATAAAAAGTGAATAAAAAATAGCAAGAATGGCTCTCAAATGCGTACATAAAGCTAAGTCAGGGCTATAAAAACTGCTGCATCTAATTCCATAATTTCTTTCTGCGTTTTCATGCAGTCAGCCATTCCGAATTGTCCTGGAGTTCACTGTCCAAGGATATTGCAAAAAATCTTATCTAATCCATAATACAAATTATTTTTTTATTATCATTATTTCCTATTGATGTCATCATTGCTAAAAAAGGGTGTTAACTTCAAACCAAATAATTACTAGAATAGGACATTCACCCTTTTCCTTCCCCTCCCCCAAGATTTTTTATAGACACACATTTCATTTGATTTTCTGTACACCCCTTAACAGTTTGTGAATTTTCATTCCTCTCTAAGATATGAATATATTATACTAAAGGATATTATATAAATGAGACCATTATTCAAAATGAGAACCTTCTCTACTAACAGCATCACTATTTGCAGAGTATGAGACAAAATAAATGTCTCCCATGAGTGACTAAATGCAAAATAAAAAGTAACCACTCAACTTTAATAGTTTAAAAATGCTATTAAACGTAATGGCTCCTCAACATTCAAGCAGCACTATGTTTTAAGTGATCTTCATTTTTAAAGAACTATTTTATTTACATTTGAAATATTGATGGTGCATAAAGTTCTGTTCATGTAGTAATCATAGTCAAAAGTATTTAAAATAATTGCTCCGAGACCGAAGTCATAAGTTTGCTCTGTCCCTAGGCCAGCAGAGACTCCAGTGCTAAAAATGTAAACATCTGAAGAAATAATAAGAAACACCTACTCCAGTATGTGTAATTCTTGAAAAAGTACCTGTGACTTTCTTAGCAACTAAAAGAAGAAATATCAAAGGAAAACCTACTAGGTTATTAAGCAATAAAGTAGTAACTCAATCTGGTTTTTTTACTGGTTGAGGAGAATTCTGGCTCTGGGTACACGTTCCCAGAAATTAACTCTTTAGGTAGTAACCTTATCATCAACATTTATAAATGTAAAGGAGCTGTTTCAAAATACAACAAAGACCATGTTTGCATTTAACCAGGTAAAAAGAGAGAAAGTTTATTTTTAATTTGTGATGCCATATTTAAAAATAAATTCACATTACTATTTCTTGTGTTGCCCAGGGCTGAAAAGCAAAATCTTCAGGAGGCACTACAACTTATTTCCCAGATTATTTTGTCACCTGATATAGAGCCTGGTAGCCATGCCAGCACAGCATCCGTATACTATATGCGCTCTGAACAACAGCAGAATTTGTGGGAAGCCAAATAAATACACATGCCACTTTACAGGAAAACAAAAAAAAACTACAGGTCAGATTTATGAGTCCACAGTTACTTGTGTGCCAGCAGCATATAAAGCTGTATGGGCCTAGAGTAGCCTAGCAAATGATGGGAAGTGGCCAGATCTGCAGAATCTGTCTCTCCAGTGAAACACTGAACTCCTAGAAAGGAAGCAGGGCACACTCAGAGGCCACAGCTGGCACACATTGCGAATGTAAACTATAAATTGCATAGCTTTAATCTCGCTTTTGCTCAGTCAAATTTATCCTGAATTTCTGTGCAGTTCATGTCTTCCTGAAGAGCACTCCAGCTTACAGCTTTTCAGGGTAGTCAATTAAAAAAAGATAATGGTTACATCCATTTACCAAAAATGTAACCAGCCATGAGCAATACAGGCTTTGAAACATGCCAAGGACGAAATACAATCCTACTTTAAGGTTGGATAAAAAATTCAGAGGATACGTAACCTCAGAAAAATTCTCCAAGACATACTAGCCTGAACTGGGAGGAAGGAGACTGAGTTGTCAGCCTCCCCAAAATTAGCCAAGATGCTGAAGCGGATGAAGAGGTCAATGGTTAAGTAAACAACAGAACTGTCTTTTTTTTTTTTTTCTTCATTAGTAGCTTTACTTTCTATTTTATAATCAGGAAAATCAAACTCTTAGATGGTCCAGAATAAATGAATATTTATTCTAGAACAAACAGCTCAGAAGAATTTTCTTTTTCAAACAATAATATTTAGTTGTTAAGTATGATAGATCTAGAATGCTTTTACATTCATAGAGCAAACAAACAGAGACTTGGAGTCAAACATTTTAGAAGCAGGCAACCTCAACAACTTTAGCACTCTTAGGGGTGAGAAAGGGCCCCATAGAGCTGCAAAAGCCAGTTGGGGAACTGGTAATCCAAACACTGGGGCAGAAGGAGAAGTCTTCTCAATGTAATGAGTATAAGCAGTGAGAGATACATGACAGACAGTGACTGACTGTGACTTTGGGATATTCTGCAGTGCTCCTCAGACTTTTTCACATCTTCTTATTTCTCATTCGTAAATTTATTAAGGTAGCATTTAAAAGACTCCACTGCAAATGAGGCTAATTGGGGTAAACTTTCTACATACAGAGAGTTAAAAACCAAACAAACGTACTTTTCACAGTATTTGTGAATTATATGAAGTTACAGGATAGGATAAGAAACAGATTTAAATTACTTGTCCAGTATCACATAGCAGGACAGGGACAGAGCTTAGAGAGAATCCAGAGATATATTCATGTAGCAAACTATTTACTTCTTTGCTTCCCCTTTCTTGCATCCCTTCCTGGGTAGGTGGTAGCCATTTACATGCTCCAACTGCCAACATTTTGCTGGCAGCTCAGTTGTGCATCTGTACTCACAACTGATTTCTGTCCAGCCAAAACCACATCTGGCATTTCCAACTGGAATAACTCACAATTAAAACACGGGCACCACTACTTTCTATTCCCAGCTCTGTCCTTTCCTTCCTACTGCGTCACAGTCAATACCACAGTGCTCTCTGCAGACATCATAGATAGCTGCCCCTGCACTGAAGCCCTATCACCTGATAGTCTTCCTCCTCCAAATCACTTCTACAGTTGCTTTTTTCCTCCTTTTAGAGTCAACACCCTCCTCTCTCATCATAAAAGTCTCCATATACCATTCACAAGCACAGCACGTTGTAAAACGCATCTGTGCTTTTTCTAATCAAATTCCTTCCCTGTATTTTGAATCTGTCTACCAGCAACCAGCTCCACCTTTTTTCCTAATATCTGGCCTTTTCTTCAGGGCCCTGCACAGCTCTGCTTCCAAATGCCTGCCTTCATTCACATCTCCTCTGCTTTGGTTGTCATGACTACAACACCAGCCTCACATCCAGGCTTCCCTTTCCCTATTGGCAATTTCAGGCTTTCTTTCAAGATACCCATGATATTTGAAAATCCTTTAAATATTCAACCCTGCCTAATGACCAGCATCTATCGTGACATCTATAAAAGCCTGTCAGATTTTCAGTTTTGTCAAACATCAGTGAGGATCTTCTTTGATTTCCAAAGCTTTTGAATGATGACTCTTCAGTGAAGTCTCAACATTTCTTGCAGACCACCAAACACTCTGTCACTAAACTCATGACTCAGAACTCTAGTAAAGCAGTAGGGTCTTGTGGGCTGCCTGCATATTTCTTATGGCAGCCTTGGAATGAAGTTTGGAAAATGGAGGGAGGGGCGTGTGTCTTATTTTCACAGAAATATTTTCAGATCAATGAGACTCAACACTCTCTCAAATCACGAGACATGTCCATTCAGGCCACTGCATTAGATCTAGTGCAAAACAGCTACTTGAACAGCAATACAGCAACAACCTGCTTCAGAACTCCTGAAAATGACACATTTCTATGAAAGCAGAAGGTGGAAAAAGAGAAAAAGCACCCCCTTCCTTTGCACAGTGTGCGGACTCTAAAATATCCAGAGAGAGATCTGCAGCAGATCTCACAACTACTGCCATTTTTGAGGAGGGAAGGAGGGCAGGGGCACTCCAACATGAGATCTATTGCCTTTTGTTGGGGGACAATGAAGGGAAGGAGTATCTCCAGAAAGCCACAGCTGGTTTTGAATTGTGGAGACTGGAAGAGACGGCACGGCCAAGATGTCCAAGAATGTGTGCGAAGGTGAGGAAGGGAAGACACTTCATGAGCAAGAGTGAGACACAGCCCCTCTCCCAGAGCAACACAAGGACAGGAACATCACAGAACGGACGCTGCAGAGTTTGGTTCAGCTGTAATCACATGATGTGATTAATCTTCTCTTAAGTATCTTCCATGTCTACTTTTTATCTCCAACTCTTTCTCATAGGACTTCACTGGAGCAGATACCATACTTTCATTTGTATCTTGCCAGAAAAAATAAACTACCTGTGTTCAAAACAGCTGCTAAGCTGCAGTCAGTACCTCTAGGGATCAGGCTATTTTATTGCATGAAAGTTTTAGATTAACGAGAAAATGATCAACCTATACCATTCTAACATCATTTTGGATTTGAACTTTCATCACATGCATCATTGTTTTATGTTGCTTCTCCTAGATTTTTAATAATGTCTCTAGTTTGACTTACAGCCCTGATACCACAAAATATTAATCATTTCTAAAGAGATAAGATGCAGGCAAACAAATCATGGAGGGCTTTGTAGGTTGGCTAAAATTTTATTTACAGAGACATGCTCAATTTGTATCAGTCATTGATTTTGTAGAGAAAACGTGAAACAATAATTCACACTGAACATATTTGTTCCTCACCTTGGTATATCCATTGCTGCTGTTAACATGGCATCAGCTATCAGCCTTCACCTTTTAACAGTGTCCAGTGGAGGGAGCAAGAAGAAAGGGGCACATAACCACTGTCATCAGTGGCATTTTTCAACATCATGACAGGTTCTCACTCGCACGGTGGCAGGTGCACTGACAATAGGTTGTTTTACACCTGGTGCTTTCTTGAGGGAGAATAACCCAGTGACACCGGACAGAGCACAAGTCACTGCAGAAGTGCTGGCAACCTGTCCCTCTTTCACAGGTGTGGTTGATGAACCAGAATTGCCTGTAAAGCCAGTAAGGCCATGACCCTTAAAAGTTGCAGTGGCCAATTAATTCTTGGGATTTTTATAATTTTATTTTCCTCAACATTTTTTCAAGGCTAAACTTTGATGCTGAGGGGAATGGCAAAACAAGATTTGTCTTTCCTTATCTATCATATAAAGACATGGAACAATTGCTGTCTAACCACTTACTGGTTCAGCACAGTGTGTAGGCACAGAACAAAGATACCTCCCAGACTCTGGGGAGGTTCAGATCTTGAGCTCTGTTGCTGGGGCCCATCTCAACTCATCTCGACCTTGTTGTGAAAGTAATGTGAAATGACAACACTTCCCAAATAAACAGAGATTCCTTTTCTTTGTTATCTTCAAACAGCGTAGCAGTCTAAAGGATGAACCAGAATCCCTATACTTTATGGTTACTTTTCTCTCTATTTTAGTGAAAACCAAAGAACCTTTCATGATCTGTTAACCCAGGCAGTGAAATACATATATCACAGGTCCACTGTAGTTCGCACAGTCAGATGTTCATGGTGTTTGAGTCCTAACACACTGCACTCATGGAAATTTAGCTTTCTCTCCAGGCTTCAGCAGTGTCTTTCTTTGGCTCTCCAGCATATTTTGCATGTACATTTTGTAGTTTAAGCAAAGCTTTATTTCTTTAGTTTATAGTTTTCGTGTCCAGGGATATATATTAATCTAAATGTATAACTCCAGGATTTCCTCCCTTAGCATGTCTCTTCTAAATCATGCAAATCTGCTTCAGTTCTGGTCAGTCCACCCAAGCTTATCTCTGCCCATATGCCCCTCTAATGCTTGGTAAGGTACTTTCTGTTTCCTTTGACAAGGCTTGATCAGAAACAGCTGGCATACCTCAGCAGATAACTCATTTTTCTAAAGTAACGACCTCATCAATTCTTTTCTATTTACATTTACAGGGTTGTTGCCATGTAGACTGCCACTGTTAGTCTTTGATTTCTGGCCCAATGTAAAGGTGAAAAGATGAAAGTAGATAGATGTGCAATTAAAACAGAAACTGATATGTATGGAGACTCTGTAACACCAAGCAAAGTTCAGAAGTTGTTCACAGACACATTGACAATTGTCATTGCGTGCAATGTGGCTCTCCATTCTAGGTGCCTAAGGATGGTAACTAGATTTTAGATAATGCATTTATATCTCATATAATGCTATATTTGTAGATGAGAATGAGACAGCAAGAGAACTCTCTCCAAACAGTGTGCGATGGGAAAATACAACAGTGTATCTTTGCAGTCATGTTTAGCTTAGATGAGGTCAGGAAAAGGCTTGTGTTATTATAGAATAGTTGTAGAATCATAGAGTAGTTCGGGTTGGAAGGGACCTCTAAAGGTCATCTAGTCCAACCCCCCTGCCGTGGGCAGGGACATCTTCAACTAAATCAGGTTGCTCAAAACCCTGTCTGACCTGACCTTGAATGTTTCCAGGGATGGGGCATCCACCACCTCTCTGGGCAACCAGTTCCAGTGTTTCACCACCCTCAGTGTAAAAAATTTCTTCCTTATATCTAGTCTATATCTACCCCCCTTTAGTTTAAAGCCATTCCCCCTTGTCCTGTCACAACAGGCCCTGCTAAAAAGTTTGCTGCCATCTTTTCTATAAGCCCCCTTTAAGTACTGATATTTGCTGCGATATTTACTGCTAATATTATTCCTTTTCTACTTGCATCTTCCTCTTTTCCAACTCCATTCTATTATGTCCCCACATTCAGTTTTCCCTGGTAAACAGATCCTTTTAGACCTTCCTGCTTCTTCCGCTGGTGTCCCTAGCTTCCCTGGTGGCTCTGCTTTCAGAGATCAGTCGCAGTTCTGTTCTCCCTCATGCAACAGAAGCCACCAATAAACACTGCTAAGTTCATTCCTCCTTTTACAAACCTTTGTGCTCTTTATAAAGAGGTTAGGACAGTTGTAGACACATTTGGAAACAAACGAAAAAAGAGAAAACTCTACCCAGATAAGCAGCCAGGATTCCATAGGATATCAGGGCTCTCTTATGCACTCTGAACTTCAAAATTCCCCAGCACCTTTTACTGCTCTTGTTCCCTTCTAATTAATTCTTTGAGTGAGCAATTGGAGTTTGATCAATATAAAATCTGTGATTTTTCTAATTGTGATTCGTTACAGCTTCTCTAAATTGGTTACTCTAAGAATAAAGACTAACCTTTTCAAACCTCTCATCTGGAAATATGATAATGAGCAATGCCTGAGCTTCACAAAGGATGCTTGCAATATTAATATACTATTGAACAGACAGATCATTTATAAAAGTAAAAGGTTGCTTCCAGAAAAGGCATCTTTATGGAAATGTTTAGCTCTCTTTAAATTAACAATTTGGGTTTATTTCTTATTTTAAGAATTTACCAGAAGACCACCTAGATGATAACATTTGCTTTAGAAATGACACACTGCTATTTAACATGGAGAATAGATGCTTATCTCTACTCCAATCCATGTAACATTTTTACAGGAATAGTCTATAAAAAAATTAAGCTTCCCAAAATGAAATGTACTTGTCTATGTGTGTGTCAGGGGGGAACTGCAAACCAAAGCCTATTTACTCTAGTGCAATTTATATGAATAATCTCATAGCCACAAAATAAGTTCATGTTCAAGCATTTTAGTGTTAGGTATCAAAAAAATATTCAAAATGACATTTGCGTAATGCACATGGATGTTGATGTTACAGAATGGCAGACAGTCTGCTTGAGGTTTTTTGGAAAAGAGAATTTACAAACATTTACTTTAGGAGGTCAATAGTGCATTCTCTCTCTTGGCCAAGCTATTTGTGATGCTATTAGGCAGGGTTATTTGCATATATCTATGTGTATTAAAGATTTTAAAAGGCAAACTATAGTTTGAATTTTACCCCTACATGCAACATTATTTTTTTTACTTTCAAAATGAAGTCTTCTAGTCAGCTATCCCATAATGTCTGTGCAGTGTCATTTTACGGCACTCATGTTCCAATACTCTAAAGCACTTAGAGAGTATTGTTGACTCCGGTGCAACAATTTGCATACTTAAAGTTAAGTACATACTTTTTGGGACCTGGGCCTAGTACTTCCTTTCATTGTTTGTATGTATTGCAAATGGTTTCTGTTTCCTTCTGGATGTGGGATAGGTAATTATGTTTTAGTCCCTGGGCATCCAATAAGCATAATATAAAACCACAAGCTTATGGCTGTTTCTTGCTGCAGTTTTGGCCCAGTGCAGGCTAGCTAAAGGTGCAGTCACAGGCTTCCACTCCAGAGCAGCTTCCTCCCAGTATCCAAGGAAAGTAATCCCCTGGCTATGCTAACAGTCATCCAAAAACCTACCATATAATCTAATTGAACTATCGATTTCCAAGCTAGGACTTCTATTTAACATTCCAGAGAGAAAGAAAAGAGAGAGAAAAAGGTTTTACAGACACAGTAACACAATGCTGCACAAACCTTCCTTAGCTTCTGTTGCTTTATGTTCATTTATCATAAAGATTATGCAAAAAATGTAGTTACAATTATAATGACAGTATCCCCCTCCTTCTCTGAAATGTATTCTCCTTTTTATTTCAGGCTGCAAATTCTTAAACAGGGAATATACATTTTCCTTAATAAGAAAGAGTCTAACTGCAAGGAGGAATAGAAGAATGGAAAGTGCTCCATCACAACATCACCTCACATTACTTACGTGTCTAGACAGCTGGTAGTACTATCAGTATGACAGAATCTTTCTCAGCTTTTTTGTTTGTTTGTTTGTTTAGATTGTTGGGGGTTTTTTAATTTAAGAAGAGGAAAAAGAAGCATGTAGTTTGCATTTAAAAAATTCCATCAGAAACCTACTTTATCTTTCATTCAGATTGCAAGATCGACAAACTCCCTTGACAATTATTTCCTATGAATATTAATTAAGTTACTACTACAGTGTGTTTACTGATCTTTTAGAAATAATGCAAGCATTATGGGGACAAGATATTAGTGCCATGGAATTAGAAAAATATTTTGAACATTTGACCAACAATAGAGGTTCTATTCTGGCAATTCTGTAAGTGCAAACCTTATAGTTATTTTACAGAAAGCTATATATGCTGATGGCAATGTGTGACATTCCTCCATATTTTTGATAAAGCAAGTCAGGATTATTCGTGCCAACACCAAAGGTACTTACATACAAAAGTATTCTGTACTGTTATCTGATCCCAGAATATTTAGTTCATATAACTGGAATACCTTAAATAAGAAAATATCTTCATTTATCTAAATGGCACTATGATATTTGTCCTTATATCATATTTCCTTATATCATAACATATTTAAAGTAAAGGGTTAAAAGCACTTCTCAATTGTTTCTTGGGTAGATTTATAAATTTGGAGATCTTTTAAGTCATGAACTAAGCAACTGTAGGAAGGTGAGTTCTTCACAGAATAGTTTAAAATCAGCTCCAAAAGAGTTTCTAGTCTGATTTTTAAAATGTAGGTATTGTCAGAAAATAACACTGAGCATTCTTCATACCATGCCGCTTCATGGTATAGTTTGTAAGTTATAACAAACTACTTCCTATCTGCCAGCCCCTGAAACTTCCCTAAATAGTTAAACAACATGTTGATAGTTAAGAGCTACAGTTTAGTCTTGTACTTTTGGTTTTGGGCAATGAAGCTGAAAAACAGGACATCCGGCAACAACCTAAACTAGTATTGTTCCTGCCTATTTTCCACTGGGATTATAAG
Source organism: Pygoscelis adeliae (assembly GCF_000699105.1). NCBI lineage: Eukaryota > Metazoa > Chordata > Aves > Sphenisciformes > Spheniscidae > Pygoscelis > Pygoscelis adeliae. Next base: position 4,432,980 of record NW_008824806.1, on the reverse strand, counting down.
AGTGGAAATTTTAATCTTATCTAGGACAATGACAAATCTTCAAGAGAAAAACTTCTTTCTACTGGTGAGGTCCATATATACCTAAGGGTAATGGAGTGACATAGAAGCCCTAGAAGAGATTTCCCCAGAGATGGAATTACCTCCTTACGGTCCCTTTACTTTACATCAGCTGTGATGAAAGAGGAGTTGTGTGAGGACAACCAAAGAGATCTGTTGGGAAATGCATTGCACCAGGCAGTGATTGCAGGCAGCACTACACTTGCAAGGCAATGCAGGGAAGTTCTGTAACTGCAAGAGTGGTGATCCTAACTTTTCTGGAACCACTTCCAGGGCAGCCCAGTGTTAGGTGGACAAAAAGGAAGAAAATTAAATCCCATAACATGATTTCCTCCTAACAGTCTTAAAAAAATTTAGCCCACGTTTTCAGTGAGGACTATGCACCAAACACCTTGCACAGCTTAAAAGCAATGATTGCTTCAGAAAAGTAACTACTGGGTGAGGAGGAGCCTAAGGGAAAGAACAGCTCCAACACAGCTGGCCAAACATCAGCCTACATCAGCCGGAGGTTCATGCTCCATCCAGGGCAGAGAATAGCTGAAGAAGAAGGTGTGGGAGCACAGACAAATGGCATCAAGGAATCAATCAAAGAACAAGAGTACATATCCTGCTGGAAACATCACTAACTCATTCGGTGCTATTTGAATATTTACTGCAAAACAAGAATGTTGCCAAATCCCAGGTCCTCATCTCTGTTCAGAAATGAGGGCAGAGACATTACTGGCGCCGTTGGTGCAAAAAGGGTCTTTTGCTGAAGGATTTTCTTCAGTGTTTTTTCATGAATAATGATCAGTCCTTGATGTTTTGCGTAAGTTCTAAAACTGGTGTAGTAATACATAGGTAACTGTTCAGGTCTGGCTCGCATTCCATCACATTTTCTAGCTATTCACTGGCAAACTGTATTGAAATTATTCTGTTGACAGCAGTTTGGCCTAATGTGACCAATACGTCTTCTCTGTAAGAACTGTCCATAATATGCATAGTGAAGAGGACCATATGCACTCCTTTTAGCATTTGTTCACTGCTAGAAGTGATGACCCAAGACTGCTGAAGCCCAGGAACATGTCTAATTTCTCCTGATTTACCCTTGTTGACCAAAGTCTATGGGTATTATAGGAGAATTCGGAAGTAAAGCCCAAGAGACGCCAGCAGAAGGCTACCTTAGCTTTCATTCTCTGCAATAGCTAACAAAAATCATGAGATCATCATCTAAGTTCTCCTCCATTAATTGTGCATTTGTGTTCTTCTTTATTATTATTATTTTCCCCGTTTTAAGCAACCATCAAGACAAACTCCTTATCAGCTGTGTCATAAAGCTGATAAAATACATGAATTCTACATCATCCCCCCCCATACCTCAAATTTTGAGGACTTCACCATAACTGTCAGCTCTTCTCCTATTGATACATAAAGAATTAATAAAATATGTAAATCCTGGATGGCTCAACACAACGTTGCCCCATTCAGTTGAAAGACCAGGAACTTTCACTCAGGGATTTGGCTGAAGTGAAACTGTATCCTGTTCAGTGGAGTACTGAGCAATTGTTTGTAATGTTTCTCTCACGTTTCAGCAATACAGAAAGTTCCTGGCCTAGTCATGCTCCTTCACTATGTTGTTCCACTGAAGTTTATTGAAATGGGCTCTGGCATGAAATGCTTTTGCCCAGCTAGCCCATTTGCTAGAAAGTGCAGCTTCATCTAGTGACTACTAATGAGGTATGGGTTTTGTTGGGCATGCTGAAAAACATATTCAAAAGCACTTTGGAAAGGACTTAGGCTGCAAGCTCAGGCAATGAAAACAAATATTTTAGCCATATACAATCTTGTAATTCACTCCTTCCTCCTTTACAAGGCATTATACTTCACTGACATCCCCAAAATGAAACATACAAAAAAAAGGAATTTGAAGTGCACCTTCCTCCTCAGCACAACTGCAACAATTATACGCACTTTACAATGGCCCAGCATCGCTATGAATCCACTTATTGAGGACATTTGTGATGTCCATCATGTCAGGGGCTGTCAGGTTACTTTCTGGAATCTGACTACATAGAACAGCTTCTCCTTCTGAGGCAGTCTCGCTTCTCTGTCTGATTTCTGTGCTTGCGGGAGAAGGTGTAACTCAAAATTTTCAGAGCTAATAAAATCTTGGAGAATGCCAGTGACAGAAAAGTTCAAGTATTAGTTCCAGTGGTGGTTAGCACAGTTCAGTGAACTGTTTCCCCTTAAACAGCTCGTAATTATGTTTCCACTTTATCCTTTTCTCCACAGTTGCATAAATTCAGAGAACCTGTGCAAGTGTAGGTTGTTTTGAGAGGAACAGTGCATTTAAGGGGTTAAAATGGCAATATTCTGTTCAATCCTCTTTTCACAAGTTGACAAAGGTCATAGACTATGTGGTAACAATGCTTCTAATCAAACTGGTGAATTCTTTTTAAGCAATCATCTGAATAGGAAGCAGAGAAATTCTAGCTTTTAAAAAATCTTATATTGTCATATTTATTTCTTCTGAAAATTGCTTTTTTGAAAAGGTGGAAAGTTGAGCTGCCTAACACAATCACGTCAATCAACAAACATAGGATTTTGACTGTATCTCCTATTACAATGCTAGAACTCAGTCCTTTCTTGCTTATTTTTCTTTTTTCCTTCCAAAACTGCTTTGTGACACCTTGAGTATGAAAGCAGCCAAATAAAACCTGTCTATTCTTTCTAGTCTTCTGAAAC
>NW_008824806.1:4419482-4430173 GCF_000699105.1 Pygoscelis adeliae | reverse complement strand
ATGGTAAAACTTCAAAAGGTTCATTACAGTGTACTGATTGTCTACAAGTGCTGTTTTACTTTCTTCTATTAATTTGACTTTACAGTGTGCAGAGGCAGCCTTGCAACAATAATCTGCCCACTGCAAAATCGTTGTTTCAGCACTGAAGCAATCCTTTTGGTCACCCATCCAGCAAGCACATGAATCATTAAATTCTTAGTCAGAAAAGATACCTGTATATTTGGAGAGCTGGCAAATAAGCAAGTGCAGGGGAAGTTCTTGATAGCAAGAAGACTTTGTTTTCTACATTTGAATTTAAAAAAGAACAAATTTTGTTTGCAAACAGCTCCATTTTGCCCTACATGCAGGATTCTTGAGCAGTAAATATTATTTCCCTTTCTAACACCACCTTTTTTGCACAGCGACATGCTTCCATTTATACATACACACAAAAAGAATATTCACTAACAATGTACATATGCTCACAGATCCACAGTAATTTCTTCATCTGATTTCTCTGGGAGTTCATCTCGGAGGGTAGCAAAGCAGCGCTTGGGCTGTAAATAGAGAAGAACCAATGACAGCCAGAGAGCCATGAGGCCCTTCCATCTATCAGTCAAGTTGTCACTGCCCCTTCAACACAGGTGAAGAAATGTCAAATAATATTTGCAGCAAGTTAAGCATTCCCATAAGTGTTAGTGGGAATGTATTGGCTCCCGACATCTGTTTTTAAATTTTTTTTCTTCAGTGAGAACAATCTTAGCAGGAACTGGGAAGGCACACAGCTTGTGTGCCTTTTTTCCTTTAGGTGACTAATTTCCACCAGGACCAGATATGAAGTATTATGGGACACTTGAGAGACAACAGGTGTCTAACACAAATAGGTAGTAAGTGCAGGGTTGTCAGTGAGGGTAGTAACACTGGCACATGAAATAATAGTAGTAAGTAATTGAAGAAAGGAAAAGGAGTGTCAGATGAGACAGCTGAATTGGCATGTGAGTCTCTCATGAGATATTGAGAGACATTGGTTTGGAGAATCAGACTCTCTTCTGCCATCGTTTACAGAGTCTCTTTCTCCTCCTCTTAAATTGAAAAGAATCAGACAGGCAATACCATGTCTAGCATCACTTAAATTTAGTCTTGGTGATCTGCAGATGCTCGTGCCCACTAACATTAGGGCAGGGGCTGGGTGGGTGGAGGTTTTTTTAACCCTACCGTCTAGCCTGAGCTAAAGTTCTGACAGCAAGTTATTGTTTGCTTCTGGTATTTCTTCTCCTTAGCTAACACAAAATTTACACCACTACCTTGTTTACACTAGCAGCTTAACATATACCAAAAATACATTTTATAGGTAATCTCTATTCCTTTGCACAGATAACCCTCCAGTCTCCCCACCCATGAGCTTGACAGGGAGGTATTCAGCAAGGAAAGTGGGAAAGAGGCCTCTTCTTTTCAGCACCCTTTGGTGCCAGCCTGCAGTACCTCTGCGAAGCCGATCTGCTATCACAGCCAGCAACTGTGTGTTGGAACAGTCTCCGCTGTTCTCCGTACGGGAGATCCCCATTCCTAAATCATTTCCTTCACAGCAACGTGCCATCATGCTGTGCATAGAGAGTTAAATTTCTACACTGGCACCTCAAAGCCAACTTTCAGTCTAGGAAAACAAAATTACATAGGTTTCATGGCAGACAGCACACTTTATAACATGAGGAAAAGAAGTAAAATTCTGCCCACAAGGGAAAAACTGCAAGGAAAGCAACCCAGGAGATTATTTGGGGTATGCAGTTATGAGGTAGTTTAAAAATAAATAAATAAATGGACTAGCTAGTATATAAACATGACTGGGGAAAAATAAATATTCAGACAGGTTCGACTGCTTCATTATTTCCCCCGATGCTTTTCAGACATCTTCACTCTCAAGCACTTAAAACACATACCAAAAATATTTGCTACTCCCTTAAGCCCTTTTTAGCCTACCTGTCTAGTGCGCAAATACAGTTGTCTTGCAACTGCAAGCCGTAGTATTGTGTTAATAATTTTTCCCCCAATTCCACTGAGATACCAAAAGAAACTTGAAAGGAAAATCAAAAATTAAAAAGGCAAAGGGATCTTTTAATATATACTGTCAAACAGCTGTGAGGCCTTAATCCTAGATGCCTTTTTTTCTGCCTTCCATAACACCTACTCAAGATTTTTCTGTTCAGCAACAAAAAGATGCTCAACCTAAAAAATGAATTTTTGCAATGTGCTTTTTTAAAACACGATGATTTGTGCGAAAGTTCTCTCACTGACTTCACAACCGTGCCCAGAAATCGTACTTCACAAATTTGATGAGGAAGTGACTTTCGGCCTGTTACCACTTAACCCTATCACCCACCACCATTTCCTTGCTGCAGGGCATTTTTGCCCAACGTGCCAATTCAGAACTCTTGCCAACAGATGGTTCAAGCCACATTTTCACTTAATCATCATGGACCCAAGCTGGAAGGATCTTTCTCACCTGATATTTCTATTAGCTCTTTCTGTTAATTTGTCATTAACTCCAGTAAATACCAGTACTGTCCTTGTCTATATAGGGACAGCTAAAAAAATTAAACCAAATTAATATCTAATACGAGTAATTAAGCTAAGTTTAAGCAGTTTATGTGAAAATAATATTTTAAAAATAAATAATGTTTTCATTTAAAAAATAAACCTACTTAAAATTAAATTTCAAGTTATGACAATCTTTGTGAAAGGCCCAAGAGCAGGGTTAAAGTGTCTTATTAAAACCTTAATACTACAGTTCGTTTTTCAATCAGAATTTATTGCAGTAGCTTCTGAAGACCAAGGAGAGGAGATATTCTCTTCAATTCTACTCATTCAACTAGCAAACTCAGTGATTAGCTAATGAAAAACAGAGCAACCACCTGTAACCTGAAAAAATATAAACTTATTTTCCCCCTCCAAGATTAGGGCTAGAACTAGGCATTAGTGAATGGGATCTACTATTTCTAAATCCTGGCAGACTCGGTCCCCAGAAGGTATTACATCAGTTCCTTCATTGCAGAAAATACCCATTTTGTTAAATAATTGTATTTTTTACGTGAAACATATTTTGATAAACTTACTTATATATTCAACACGTTTAAATTAACTGATTTTTTAAATTCACAGTACCATTTTGTATCTAGTAACTGAATTTCAATCACCTCCAAAAGGTGCTCAAAATATAAATCATTAGAATAGTAAAACATTCAATGCTTGAATCTACTTCAGACAATAATCTGAATATATGCTGCTTTCTTTATGAATACCTTAAATAATGTGTATAGGGGTAACCAGCAAGTGTTTATTTTATTGAAAAGGCAATATTTTGGAACAAATCAACACTCGATGACAACTTCAACTTTTAAAATACAAATTCATTGTCTATCAACTGACGCAAACTAACTCCTCTTTCAGAAAGCAGCACAGAAGTGGTGGGAAAAAAAGTCTCTTAAAAGTCTATTACTTAAAACAAGTTTTTCCTGCTTCAGGCTTTAAATCAGCAATAAAAATGGCTATTTAAATTACTTTCATGTCAATCCATCCACCATGATCTGCAGAGAGCTATTTAAGAAGACAAAGAGACAGACTAAAGAATATCTTCACTTGTGTTACTGTCAAACCTGGTATGGTTCATATTTATCATCTTATACTAATATTTCTTAAAACTTCTACTTTTGCCACATTGAGTATTTCAATGGAGAAAGATACATACATTATTATAAACACAGAGGATTGTTTATTTGCCAGAATAAAGGAAAAAACTTATGTATTTGAAAAAACATATTGAGGAGATGACATATGAATAAGAGCCTCCATTGTAATAAAAAGATATAACAGCAACAATTGGCAACCAGCAGAAGCACAACAAATATGTGATTACCCCGACTTCTCTAATACAGACAGCAAGATAGAAAACAACATGAAAGAAAAAATATATTCTGTATATCAATTAAAAAACACACCAGCACCATGTACTTTGTACTGTATAAAAGTAAAACTTACTCAGGTAAAAAACACGAAAAGGGAACTACTAAGATGTCTGTAGAAATTATTTCCAGTGAGATCAAGAGTCTGAAAACCTTTCAGAAAGCACTACAAGGCTCAGAATGAGATGTACAGTTCTACTGCCTTCTGTCTTTCTCCTTCAGCCTTCCCCCATCCTTTAAAATCCCTTCCCAGTAAAGGGACATCAGAGGATTTTATGGAATATCCATTGCACAGTCCCACGCCCGTATTACTTCATTGGGAACTACCAGGCAGGTACAATACACCTTGCAAAAAACAGCGAGCAAAGATTAAGAACTGTGTTTGCCTACACTGGATGCTTACGCTTGAGCAAGTTAACAAGAGGACACTTAACCTCTACTTTCCTGTGGAGCACAAGTGGACATAAAGAGAGACTTCCCAGTGACAGTGAGGACAAACTACTCTTGTCCTCTTGGGTACCTATGGTAGGGTTGTTACTGTTAAAAAAACTAACACATAAACGAACCAACCTTAGTTAACGTAGAGATAGGGTTGCTCCAGAGCACTTCCTGGCAACATTATTACCAACGAAAAACCAAGTAAAATCACTATTCAGCTATTGCCAGAAACCATTCATGTCACTATCCAGGCTTCAAAATCCCAGATATTCACCCAGGCTGGGTCTGTACCAGGAACTTCCTTATCCTTTCAAAATACATTTGCCATCAGCACAGATTTCAGTCAGATCAAAGAGTTGTAGGTCTGTTCTCCTCCCCTCAAAAGGATAATGTGGAACATCATTAATAACAGGCCAGGGCCATCAGCGATTTGTGGATAGCACCTATTACGGTGCACTACTGAAAATAATTGTAATCACAAAAAATAGCTGTGTAGCAATACCTACAGAAATCAGGGATTAGTCTTAAATTTGTGCATCCAAAACCCCATACATTTCAGAGCAGACACAAAAAGCAGTTCATTCTTTAAAAAAAAGAAGGGTAGTATGTTCTGGTTTTACGATAGCTGGGTGAGAGATGACAACAGTGTGAGGTCTATTTGGTCTGGAGTCTTAGCTGAGGATTTTCTCTATTTTTAGCAACAGTAACAATAGCAGGTGGATGAAGAACTGCAGGTTTGCATTACACCACAGGACAACCTTGCCACACCTTTCTATGAATTGTCTAGTTTTAGGCAATAATATGTCCAACACCTGGATATATTAACCCAATTCCACCTTAAAGGTTTTATTTTCAAATAAAAATATATATTCCTAAGCACTAATATATAGAGAATAGGGGGAAAGTATAATTTATCACATCAGCACATCAGAGTACCTAAATAGGTAGTTGGACTGTAAGTTTGTAAATCTGGCTAAATCCATCAATTTATTCGGACATATCCATTTCTTTATGACAAATGAAAGGAACAGTTCATACCTTACATGGCTTACGTTTCAATATTTAGACAGTTCCAAGACTCACAGTATCACAGATACACGTACAAAGAAGGACCAGCTCAGAGGAAGCTGGCACATTTGGGGAAGTTACATACTTCTGGAAAGCAGCAGCCATGAAGAAAAAAAAACAGAAATAAAGGAATCCCAAAGGTGCTGTTAAAACTCACATGCCTGAAAACAAAATAGCAATGACTAATTTGTGTGTGAAGCTTGGAAATTAAATTCCAGGACAATGGATGAAAATTAGGGGACGGACAGAAGAACCCTTTCAGACCAGAGCAACAACTACCTTGCCTCTCTGGCCACTGCAGTCTAAGCAAGACTCCCAGGGAGCAAGGCAGACTGCTGCAGTCGGATTACCGTGCCCAAAAATCTTTGCACAGCTACTCATCACCTCCACACCATACTAGGGCATGTGCATGAAGGGGTTGGCAAGGAGAGCGTGTGCTATACCCTCTGCTTTTCACTTGAAATAAAGTCAAGTTCCATTTCAGAGAATCAAGCTCTTCTCAACTGATGTATAAAATCTGCTGCTAAGATAGGGGACTCTGTCGATAATCAAATTAGACATGAATAGGGGGAGGGACATTTCCTTCTGCTATACTCAGATTTGCCAAATTTAGGTATATTTGTGACATTTTAGACAGTTAGAGCCATCCATCAGCATCTCTGTCACTAGCTTTGGATTTGCAAAAATGGAAACAAGATGTTGCCTTGGAATGCAGCTTTGTGAAATTCTGCAGATTAAAAAACATCTCACTACAAATGCAAGTTTCTGTATGCAACTAGAAGCTACCGCTGTAACATGATAAGCAGGATAGGTGCTACATTAAATGACCATATGAATGGTCATTTAATAAAATGTTAATAGTAGGATCCTGAACGTACTCAGATTAACTTTCTTATTATTTACACAGAACATCGTTAGGCTATCAAAACATACCACACTGTAGCCCAGAAAAAAAGGCAGTGTGCTGGGGGGTGGAAGGAATCAGCATTCTGGTGCGGTAATAAAGGTTTCTTTCTCCAATGATAATCAACTCTGCATAATTAAAATAGCTCAGACTGCTGAACTAATTTTCAGACTGGAGGTTTCTTCCTGTAGCAACACTTACACACACAGTTTCTACTGCGGCTGAATTTAATCGTGAGTCTAATTACAATTTTAATGAATATCTTCAACACTGCATGTAAACTTGCACTTCACAGTCCTGCTATCAGAGCATTTTTAGAAGCTTTCTGCATTCAATATAAAGGATTGTTCCGAGAGATACTTATGGTAAAGCAGAATTTTTTAAAAGAAAGCTTAAACTATATTTGGCCAAACTGAAATAACATTTAAAGTTGGTTTAAAATAACTTTAAGTTTTAATATGCATATTTCAGAATATTTTTAGTATACATTTAATTAAAGATGAGCATTTGGCCTATTTCTAATAAAGTTCTAACTTCAGCATAGTCCAAACTGTATCTGTTGAGTTTCCCTTCCTCCCTTTCAGTCCTTTTTGTAAAAACTTAAGGCTTACTTGTAGATTTTCTCACCAGAGGGCAAAAACCAATACAGGAAGTTGTCTGTTTGTTCACAGGAGAGAAGCCAGATTTAATAGTCAAGGCCTAAAACTGCACCAAAAAAATACCAATTCTACCTGAATTGCCTGGTTTTTTTATGTAATTCTAGTGCAGTGAATTAAAAATTCTGTAGTAGCCTCACAAAATCAAAAACTTTTTAATTAAACATGAAAACTGACTATTCACCATGGAGTTTCTTGTTCTAGATATACTTTAGTTTATTTTATGCTCCCCTCAAATTTGCAGTGGCCAGACTGATATACCATTGACATTACAGCAGCACAGGTTGCTGGTAAAATAAAAGTGGCCTGGTAATTCGGCACTTTGCAGATTACATTTCTAGGTTCTAGGCAAACATGATAGATTCAACATGACAGGATATGAGCATTCTATAGCAGTTATTGATGTATCCATCAGTACTGAAATTGTCAATACAGAATAAGCATTTTTATGTTCCAGAGTTAAACTTCAGTTAAGGTTTCTGTGAGGAAGCCTATTCAGATATGCTGAAGATTTCCAGGGTTGAGTTTCTTTCCTTCTCCCCATTCCATTTGTATATTTCAATTGAGAAAATGTCTTTCTTATTTGCTTTAGAATTTAAATCTAGCAGGAACATCTTCAGTCACTGAGTCTTTTTCCCTGCTTTTATAGAATAACTGTATATAATCACTTTCATAAATTTATAAAACTTGACGTTGAAACCAGTTAGGTTTCTTGTCCCACTAGTCCTACTGGGAGGCTGTTCTAGAATCCCACTGATCTACTGGTTAGAAACCCCCTTTGAATGCCGCCTGTTAAGTTTCTGTGCAGGAGGATTTCTCCTCCAGACCCCGTCTCACTGTCCCCTGCTGTGATGCTAGCAACTTCTGCATTCACAGTTCAACACAGAGGCTTCTCTCTCCATCTCCAGGAACCCCCTATGCCAGATAATACGACTCAGACCTCCAACCAGCTGTCTCTCACATGTGGCCCTAGAAATAGGCTGCAACATTATGAAGCAGATGGGGTGCTGTGTTCAAAGGAGTCTCATGAGAAATGCTGCTTTTCCCAGCTGCAACTGTGACTGCAGATCACAGCTCCTCCCACCATGCTCTGAGTATCAACTAAGTTGAGAGATCTACTGTTTAAGATTAAGGAGAAAAGCATTCAGAACCCTGAAAGGGGTGTATTTCATAGTAAATTTTAAAAGTGGTTCAGAACAAAAGCATTTTTCATGACTTGTTTTGCTTTTCCTTGCTTCAGTTCAGGTGCCCATCTAAACACACCAGGTTTGCTCTTGGTTTTTTCTATGACTTGCATTTAATTTCATGAAGAGAACAGTGAAAAGTTGCTTTTTAAAATTTAGAAGTGTATTCAGAAGCTGTGGAACTCTTTAACCTTTGCGTTTCATAGACAAATTCATGTTTCAGTAGAAATGTGAATGCTAGAAGAAAAGAGGTTGTTTTTTAATTTATTTTTCTTTACTCTGGAAAGCATCACCTCAGCATTGGATCATGTATATCTTCAGCTGTGCCATAAAGATCAAGGACAAGAAAGGGGAAGATTTTGTTTTTCTATGAGTCTTTTACTTCTAAATATGCCCTATCAGATAAACATCTCCAACCTAAGAGGTAATACAGGTAACAATAATTTGCCCTACTGTCAGTGTGGAGGAAATTTTTTTACTTGATTAAGTACCAGTACAAAAATACTGTCCAGAGTTTAAAAAAAATCAAAACAAAAAAAAAAAAAAAACCAGAAAAAAAAGAGCTCAAAACAAGAAAATTAAAGCTTCTCAGGAATTTGCCAATGTTAACCAAGCTTATGCTTGTAACAGTCCAGAGTTATTCAATGAAGAGGTGATGCTGCAATGGGAAGCACAGCCAGACAAACAGCAGTCAGTGAGGAAGTATGTTGTACCTACAATCCCATGCTGTGTAACACAGAAGCAGCTGTAACCGAAACACTGGATGATGCAGGTCTGTAGGTGTGATTTCAAGGTTAGTCTAAATTGATCTAACTGCAAACCAGTGCAGAAAGGTGCAGTTGTATCCCCCTTGTTCCTCCCCAGATACATGTTGCCACCTCTTCCTTCTGCCTATTCACACAGACAATCTCACTCATCTAACAGGAAAATGTAAACTTCTTGGTTATCTGTCAGTCAGACTGGCAAGCAGGTCTGGCTGCCTGGGTAGCTGTACGCAGCAGGATGGCTGCAGGACTGGACAGCCCAGCAACAGGGATAAGGACAAAGACTTCTCTGAAGGTGGCAACTTCTTGTAGATCTGCTCTAACTGCTGTGATATCATGCACTATGCCCAGAAACTCGACTCTGATTTCAGGCTAGTAACTGATGGAATAAAGACATTTTTGTTTTTTAAATTACGCACACAGTGGAAGAATGAAGTAACTAAAAGCACGATGAGGGCTGGAAATACCTACAAAAAGGAAAAACATGAGGAAGTTCACACAGCACTTCAGATGTACTTGCAAAGAATAGGAGCCAGAAAAAAAAGAAGATACACAGGAGGTGGTCTGATTTTTCACATAGCACTGCCTGATTCAGAGCACAAATGTTTAATAGTTTTCAGCTATCTTAGACATAGAAGTCTAACTATGAAACCATACCAGAAATTCGAGGAGCACTGCATTCCTTGTAAAAATGAAACACATGAAGTATGTGCTTTTAATCAGGGCACAGAAGAATGTGAAATTACAGAGGGGGTTGCGATCAATCTAAGCCAATTTTGCAAGTCTAACTAGGACCAGATATGAGATAAGATTGTAATTGAGATCTGGAAGAAAAAAAACTGAGTGTTCACTGGAAAATGCAGAATTAACCCTGAACTATGCAATTAGAATTTACAACACAACCATAGTTGTCCAATACATAATGAAGATTATGGGATTATGAAAGGTAAGCAATTCTCTGACACTGAAGTCACGATTAAGGATACACAACAGAAGAAAGATGTCATGAAAAAGGTTACTGGGGGATTTCAGAGTTTGTACCAATTATGGTAATTAATGTAAGCTGCAACAACAAAAAGAGGTAAGAAATGAAATGAAATAAATGAAATGGATTTTATCACTTCACAGTAGTTTGCAAGCTCCAGCAACTTGGGCTGCTGACAAGAAAACAACACCTCTGCCAGCTCACTGCTCCAATACAGGTGAATAGTCTATAACCCAATTTTAATCAAGCAGGACATTCCTTTCTTGTACATCAGCCCAGCCCATGCACCAGGGAGTAGTTGGGAACAGGTAATAGAATGTGAATGGGTGAAAAATGCAACTTACAGAAACGACTGTTCCCTCTGGGGAGGGAACAAAGCACTAAGCACATGAGTGAGAAAGAAACTGCAATAACGCCAATGAAAATGAAGTAATTGTTATCATGTTAAAAACTAATCCTACATTCAGTATCATCAAGCAGATAGGCCAAAATGATTAAAGAAGAGTCTGAATCAATCTTCTGGGGACAAAGTTCACCCCAGAAAACAAAATATAGCTAATTCCATCACCTGTAGAAATGTTGCTCTTACCATGTGACAGAAGCCAAAAGAGGAGCCCAAGAGACACATTGTTCTGGGAGTACAAGAGAGAAACAGATAATGGAGTGACTACACACACTGTGCATTGTTTTAAAAATAGAAGAAATAAAAGAGAGCTATCAAGATCATACTTTATTTACAGCTCAGTTACATAGCAAG
>NW_008824806.1:4412605-4419436 GCF_000699105.1 Pygoscelis adeliae | reverse complement strand
AAGAAATACTGGTAGAAGGGAAGGAACATAATGTATTTCAAATATTTTTTATGTATGATATGAGAGGTTGTCATAATAAGTAACATATGGGGAAAAAAATCTCATATCCATGTTTAACAACAAAAAAAACCCAACCATTTTTTCATACTCATACATGAATTCCAGTCAATACCCAGTTATAGCTGAAAACACAGAAGTTTGATCATATAAAAGATACTTAGGTTTATTTAGATTATCTTTAAAACTGGGGAAAAACAACAGAAGAGTATAACTGGAAACTCTAGACAATTTTTGGCAGAACTACAACTAAGACAAAGCAAAATGACAGAAATATAAATCCCATATAACAAAAATAACAAATAGGAAAAACATTAACTTAGCAAAGCACATAAGCAAATTGGGGTAAGGTGAATAATCCATAGGGAAAACTGTTTTATGTAATACTTTTAAATGTTGGAATAAAAATTCTGACACTTCCTTTTGTTTCTTCCAAGTCCCCTTGCTAGTGTTTGCTGGAAGGCATTGTGGAATACGGCTGATTCTGGCTCAGGTTTTTGGGATAGATCCCTGGAGGTTTTCTAAATTGGTCGGCAGTAGATTTTGCCAGCACTCATCTCAAACTTCCCTAGCTTTCTCCAGGGTGCAGAGTAAGCTGGATCAGGTTTCATGTTTAAATTAATTTGGAATTGCTTCTTCCAAAAGTGACTGGAGTTTGCAAGTTTTTCTGCTTTCCTTTGCTGGAGATGAAATATTACTTTCTGCCACTATACTTTTCACAGTCACAGTATCCAGCATTTCAGCCTACCTACATGACCAGATCCTTCTTGCCTTCTACCACAATTCATTTGTGTTCCGTTCTAAATTTTTCTTAACCAAGTACAGTTCTATTTCTGTCAGATTTACCCAGTTTTGAGATCCCATCTGCTTGGCTATATATTCTTTAACAGATTCTGTGGCTATATGCTGACCTAGTTCAAAGTTACATTTCCTCATTGACTGTTCTGTACTCTACCTTCTCCTGTGTTTATTTCACCAGAAAATTGTATGGGTTTGCAGTTAGGTTTTTACCTAGGGCATTTTTATAGATTAGAAACAGTACAAATTCAAGTATTGATCTCCAGGGACCCCATTTAATACTTTACCTAAATTGAAATAGCTCCACTTACAATCACTTTTTATTCCATATGCGTAACCACTGAGCTATTCATCCAATTTCATATTACTGCATCTCTTGAATCCTTGAAGCTCTTTACTGTGGGCAGTCTTGTGACAATGCTTGCTGCTTAAATACACCACATTATACCCCTGTGGTGTATGCTATGTGTACAAGTCTAAGATTACTCATGTTGGGCCGCCTAATGATTTTCCTTTTGCTTATGCCTGCTTTGTTTATCAGAAAAGGAAATTATTCTGTTCTTGCAATGGTAACTCTGTTGTTCTTACACACAGGAAAAATGCAGTGATCAAGATCGACTGCCAGTTTTTGGCTAGTCTCTCTAACATGTGGGTTTGGTTGCTCTAGTTAGTACACCCGAAAGTGTCATCATAACAAAATGCCTCACAGACAGATCTTAAGCTCCCCCTGAGCTGCATCTCCTTTTTGAAAGCTCTACCATTCCCAATAAAACTGAGACGTTTTACTGGGCATTAACACAGAGCCCACATTGAGCAAGCAGGTCTCATACTATATAAAGGCTCCAAAACTCCACAACGATTCCTGTGCAAGCTCGGGAAGAGACAAGCTAATCTAACAATGAGAAGAAAAGCTCCAAACCTAGCAAAAATTTCCATGCTCACTGGAGGGGTGGAAGGGAATTTATGACAAGTCAAGCAGAGAAGCAGGTCTGATGCACAAGGTTTGTGTAGCTCCCCTCTCCAAACTAAGTCCCCAGAGGCTGAAACTTTTCTCATTGGAGGGGAGACTGTACAAGACAGCAGAAGCAGCTCAGCATTTTAAGGTTCTCTTCCCACCTTTATCTGGTTCTTGTTGAGAAAGAAGTCCTTTGTCCTGCCTTCTCTAACACTAGGCTTTATGGAGAAGTTGGGGATCCTAACCACTTCTTTAAGGCTTTTCAAGGAATTGGAGAAACCCAGGGCCTAAAGGAAAAGCAATGATGAAATTAAAAGCGGCAATGCTGAAATGGAGAAATTAATATACTGGAGAGGGGAATGTAAGAACTTCTGGATCTAGAGATGGAACTGATATGGGAACTACATCATTCGTCCATAATAAGAGAAGCTTCAGTCCTCTCAGAATGGGCACCAGGATTGAGGACAGGCAGATGTCAATTCTGTTGCAATGATCTGCAGGTTGGGAGAGGCACAGAGTTAATTATAATTTTGGATGCCTCACAACATCAGGCAGACCAACACTTTGGAGCTAGGCAGGGATATTCAAAATCAAAAGGCACATCAAAATAAGCCAATACATCCAAACATTTGAAGTACATGCACATAAATTCATATTCTCAGATATAAATGCACACACGTACACACATACCAGCTAATCTCATGGCTCTTTGGAGGTCTGCCTCAAGATTTTTAATTTTTGGATTTGGCTATCCTGCACTTCTAATGGGGTCATTTGTTAAATGAATATGAAGTTACTTGTTACGCTGCTAAGGGACTGGCTGTAGAGTTCAATGGAACTAGACAGGACCTTCTCTTCCTCCTAAACACAACTCAGTTAGAAGCTTGGTCATATTATTTTAAATGTGGTATTAGATCATTGTGTAGTATTTTCTCTATCTTTATCTGATACACCATCTGATGCATACCGCCCATCACCACTTCCAAATTCTTTTGCTCACAGCTGAGCAGACAACTGGACTTGATCCATTAGATCAGCCTATCCTGTCCATTTGATATCTTTTCAAATAAACACCTTTGCATTTTTTCCATGCTACTGCCCACGCTTGGAGCAGTGCCCTTAAGCATCTGCAAAACTGCCTCATTATCCTCCTTTGAACTTTCTTTGCATCAAATCTTGTGCTGAGGTGGAGTGGGGAGAAGAGGACAACAAGAGGTAAGAGCAGGTCCAATGCATGTTACCTTCTGCAGAGCTGCAGCAGAGGCCTGAGTTACAAGTAAAGAATAATTTTGCTGCTGTTCAGCAAGTTAAAGGATTCTTTTTCCCAGCATCCATGAAATAATTCTACATTAAGTTTAGCTATAAAGCCATGACCCTAGAGAAAGGTCTTGGCTCGAAGCCAAGTGGTTTTCATATTCAGTTTCACTTTCCTGGTATAAAATATTTAAGAAAACCTAATTCTACTTAAAATAATTTTATAAAAAAGTCATCACATTCTTGTCTTTTTTATATGTAGCAGGCATTTTAAAACTATTTCATCCAGCACAAGGCTTCTTCCTCGCTTATGCTGTAAGTGATCAGTACTTGTGAAAGCCTAAAGAATTTATACTGAAAGGCAAGCCAATAAAAAAAATAAAACTTCTTAATACATTAAAAACCCTCTTCCTCTGATCTGAGTGTTTGTACTGTCACCAGCCATTGGAGAATGTGAACGTTTCTACATAAAACAGATTAGCGCTAATGAAGTCTCTGGTAAACCATGTGGAATTTCTGGCCCTTCTGTCTGCTGAGGCTGTGGAAAAGCTCTACTTTTGTTGAGATTTTAGAAAATTATGATTATTTAAGAAGTGCGAGTGCTTGGTGTTGTGAGTGACATTCAACATTCTAGTTTTGATGGAAAAACTTTATCAGATGGAGAGGTTTTAAAGCCTTTCTTAAAGATGGTCAGAGTTTCAATTCACCCAGTCTCTGGAAGTTCATTCCACAGCCAAGACCTTTTGTCCCCAGCCTTTACATGTGCTTCTGCATCAGGTTTGTGATGCATTTAAAAAAAAAAAAAAACAACAAGCAAGCAAAAGACACTATACTTCTGAATCTCTATAAAGTAAAAAATGGTTTAGCTAAGAACAAAACATTACAAGCTTTATAGTTCAGGCAATTGGTTTTGTTAACCAATAGAATTTATTTCATTTATTGAACTACTGCATTTGACTTTTTAAATATAGGTTTTACATAATCTAAGTTTTATATAACCTAAGTTTTGGCCGAAACAGGTTTCATAATAAACGCATCCTGAACAGTTAGGCACATTAGATCCTTCTTTTCAATCTGGTATTTTTGAAATGTATAAGATATATATGGCAAGCAACCAAACTACATTCATGTTTAAAAAAGATCTTTAATGCTGCTGTCCTGAATATGCAGCTGTAGACAATGCCCCCAACAAGGAATTTTTTCCTTCGGTAGCAGTCACAATGCTTGGGCCTTTCCCAAAAGTGGTACTACAAATTCTACCATATGGCTGCCCAGCTGGGCAAAGTCTGTGAAATTCAAAGTAAGTCACAGGGTGGTTTTTGGGTTGGTTTTGTTTGTTTGTTTGTTTGTTTTTCTGCATCACCAAGGAGGTTCATTGATTTTCCACAGGCTGGCTGCAGCAGAGCCTGTTTTCTTCTGCTCCATCTATTTTAGGGAGGTCAGTGAAACCACCTGATGTCAGATTTAAACAGGTAAGGAGAAAGAAATTTGAAGAGGCTGCTAGGCCCAATAATTCCTTAACAGTGTGCACAGGAACCAAAAGGACCCAGAGATCACTCATCTCCTGATGTCACCAGGCACCAGTAATGTCTCCTTTTTATGAAGTGAATTAAGAAGTCAGTATATGTAGCAGCTGAACTTAATAGAACAAGAGTTTCCTATTGGTTTTCATGAAGAAGAGTGAACAAAGTCAGCTATCCCTCCAAAAAAGGTTACAAAGAAATTCCTTCAGTCCCACATAGGTTTATGAAAAATCAAATACCCTATTAGGTGGGACAAAGACAAGGAAGCAGATTACTGCAGGGGCATGAATAATTTCCTGACACAGAGTGCTCTGCTGGTGGTCTTCCTTCTCCTCATTTGCCTCTCGGAACTTGCCAATCTCTGTTCTGCCAGCAA
This sequence comes from Pygoscelis adeliae, assembly GCF_000699105.1. NCBI lineage: Eukaryota > Metazoa > Chordata > Aves > Sphenisciformes > Spheniscidae > Pygoscelis > Pygoscelis adeliae. The sequence continues at coordinate 4,414,473 of NW_008824806.1, read as the reverse complement.
AAACTGTCCCGCACAGCCCCCAAGTATAGCCCTCTGATGCTTCAGGGCCAGAACACCCACATCCATTCAGAGAGACTAGTCTCATTGGCAGTCTTCTTCATTAAGGTTCTCATTTTTAGAACTGTTAGAAAAAAAATAAAAATCCCCACTTCTTTCTTTGAAAGTAATTAACCTTTTGGAGAATAATCATGCTGCATTTTGGAAGGTCAACAGTTAAAGGATGAGTGCTTTGGCTTCAGCTCACCAGGCAACACATACTCCCCTTGAGACTACAGTGTATTGAGTCAAGTCTTGGGTCAGTTTTAGTGGTTTTCAAATGCAGTTCACTTTGCTGCAGCAAACTGTAGCTTTTTTTTTTTTTTTAATTTTAGTACAATACTTCATGTCCAGACGACATTATAAGGTCAAGCACAAAAACATTTTTGTGTATGCCAAGGCATTTTGTAATGTTAACATTTGCTAAGATCATTTATTAGCATTTCTCATTTGGTCTACTAAGGCAAACTGGCAGAGACACTATTGACCCCATGAATGTAAATGGATGCTCAAGCTACAGTTGGGAATGTGTAGCTCATAACATCATGTAAACAACAGTAGCTTTGACTTTAAGGTAAAAACTAAAGACGTATCTCTGTACTGGAATTTCATAAAGAATTACTATTTATACATATTTGCTGTTTTGAGAGTTTTTAGCTCCTGTTCTTACAGGACAAATATACCCAGCATTACTAAATACTACAGACATACCAATTTTACTGTTACTTCTGCCTTTTTGTTTTAGTTTCTCTTTAGCTTTTCTTCTTTTTTAGGCAAAAATAAACTATGAACTCTGCTACTTTGGGCTTTTTTTTACAGTGCCTTTCCTTGCTCTAGTTTAAACATATTGGCAATCACAACCACCATTCACTGAATCTGCTTCTTGCATTTTACAACCAACAGCTGAGTTGTTGACTGAGTACTGAGGATTTTTTATTGGGGACACGGGGGCTTCCTTAATAAATGAAGCTTTACCCCTCCAAATCAATTACTTGGACATTTTTTTTCAACCTGGTTAAATGCTAGACTGTCATTTCCAGCCAGAGTCTACTCTACTTGTGTCTCAAAAGGACACAGTCACTTTTCTGATGTTAACCACCGTAATATCAATCCCTAGATTTATTAATTTGAATCTTAGTTAAACTGAGGTTTATCTCTTCTTGTTCTTGATCAGATTATTAACCCCACCCTCACCTTGACTCAACCCCATTTATTTCAATGGCACTATCTTCACAGAAAGACAAAACTTATGAAGTATAAGGGATCTGCAAGTTGGTGACTTAGCAGTAAGGTTATTAGCATCCTTAGCACTGACAGTTCTGTTTTCTGCATTATTTTGGATTTTCATGATTTTCTTTCTTCCATTCCATTTTAGCCCTTTAATCAATCTTCAGCCGTGGAATGTTTTCTTCTTTTAAGATTTGCTTGATAGGGTAGCTTTGGAAGAAAATATTTTATTAGCATTTCACAGCAATTTTGTTTCATCTTTAGTTTATGGTTCAGTATAAATTAATCCTTCGTTAAGGTAGTGTGTGGCTTCATGGGGCATTTTAGCATGCCTTTGACCATGGTTCAAAATTAACAGTCATGTCCCTTCTCCCTCCCTTGGTTTATCTCTCTGTGTCACATTTTAAATAAAAAAGGCTCTTTCAGGACAAAGTCCATGTCTGTGCCAAGAAGAACAGGGTCCCAGACAGCAGAAGCATTTACAGATGTTACACTACATTCCAGGCAGTTCTGTGTGGGAATCTTTTGAAATTAACAGGTTACATTTTATTACTGTTTGATGGATATTCTTGTCTTTTTGCAAAAAATTATTTAGCGCAATGATT
>NW_008824806.1:4398591-4412586 GCF_000699105.1 Pygoscelis adeliae | reverse complement strand
AGCAAAAATATGGTTCAAATCTTTTAAATTTCAAACTGCATAATAGGCATTCGCAATGAAAATCATTCAGCAATTACTAGTTTCTGAATTACTTACTCAACCCAAGAATAATGGTGAAAAGCACTTACAGCAGAGGTCCATCTAGTCCTGTCAGTACTCTGACTGTAGCCAACAGCATGAAAACATGTATTACTTTCCCAGGATACTTTCAAGCCTCCATGTATTTGCTACTGAGAGATGGGGGTACCTGAATTGATAGTGGCTTTGGGTGTTTTTTTGCCATTAACTTGTCCAGTCACTATTTAAAACCATTAAGTACACATTTCTTTATATATGCATAATACATAATATACACACACATATATATATACACACAACATACAGATATGAAAATTTGAGGCAAGGCATTCCACAGATACTATGCATCACTTTTACTTCAGTTTTAATGTGCTCCATAAAATGAAGAATCAAAGCCTGTTAGTTCACCTAGGTTCACTCTGGATTCCTTAGAAGCCAAATGTCAGTTTGAGTTATTTGTAAGTTCCCTTTAGAAAAATACTTTTAAAGTTAAAATTTTTTAATATTCTAATAATATGCTAATCAACAGAAATACTGAGAGTCTGTATAGCATAACTACTCAGTCATTATTTTGTAATAACACTCTAAAACTTCTTTTAGCTGATAGAAGTTACCCCACGTTGAGCACATAAGTACCTTAGCTCTACACAACATTGTACTGATGGGTGAGATCTTCACATCTGAAACGTTAAGAACAATGCCTGTGGATAGGCATTGTTGGATTTCTTCTTGTGAAAGTTCTAGCTACGAACCTGTAACAATAACATAGCAGTAAAATCTGATAAATGAATGCACAGGGTGCTTCACCAGTAAGTAGGTTTCATCCCCAACAGTGAAAGCGAGTCTGAGTGCAACTTTACTATAAATGAGAGGGCAGGAGAAGGAAAAAGCATTGAAGCTGATCTTGCCTTTGAGCTATGCTGACCACCGGATCAATAGCTATCATTAGTAGAGGTCCCTTAAAGGAAGCTAGCTGCCACAGTGCTGACATTCAACCTGTGTCAGGTGACACCATGTGTACACGCAGAGAACGTCAAGTTTAGAATTGGAAGAGACAGAAAATGAAAGGAGATTCCTAAGCTAAACAGCAACTTTGAGTAGTTGTTGAGTTTCAGACAAAAATAACCTCTTGTTACAACAAACTGGCGAACATAGAGCTAATTTTAATACTAAATTTTAGACATTTCAGCTGGTTATGTGTACTTGGGATCACTAGAACAGAGAAATCAGTGCATGTCTGCATAAACCTCATTATCAGTTGAGGGCATGTCATGCTCATTTGATTAATCTTAAATTGCCATTGAATCTCATTTCATTCATGACAAACAGGTTGTCATTTCAACTAATTTAACTAAAATTCCCGCCCCCCTGAATAATGAACTTACCAAGCTTGGTAAATGCACTGCTTGTGTTGTTTGTATTGCTTGCCTCAACTGAGAATTCTCTCTTCAACAGTCTGTATTTTTAATATTGTAACGTGATCACAAAACACTGAACATACAGAGAGCATACACATGTCCATGGGATTAATAACAAGATCCAAAAACTTTTCAAGACTATTATCTGCATATAGATACAAAATGCTTTTGTCTCCAAAGGCACTGAAGAAGTAAAACCAGGCTGTACCTGAATGCTAGATGACTTGACATATAACAGCACTGTCTAGAAAACCGTCTGGAGAAATGGATTTCTGATAGTTTCATCACTGTGCAATCATCATAATAAAAGATAATCCCCTTACTCCCAGAAAGTTATAGTTTGAATAGACAAGACAAAAGGGGAAGAATAGAAAGACTCACAAAAGAAAAGTGAAATGTCCAGAATTAGATAGGACAGGGCCTGTCAAATTCTATTCTAATACCACAGTCATCAATACTCAGATAACACTACACATATAAGTAGTGTGCTTAACACATATTGTTACTGATTCTTGTTTAAGGCCCATCTTCCTCCATTGAAGCAATAACGGTTAGGAATATCAGACTTAAAAGTGCACAAATACAGAAGACAATAATTTTCACAGTAAATTCAGCCCTTTTGTTCTAAAAGATTGCCAAACAGTAAAAATCTTGGCTTCCAAATTCTCTCTCAGAATCACCCCCCTTTCAGACAGTAGTCCTTTGCTACATGAGACATAACAGAAAGTGTCTGCTGTGACCAAAACAATTAAAAAAGCAAACTCTCACTGAAGTTTACAGAGGAAACAGAAGACAGAATAATTTCAAGCAAATTACAGACCTGTGATATCTTCTGATAGAAATGAGGGAGAAAAAGCTTTATATGTATTTTGCAACTTATTTCTGATGAAAAACTAGCCAAGAAGTCTTTGCCTTGAGGAAATGAATATAAATTTCCTCACATATCAAGAAAGTCCATAATCTTGTAAAATTATCTTCATACCATGCTGTGCCTGATGGGAATAGGATAATAAAGAGTTCTTAATGTCTCTTCAGAGAGAAGGAGATCCTGCATAGTTAAGTCCCTAATCTCTGTTTAGCTCCACCCACATTGGTAGCAACACCATGTCACTTTTCACCTTCTCCTTGGTTTCCATTCTCCACTTGCACCCACCCAGCAATCACTGACAACCATGTCTTCAGCTTTCAACTCCTTTCTCCTCAGTGCCTTAGAGCCTCACAGAAAACAGGCCCAGAAACTCTTAGTAATCCTGGTAAATCAGTTAGCTCCAAACCCATCTTTTTATTCCAATACAAGGATGGGTTTGCTTTGATCTGTTCTGGTGCACACTAAGATTTTTCTGAGAGCCACAGCTACAGAGCTGACAGCAATGTCTTCTTCCTTATATACCTCCTGAAATACTCCTTTTTAGCAGTAAATCATAAAAGAAACTGATGATACATTACTGCTTATTTTTTAAGTTCTCACCCCCATCAGAATTTGTTCATGGTGTAACTTGTACTTCTGATGACTACTAAACAGTTAAGATAAAAAGTAGTGCTATTTTCTGAGAAATAACTGCTGCCTCCAGTGAGAGATTACTCTAATGCAGTCCTTCCCCTCCCCATTTTCCTTTTCCTCCTTCAGACCCTGCCCATCCCACAGACGTTTAATGCTTGGCAACAAACACAAAGTTCTTTTCTATGCTCAGACTTATTAGGACATCCACTTGAAAAGAAGTATCTAACAACACTTTGAGGGGCTCTTTGGTGGAACTGCTGGCATCTCATACTTTCACAAAACCTTCCTTGTTTCTTGGGCTACATCCATCATGTACGCCAACTCCCATGAATCCCAGCTCCCAAGAGCCATGCTGAGCTATCTGGGTAGAAGCAGCCAAGAATCTAGAGCTAAAACCAGGAAAAGATGGAACTGGTTGACAGTTGTCAGATGACCTAAGGAAGCAATGCCACTCTTTGGGGAGAATGAATACAATATAGACAAAATATTTATTTTGATCAGAAATATGTCTTTTCCTAAGTGGCTTTAAAGTTTTACAGTTTTGGTTTTACCAAAAATAAGTTCAGGATTTTTTTTGCTTCTTGTTCCTGAAACTTTTGGGTATGTTTCAGCCAACCTTTCTGATGCAATAATGAGAAAGCAATAACAATAAGTCCCACAACTCCAGGAATTTGAGGTAAATATAGTGAGAATCATATGAAAGCTGCTGGAGGTGACAAAACTGGAAGAGTAAGCCCGACAACTTGGAGAGAAATCCACTCGAGAGTAGGTATAATTTACCTGAATTTAAAGTTCTGAGAATGTGAGAAATAAACACTTTTGATTTTTTAAATAAATCTGAAAAAGATAATGAAGAAAAATTTTCTATTTCATCATTTTTATCCATAAATATTAGTAATCTGGTGGTTGTAGGCTACAAGCAAGGAATGTTTATCTTTAGCAAACTATTTGGAGGTAAGAATCAGCACTATCTTTCTCTCATACTCTTCCCCCATTCCTTCTTTTTCTTTTAAATGCTTCCTTTTGGACACACAGAAGAGATTATCATTGTGTTGAGAAAAAAGGAAAGCCTCAAAATATAAAAACTAATTTTACTAGAAAGCTAATGAATGCACCATAACCCAGATTTTCTATGGCTATTGCATTAGGGAGAAAGAGTTATGAAACTTCATGCTTTTATACATTTTGTTGAGCTTGCAATCCTGGCTGAAGGAGAGAGCAAATTCTCAGGTGCTAAACATGAAATTGCTTATTGGAACAGCTGCTGCACTGAGCTGAGTAAGCAGGACATGCAAGGAGGGGCTTTTTCTAGGCTAGTCTTTGACCACCTTCAGTGCTAACACTTACAAATTAAAAGGAATATCTTACAGTTAGAATATTGTTATTGCTATTTCCCTGCCACTAAATGTACAGACACAAGTGTTCTTTTTGCATCTCTTAGTTCCACCGTTTTTGTCTCACACTGGCTAGGCTCTGCAATGTGTATTTTATGTGTCCTATTTCTCAAGCTGTAAAACCTGGGGGGGGGGCGTGGTGTTTTGTGTTTGCTTTTGTTTTGGAGGGGTGGAGTGGTGTTATTGAACAAATATTACTTCAAGTCAGGGACTGAAAATAAAAATCTTTTCCCTTTTGAGGACCAGTGAAATGCACTGGGGTAGAGCTAATGTTAGGAAACTGCACACTGTTTTTCTTCTTCCAAAGAAAAAAAAATCTTATAATGCCACTAGCGCAGGAAATCCTCCAAAGTACAGATTTTTTGTATTCTTTGAATACATTACAAAGAAAAATGTTCACTGAATTTATGGGGGGTGGGCAGAGAATATTAAATATCATGAAATAATACTGATTGGAATGTAGATTTTTCAAGATTCAGACTCCAACTTCCAGAGATGAGTTTAGGTTCTTTTGTTGATTTAGATAATTAATTGAATCGTTTACTTGGGAGCAGGTAAGGCTGAGCAACTATTAGTTGCCCTGTGATGGAAACAAGATTAATATATGGCAAACAACCTATTTTGGCTGTCAAGGTGGAAGCAGGGGAATGCTGGAGTACCTTTCAGTGCAGACACTCTACATTGACAAGCTCTGCAAGCAGGTAGGAGCGTCTGAAGTAAAAGGCATGATTCTGCAGAGCTGGCTCCATCAGACCTGCATTAATACCCCTCCCCACCCCCCTTCTCACTTTCAGGCTTTATTTCCTTAACCTTTGATTTCACTCTTAGTGTTTCTGCATTATTTTTTTTGCTCTAGTGAAGTAGGGGTTCAGCTCCCGCTGGAGAATAAAAGGTGCCACTCTTGAAATCTCCTGCTCACTTTGAACAACGACTTACCAAGAAAGTCAGCTTCTGTTTCCAGCAGGTTCCAATTCATGTTAGAAGCCTGCAGGAAATGGGCATATTGCAGCATCTGATTAAAGTCTTTCATTGCTTAGATTAACGCAGGGTCAGCTGGTGAAAAATCTTCCTTTAATAGAAAGCAAGCTGAAACAAAACTAAAAAGCCTACTCACTTAAAACCCAAGCACAAAAACAAATATTCCAATCTTGAAAAAGAAATCCTAACAATTATATGGATGCTTTTGAAAACTCTCCTAAAATGTACTTTTTCCCCAACAGCAAAAGGGTGTCCACATTCTAACCACAAACCTTCACATTTCAATAATTAGTGGCAGATAATTATTTGGAGATTAAAAAGCAGCTTCCATACTTTTTAATCCAAATTAACAATAAGCAAGTATAAAAACATTAGAAGTTTGATTTATGAAAGTCTAGAAGATGCATTCTAGGACACATCCAGGATCTAGTTAGGCCTTCCCTCTTCACAAGTGGAGACAGAACTTTCACTTTTTCTGAATCGCTACTTTCCACTAATTTTCATGACAATCCTCTATTCAAGCAAGAAACCGGCCAATCACTAGCTTGATTCATAATTCTGATTCTTCATATGGTCTCAGTATATCAACAGTCACCTTCTGCCTTCTAAGTTGTCAGGTTCTCAGATTTCTTGCCCTTTTAACAACCCACTCCGAGATTTAATCTCCCAGGTGCTTCCTGTTTGCAGATTGTGGAGCAATAAACAGCAACATCAGTAAGTATGCAAGTTTGCTGTGTCTTGCTAGTTGAGAATCTAGAGGTAGAGAACAAGTCTGAGAGAAGGAGGACTGAGAGGATATTTATGTACATTGTTCTGAAAACTTAGCAAAGATCTACGATCATATTTGGTTTTGGTAGAAAGTGTCAGAACCCAGAGTTTTGTAAATTCTCCAGAGCTGATTCACTAAAAACATTCAGCCATTCTGCTGACCACTGCAAAAGTTGCCCTTGGGCCATTTAACTTCTAAATGAGCTACAGAGGAAATATAGGAGAGTCTGATTAAATGTTTTCTGAGCAGACAGTTTTTAAAATAGGTCCATGCCCAACATACACATGCCTGTAAAATAGGTCTCTTCTCAAAGTAAGTGTATGCTTACTTTCCTGTATAATTAATTTAGTAAAATAAATTTCCTAGATCACCTTTCTCAGCGTCTTTGAAAATCTTAACCCAAATGTCTCCAAATTACTATGTTTTCTTCCATTTGAATTCTATGGTCTTTGCGATGTTTTTAATGAAATAAATTTGCAAGTCTTGAACACTCTGAGGGCCCTCTTGCTGCTGTGTTTCATTTCAGTGGCATGTTAATTAGAGGCAACATCCCCGCATTGGTGTGGACAAACAGGTGGCTACCTCCAACTTCTTTTCCAGACTCGTAAATAGGACTCTTATTCTTAGTTCTCATTTTCCTGGTTATTTACTTTCCAAAGTCAGACCACCCATCTTTGCCTGCAATGCTTTTACTATAAGAAGTATGTAAAACTTAAGTACACAATGTTAAAATTTGTATGTAACAAAATGGAGTCACATTGTAATTTCCTACACAATCTATCTTCTCTTTTTGAAGAATGCCATCCACCAGTGACTGTTCATACAGATAGAAGGACCAAACACATACCCTTTTCCTAAATGTCTTTGTCTGAAAAAGAAAAAGAATACTTTTTTTTTTTTTGTCCCTTTTGGTTCCAAGATATTGGAAAGAAATATATACAGATATGTGAAAAGAAAACAGGGCTGTCTTCCTGAATCTGCCTGCAAGCTGTTGTGACAATGGTATGCTGCTGTTACTCAGCATATTCCTCATGGAACAGAGGACTGAATTTCAAAACTGATTAAAGTCTCTGCTATGAAGAGGCCACAGACCCCAGCCTAGAAAATCCAGCCAGGAGTCTTCAAAAATTGTCCCTACAGCAGTTTCCTGCAAAAATGGCAGAAGCAGATACTACAGTTATTTATAATGAAAAATGACTCAAGAAGATAGGGATTGACAGAGCAGTCAGAAGGGTTGTGAGGGACCCCTCCAGTAGTTATTGACATAACATGAAAAAGATGGCACTTCTCTTTTGCTCCTTCAAAGTGTGTATGGGAGGTGGGGAGTGAGGGGATGAAGCAGACTATTCCCATGAAGAATTTGACACAAGGTTATATATTCATTCTTTTTCTAGTTTTTATGAGCGTGACTCCACACTGTAATGAAGAGATGAACTGCTATCCCGATATAGTTCAAACATACCCAAGTCAGTACAGAAGCCAAAACTCAAGATGACTTAGCTAAGCTACAAGTTTGCTGATAGAGCTTGCCTATATAGGAAATTTACTGCAAAGTGAGCTAGAACACAAATTTATAGTATGCTATTCATTTCAAACAACTTTGCTGTGATGGTGAAAAGTAGCTTTTTCCAAATGGAACTGACCTTATGCCCTACTAAAGGTTGAGAAGACTACATTGCACTTGCTCTGCTCAATAAGTATCTGGATGATTTGGTAGTAGACTAGCTAATGTACTGTGAATCCACACCCTAGCTAACTTCAGAGTTATATTCTGTATAAGACATCCTCTGCCTAAACAGAAGATAGAAAAATTAGTTGGAACTCTAGAGTATCCAACTCTATCATATAAAAAAGGATAAAGTTTAGATTTGTTCAAGCGTTACCAGTTCACTTAAGCTACTTCATTGCTACATGTCATTTCATTTTCCGTTATCAAAGCCCAGGGTATAAATTTAAAAGGTCTGCAAGATCTCTCCTCTCAATTTGTTTGCTGCTGTAGTTCAGCAATATTTAGCACTGACGTGTGTTGGCCCTTTAGCACTTTTCTTCATCTTCAACATAATTTATCAAAGAAGGTAGCAAAATACAAGTTGATCAGTCTCTCTGGTTTAATTTAACAAGGCAGGTCATAAAGGCTTTGTTCCTTGACCAGCCATGCCAAAGTGCTGCTTTCACATATTAATGTGACATGACTTGTACAGTCGTAATTACTATGACAAGATAAAGGGAATTAGTTAAAACTTAATTAAAACCACATGCCTTACAAGTGTGACACTGTACATATTTAGTAACTTTACTTCTTTGTTCCTGGTTTATCAAAAGGGGAAGGGGTCCACATGAATTTTCCTGGTATTACAAGTGCATCAATTAAGAAAGAAAATTAAACACTGATCAGAAATAACCAGATAAGAAACAAACCTGAAATAAGACAAGTACTCTGATTCATGGTTAGTAATGAGTTTCCTCACTGATACCTATGTACTAAAGCAGCAATAAAGGACAAACAGCAAGTCTTCTTCCAAGGGTATGAGGAGAATTGATCAGTGCAGAGGTAGGGCACAGAGATGGAAATCCACAGTGACTCTGTGTATTTCTTATTGCTACTCTTATTGGTAGCCCTTTCAAAACAGGCATTACTGACCAGCACCATGATGAACAGAAATAAGGCTTGTCTTTTCACGTTACAAATAGGGTGATCAAAAGGAAACAACAGCTTTCTCCGGTTTATCATTACACTGTACAGCTCTATGGAAAGTATAAAGGGAAAGCAGAAAGCCTAGTCTAGTACTGTTTAAAAGTTTAACCCTGTGCAGTATACTGTAATAAGTCAGCAAAAGCTAGTTATGTGTGCTTTGCTTTAGCAGCTATACCATTTTCCTATGAAGAATTCATACAGATGCTCTGTTGTCATTTGTTCTCACCTTCTTTTCCATTAGGCATTTCCCCAAGGGCAAGACCATATTATTGTGGTACAACCCCTCAACAGCGTCAGAGCAAAACATTACTCTTTCCAGGTTTTGGCTGCAGAATAATCTATCTATTCTTCTTCTACTATTGTAGAAGTCATGCTGCTTTTAGTGCAGACATTCTCAATATGATCTGGACTCCATGGTGACAGGTTCCCGTTACCTGGATTTGACTGTTTCAATCAGCATTATGGGCTTCTCATGTTCAATATCTCAATAAACTTTGTATGTCTCAATGTGTTTCTTAACCCTCGTTCACCGGAAGAAAATAATGGCAACTATGGGGAAAGAGAAGAAAGCGAGAGTGGGAAAACTTATTGCCCCAATGGGCCAATTGGCTGCTTGATTAAGGTAAAGAGGTGGCTTATCTCCCACACTGGTACTAGTGGTACCAAATAAGCTCCGGCTCTTAATAGGTTTTACAGCTGTTTATAATCCTGCTCTAACATGCTTCTGATAAGCAGTGAAATAGTTAACAGCACTGACATTTACAGTATAAGTAGGTATCAGCATTAATACTGTTGAAATGAATGGGCCCGTCATACCTGTCAGAGCTATTGTTTCAGGTCCCTGCATCCAGTGCCCATTTTCAAGGCTAGCAGCTAGGGGTTGACTTTTGTATTAAAATGGGAAACATACCAGCATGGGGAAGAGGGTGTCTGCACCAAAGAAGCATCTCTGTTCTGATGCACCACAAATCAGCACAATCAGACCTTCACTACTATATCCTGAGGCTGGAAGGGTATGTATCCAAGAACAGTGCCAAAACACGTAAACATCTAGGAATTTAAGAACATTCACAGGCAAAATTTATACAAACACCTTTCTGGTTTCCTTTGTAAAGGAATGCTGCAGAAAAAGACAGTTCACCAGACTCCTAGACCTACAACTGAATCTGACTCAAGGTCTGACTTCTTTGTAGTGACTGTAGCTCTTATAAGCAGCCATAAGCTAGATTAAAACTAGCTAGTTCAGGTGTCACTGGTAACACAGCTGCAGCAACACAGTATGTGACACCACCTGCCTACTTATTTAGTCAGCATCTCAAAGGTAAGCCTTGGTGTGAGCTGCCATGATCATGTCTTTCTACAGAAAGCTGATGCAGGCACGTAACCCTTTGAAGGAGGAGACGTAACATCACAATAGCAGTCTGGTTCTTCTGTTCACATTACATGACACAAAAGAAGTTTCACAAGAATCAGAGAAGGATGCAGCAAGGTTTTGCTTCTGCCTGATATTTTCACATTTTCTCCAAGACTACTTGGTGTAGAAGAGTACTTTATAAACACTTTTTTAAGGGGGTTCCACCTTTTCTGGCTGCTGGAGGAAGGGGAATTATGTGAAATACAATCCTGAGATTTTAAGGTAGAATTAGCAGCTTGCAACTCATAAGAGTAAGAATAATTAAAGTGAGAAATAATCCAGTCAATAAAGTATAATCCCTGCTCTCCTATCCTGGGTGAGCCACACTGCAGCTAGTTCAATCAGAGCATATCTACACATCAATTACACCATATCTATATTAGTATCACATTAGTGTTATATAAACAGGTTATATATGCCTGCATACTATAAAGTATAACATGCTCTATACCACTGTAATTCTTCTAAAGCAGATGTTGCTATATTGACAGACTAAATCTAGCACAGCCTCATCCTCACAAGAGTTAAACAAGCAGCACTAATAAAAATACATTTTTTAGATATAACAGACTGACTCTCAGGCAAAGAAAACTGCTGCAATGATTTAAGACATTATTGCCTGCAGTTCTTTACCTCACCCACCTGGCAGACGTAACTGCCTCCACAGCAGAGACAACAAAAGCAAACTCCAGTTCACAGTTTAGCACAAGTCTGTCTTCACTAGCAATTTAAGCAAATATAGCAGAATGTGAACTGGAACACCCATAATAAAGATACCTGTTCCTTTCTGCTCCCTCTGCTCGCTTGTAGCAATGGGGTAATGTAAAAAAATTAAGGCCAGTACCATCTTGTCTCATTTCAGAGAAATCCAGACATGTGAGTCGGCGTGGGATCAGCCAGCAGAGCACAATTTACCTGGCTAACAGAGCTATGCCAGCAAAAGTCCACCATATAAGCATGCACTCAACAAATTTAGAACATTTCTTAGATAGTTACAACTCAATTAACACTGGAGCTGATATGCTGCAAATTGAACACAAACAGAGTAAAGAAATCTGAAGCATGATCTATCTTTAGCTTTCAAGGTAGATGTCCCTTAGTGACTAACAAAATCATCAACATCTTCAATCAAATGTGAATGTTATTAAACAAAAATACACATTTTTATGCAACCCTGTGGCAACCATTGGGTTCTACACATTTGTAAAACAGTGAAACTCTTTTGGCACCACAACATCTGCAAGTGTGGAAGATCTGAAAATACCTTTTTTTGCCCCAGCAGTAACACATCAAGTATAGCACTAAAGGGAATGTTTCAGACAGCAAAACTAACTGTTTGAAAGGCAAAAATGTCAAGAACAGAAAGGAACATTTAGGGCTGTAGCAAGGCATGGCTACTTTGAAGACTGGGATAAATAAAAATCCAAATTAGGTTTTGTATATTTAATTTACAAAACACTCTCATTTTGAGCAGCTTTATATGGTGTCATTTATTTACCGAAAGCTACAGTAACAAAATAGACATTCACAACAACAAAATCCAAACCCGAAAAAACTCACGGAAACAAGTACATCTAAGCAGCCAAAACCACAAAAGATACTAAATACTTTCTGAATAGAAGCATGGCAGTGTCAATGGATACATGAGAAACAGACACATGTATGTAAGCCATATAAACAAGGGAAAACTTTTTTGGTTTGAACTTTAAAACCTACCAAGTTTAAAGCACTCATTGGAACTACTTACCTGCCATTTTGCAACCAAAATCACCGTGATCCTTGCACTGCTGAAGGCTTCTCTTATTGCTCAGTCTACCCAAATACAGTTACTCTGTAACCTGCTAAGTACTGCATCCCCTGTGCTTTCATCTAGAGAACTATGACAAGACCCTCATATGTGTTATTTAGATTGTAACCAGAGCAAAACATCAAAGAATTGCCAGGGAAAACCTCCCTTACACCCAGTCTAACATAAAAGCACAGGAAATGTCCTACTAGGTCAGACTATCTAGCCAGCCTCTGTCTCCAGCCACATCAGAGACTCTGCTCCTAGCACAGGAGAGCACGTCTGCCTGGCCGCTACCTGTAGCTCATTCCTCTCTTGTTCTCCCAACAACTGCTGTCTTTGGATTAGGGACCTCAGAGATTCACCCCTGCCTCTGTCTTTAGTATCTGCCTTGGCCCTGTTGGCCAGGAATTTCTCCAAGCCTCTCTTCCACCTGACGATACCATCTGTCTCCTCTCCACAACCTCCTGTGGCAACAGTCTCACAAGTTCATTATCCACCATGTAAAAAAAATTTTTTTCCCCCTGTTTTTATCTCTTGCTATTTTCAGTGAGTGTCCCTATATCTACTGTTGCCACATTTGTTGAATAACAAATGCATTTTTCACAAACATCAGGTGTATCATGTTCAGTTTTTACCTCTCCCAGGTGAGAGAAGTCCCAGCCTTTTTAGTCTGTCTGCAATGCAATGCAACAGTTGTCGCACCCTCAATCATTTCAGTTGCCCTCTTCTGTAGCTTCCACAGTTCTGCTGTGTCCTCTACAGAGACCAGAATGGCACACTGTACTTCAGATGTGGGTTCTTTAAGGTTTTACATAGCAGCAAAATGATACCCTCTGTCTCAATCTCAAAACCCCTCCTGATGATGCCTGACATTTTGTTTGCTTTTCTGGCTGACACTGCGCATTGAGCTAATTGCTTCAGAGAATTGAAATCAATGATAACTCTCAAGATCTCTTTTCTGAGTTGCAACTACAAGATCTGCAGTATGTGTATTTTAAGTGAGTTTTCTACAGATGCATTGCTGTACATTTATCTGTAATGAAGTTCATCTGACACATTTTTGTCCCCTCAATTTTGCAAGGTCCTTTCAGAGTTCTTCATCATCAGTGTAGCATTTGAAAACCTGAAAGAGCATAGTATTGTCCATGAACTTGGAGATTTCACTGCACATTCCCTTCTCCAGGTCACTAATGAAGGTGTTGAATAAGAATGGTACTAGCACTGATCTCTGGGAGTCTCCACTATTGACTCTTTTCCTTCCTGAAGTGACCTTAAAACCCAACTGTCTGCTTCCTAACCTTTAATCAGATTTGAGTCCTCAGAAGGACCTTTCCTCCTGTTTCTTCAATAACCCCAATTCTCTTTTCCTCCAGGGCTCTAGCTTGTACCAACAAAAAGTAATGTAGAAATAGTCTCAACCAAGCAATAACACCCATGGTTTCCTTCCTCAAATCCTTTATGTACTGGAAGATGCTTTTCTGGGTTTCCTGTAGCTTTAAAGGTCTCTTGCTACAGCCCTAATAATTTTCCTGTCCCCTCCTTTTGTCTCTATCTGTTACTTTTTCTCTTCTAAAAAGTTCCACTGCTACTTGTACCAACTCCCATCTTTCCAACTCAAATAGTCTTTTTCCTTATTGCACCGTATCAGTTGCTTTCCTGACTTCCAGTGGATTAGAGGGAGTGTATTTCCATTGTTTTAGAGGTATATTATTTTCTCAAATAAAATATTTGGTTAGCTTGCTCCAATCTTCTTCTATATGTTTCCCTTTAAAAAAATGTTTATATCAACATTTTAAAGAGTATTTAACAGAAAGGAAAGTTGGGTAATAATTTCATAAACAACACAAATGTCTAAGAAATTATCTGCCAATTTGTGACTTGGTTACACTTTCTTTACATAAATGATTTACAGATGAAGTACTAAACAGACCCCATTAAAGGTTTTTTTCATCTAGCTAG
>NW_008824806.1:4383114-4398573 GCF_000699105.1 Pygoscelis adeliae | reverse complement strand
TTGCAGAAGGGAATGATCAAAGTATTGAACTAAAAAATAAAGTAAAAAGGATTGGGTGACAACAGTTTGATGTCTCATTGAGGAGAGAGTAAGGCTTGGAAACAACTTTTAACATTTGGTTGTACATTCATAGTTCAGTTCCTGTGTAGCATGCACCAATTAAGAAAGGAAGGGATATTTGCTAATACTATTTAAACTATTGGTGTTTTTCTGGTACTTATTAGCACCTACTTGTCTACGATGACAAGTGAATGTTTTGAATAAATGAAGTCTTTGTTAAATATTCAATGCTTCACTTCTGGCTACATACCCCACGATAAACAGAGACCAGCCAGTTAAGACAGGTAAGGCTCTCCCCAGACTCAGTCTACCCAACTGTGAAAGGGTATCTCATAATTTGAGCTAGGAATTAGAAGCTGCTGTCTGATGATGTTGATAAGTCTGTTCTCATGTACTGCTAGCTACCGAAGTTTACATAACTTGATTGATTTACCCCAGGGGTATTTCAAGATTCACAATCTATCTGGCCTTACTGTAGATATTTTCTGTAAAAGTGAGGAAGGCCAAACACTTCTAACATGAAAAAGACTTTTTTCTCCCTTAAATGATCAAAGGGTGGGGCCAAAGGCCTATTTTAAGTTAGAAATAAGAAACAGAGAAAGAAAAGAGCAAAAAAGAAAAAGCATGAGAGATTTTGGGATCTCCTTTACAGACCTAGACCTATGCCATCAGGAGACAAATGGGCGTAAAAGAGATGAGACTGGCACAATACTATCAGACAACTAACTCTCACTAGCAAGGTATTTGTACAGTTTATCAACTCCTTTCTAGTGCCTTCTTTGTTTTCCCAGTAATTTCATTCTGTAGACTGCTATACAGAGGCAGGATCACATCTCTCTTTATATTTTCTTGTAACAAAATAAAATATTGATAGCAAGGCAGTTTTTATTTCATTACAATTCTAATATGTTTAGGCTAATGCAAAGTGGTAACAATAAGCATTAACCACTTCCCTTGTGTTTCACTTAGGTGGATTTTGTCTTCCAATTACTGTGCCAACATGACAAGAATCAGAACAGGGCTAACTAATAACGGTGAACTAAAGCAAGTTAGTTACAGATATACAACTAATGTTGAGACTAGTCACTTTTATTTTTCATTTTTCCACTCTGCTTTTCCCTAGTTGTAAGGAGAGAAAATACAATTCCTGAGAGACATTTTGTTGTCCGCTGCAACACTGAGAAAAAGAATATTAAGATGTTGGATCTTGGTTTATGCTTTTGGAAAGCATCAACTGGGGCTTTGTTACATAGATCAAACTGAAAAAAAGTTAGAGGCCAACCTGAAACCAGAACTCCAGGGATTTTTTTTACTTAAGACATTAATTTCAGGTTAAATGAAATGTTTTGTTTGATCTATGACAATTCGGGGGACATTTCTTGTACACGGTGAGAACATGGAAATGAAATTCTGTTTATGCCCTTAAGTCCAGCGTTTAGACAAACTATTTTGGGTTAATTTTCCTGGGAGAAATAAGCCTGGGCACTGCCTATCTTGTCACTATCTAACACTAAGCAAAGAAGGTTCTGATCTTCAACTTCTTAGTCCCTGGCAACAGGAACTATTAAGAATCACTTTAACCTTTTCTTAAAGATAAAATGGAAAAACAGTTAAAGAACTGAAATTGTAAAGTATTAACTCACGCTTTCATATTAACTACCCCTTATTCCTCTGCCCTTTACTTGTAGAGACATTTCTAAAGGGAAACAGTCCTGGTAATCTTTCAGGTGATATTAAAGATGGTAACAACTGTCCTTTTAGCAGCAGTTGATATGGGTGGGAATTGCTGTTAAAGTTCAGTGTTGCTTCCTTGAAAACAAAAAAAGACAAACATACACCTAAAGGTGAAGCAAAAGAACAGCAAACAGAGGCAGGAAATGCAGTTTTTGCTGACAGCCTCCCTGGTGACAAAGGCAGACACTGCACAAGGTTTTATCCACCACTATGAGACTTGAGTGACCTGTACCAACATCAACCTGCTTAAGACATTGCTTTTAGTTGCCTTCTAAATTATGACTTCATGGCAGTGTCACAAAACAGGCCTTTTTAGCCTTCAAAACACAAGGCAAAGAAGAAGGGAGAGAAGGAAAGAGGGGGGGGGGGGGGGGGGGCAGGGAAAGGTCAACCCAGACAGAGATAATAGAACTAAATACCACAGCCAAGGTGCTTCCTTTGGTTAAGACATTTTGTATAACCATGATAACCGCTCTCTGGAGTAAGGCATCTTAGTAATAAGTATTCTTAGTAGCAAGGTGCAGCTATGATGACTGAGCCCCCTTAGTTCAGTCTGGCTGTTGTAGTAGACCTGGCACTAGTTGGGATGCTGCAGGGAGTTTTTCATCTGCTTGCCTGAATCCAGTCATGT
Source organism: Pygoscelis adeliae (assembly GCF_000699105.1). Classification (NCBI taxonomy): domain Eukaryota; kingdom Metazoa; phylum Chordata; class Aves; order Sphenisciformes; family Spheniscidae; genus Pygoscelis; species Pygoscelis adeliae. The sequence goes on along the minus strand of NW_008824806.1, from coordinate 4,396,148 downwards.
GAACAAAAGCACATGGCAGGCAGAGAAGTACCAAGAGAAGACATGGTTCTGTTTACCAGAAATTCATGTAATACAGCTTGTAGGTCTGTCAGTAGGACTTCTGGTTTGGAGAAAACGTATGCTGTGGTTATATGAGACAATAAATGTAACTTAAGGATTCCTGGGTAACCAGATCAAAAATGCTGTGTCTACAGAACTTACATAAGAGCTTAAACTCACTCTGGCAGTTCATATTTGTTCAAAAACATTTGTATTGCCAGGTTTTATTCTGGATCAGATATCGCCTGTCTTTCTACAATCAGCATAAAATCAGTGTAAAAGTAAGAAAGCTGGCACAAACTTCATACCATGTTCTGACTAAATAGACAGAAATGCAATTGTGTGCTTGTGCCTGAACCAGATCTAATTTGTCTTGCTGGATGATTCTCCAGAACATAGATCTGGTATTAATGATCACGCAACCATAGCCACAGTCTCTTTTTGTTGTTTTGGCTTTTGCAAGCAATTTTATATAAAAACTGGATTGGACTTTTGTTACCTCTGACAATTTCAACTCTAGGCCTCTGCTGAGCGATGACACAGATTCAAATTCTCTCTCTCTGATTTAGCATGAGGATTTCTATCAAAATCTCCAAGCAGGCTGTACAACAACACTCTTCCACTTCTCTCAGATTACATCATCTTTGCAAAGCCCCATTTTGTGGTACATTGCAAAAGGCCACTCACATTTCCATGTCATGACCTACTTCATTACTCTTGCTTCTCTTAAAGACCATGTTTTCTTTTAGTCCTGGGCAAAGTTTCTCTACTTGGCAACTGAGTTGGAGACAGGTTAATCTTGTTTCTGTTGTCTGTCCTAGGCATTGCAAAACCATCCATGGCATCCTTTGGCCTAAGACTCAGGATTCCATGGGAACATCTGCCAAGTAACCTATCCAGCAAGGGTAAAATGCCCCTCATCTTTCATCATTTTATGGGCTACAAAGACTACTAAAGCTCTGTCTCCAAGAATGAGGGCATTTTACTAAAGGCAGTGCATTAAGAAGGGAGTTACAACTCCCTCCAGCAGTGCCCTTTTTGCCACGTGATAAGAGTAGGTCATGTCAACGCTGCACCTCTCTCAGGTTGTGTGGCAGGATAAATAGACTGATGAGAACTCAGATGTTCAGCAGAGCAGGGGTCCTGGTGGACACCAAGTTGAACATGAGCCAGCAATGTGCCCTTGCAGCAAAGGGCATTACGGCATACTGTAATGGTATCCTTGGCTGCATTAGGAGGAATGTTGCCAGCAGTCGAGGGAGGTGATCCTTCCCCTCTATTCTGCACTGGTGAGGCCAAACCTGAGTGCTGTGTCCAGTTCTGGGCTCCTCAGCGCAAGAAAGACATGGAGCTACTGGAGAGAGTCAAGTGAAGGAACACAAAGATGATGAAGGCACTGGAAGCCATCTCTCATGTGAGGAAAGGCTAAGAGAGCTGGGACTGTTTAGCCTATGGAAGAGAAGGCTCGGGGGGGATTTCATCAATGTCTACAAATATATAAAGGGAGAGTGTAAAGAAGAAGGAGCCCAGTGGTGTCCAGTGACAGGACAAGAGGCAATGGGCACAAACTGAAAGACAGGAGGTTCCCTCTGAACATCAGGAAACACTTTTTTACTCTGAGAGTGACTGAGCACTGCAACAGGTTACCCAGGTAGGTTGTGGAGTCTCCATTCTTGGAGATATTCAAAAGCCATCTGGACATAGTCCTGGGCGGTCTGCTCTAGTTGACCCTGCTTTAGCAGAGGGGTTGGACAAGATGATGTCCAGAGGTCCCTTCCAACCTCAAATGTTTTTTGATTCTGCACATCTGCAAGCCATGCCTGCCCACCTTTAAAACTGTCCATGCTTTGGTTTGCAGTGGCCTCTTGGAACAGCCTTTGGCACAAGGGATGTTGCAGCAGTTTTGTACTGCTATAACCTTTCCTCTCAGCAGACTTCCTAGTGCCAGGCATTTGTGCCAGGATTTATGCCAAAGGAAGCTGGCAGAGCCCCAAGCAGAATCTCACCCGATGTTTTCAGGAGTCTCAGAGCCAGTTGAGGGAGTTTGTTTTTCACATGCCATCGCTTGTTATGGCAGCACAGCATTTCCAATCCTGGCCAGGCCCAAAAGTTACCGTCTTGGAAGTAAGGTATATAATGCAAAGTTCCTCCCCATCTGAAAAGGGCTTATATTGGCATAGTTGATGAAACTCATTCTCTCCTTCATCTTGGCCTCTCCTCTGAATCACTGCCCTTGTTATACATCCCAGCCCATCACTTCTAAACCTAACACCACATCTGCCCATTTCACTCCATGGATGATCCTGTTCCCATTCTGGGAAATACAGATTTGGCATCTGAAGGGTGTTGTTCCTTCTGAGGACTGAAAAAAGCAAAGCCCAAGTGACATGGAAAATCCTTGTGATTTTGCACCAATTATGATATTGAGATGTTATCTGCTTATATATTTTTCTGTGCCAGTTCCTTAAGAGCTGTTATTTTGAGAAAATTTGAACTTTCATTAAAAATAAAAAGGGAGAGGATTGTCTTTTTGGCAGAGAAAAGCTTGAAATATGTTCTGAGTAAATTCTACATGCTCAAAACCTAAAAGGTTACTACAAAGATCTCACCATTGTTAATTTAATCTAACCTAGCAGGTTTGGGGGGGGGGGGAAAGAAGGCCAGTACTTTTCTAGCCAGGAAAGATAGGAATACCACCTCTTCAGGCTTCTCACCACATAATCGCTGTTCTCAGTTGAGCCCTAGACAATCTGTGGCTTCCTTCTCCAAGCAGAAACACTGAGCTTGGAGACGGTCATATGAAAGTTTATTTCCTGCAAATCAAGCTCTGCCTACAGAGATCGCATTCTACTCTAGGAAGCAGCAGAGGATCCAGTAGGAATAAGGAAATCTTCAGTTACCTTACCTCCATGCCACTTTGATGTGGTAGATTTAGATTGTATTTATTACATGACAAAGAATTTTGATGTATCTCTGAGCATGAAATATGATCTCTTGGTGAACCACCATTGAAAGAGAAGTTTGGGCTCAAGTCTTCTTTGGTAAGATTTTACCTGAATCAAAGAATCTGGAGTTTCCCCAAGCTGAAGCCCATAATCAGAGGGTAAAACCTTCCTACCTTTCCAGTAGAAAAGGACAGCAGGCTAGCAATGGTGCTTACTATAGAATGAATTGCTTTCCTATTCTGTGGAGGCAGACTTGATAAGAAGAGTTTTAGAGGTGGAAGGATGAACAGCTGCCTAGGGAAATATAGTGGCCAAAGTTTTGGAGTAGTTTGGCAGAAGAAGCCAGTACAGAACAACATGAACTGGAGTCTTTGTTCCTGCAAAGCTGCAGTCAAGGCTAAGAGCCTGAAGAAACATTTAACAGTCCAAAGAGCAAAGATGAATACTTCCTGGTGCTACCAATCTGAAAGAAAAATGTAACAATCAGGCTTTGAAAAATCTGGAATGTAAAAAATATATATATATGTTTTATTAGAAATCTAGGATACCTACATCACTGAATCCAGGTCTTCACAGCGACAGGTAATCACATAATAGATACTTAGTTCAGAAGAATCCATGAACACATGCATCTTTTCATTAACTGAGCTCAGCATGCCCCCCATCTTCCTGTCTGAAACTTAACAAAAATAACAAAAGCCACACACAATGTTAAAAAGGAAAAGAGTAGGAGATTCAGTCTCATAGGATCTTACAATAGCAGGGAATTTCCTCAGTGAAAATGTGTAGTATCCTAGGATACTCTCCTCTCCATAGAGAAGGAAGTCAAAGTACCCTGCACAGTCCCAGCTAGTTTGACATGGGGGGAAATTACTTGCTAACCCCAAATACGAGACTGATTTAGCAGTCTACTACAGAAGCTCTTACTAATTGACCCAAGTGAATCAAGTACTGAAGACACAAGAGGTGCTCTCACTCATGAAGAATTTACAATCTAAAGTACACTGGACAGTCTGATGAGCTGACCAGATTGACATTGCCAGAACTTTCCATTTAACAGGAACAAATATTAATCCCTACTAAACTAGACAGAATTGAATAGAAACAAATTTCTACCTACTGCCTGAATAGCCCAGGAACTCATTGCAAGAGGGTGCCAGAAATATGGATGTATTCAAATAGCGATCAGGCAAATTAACAAAAGAAAAATGTATTAAGGATATTAAACTTAAACAATTGGATATAATTTAAGGTTCAAGAAGTTCCTAAGCTGCAGTACAATAGGAATGGAGAAGGTATGGAGAAGAAATATTATAGTATACTGCCCTGTTTTTGTGTTCTTTTCTTAGTCATCTATTACTTCTATTATGAGGGATGTCGGATGAGCAAATGGATCTGTGGTCTCACTCAGTAAATTTTTTCTTATATTCTTATGTTATTAAACTGGGCGACAGAGACGTGAAAGGCTCTACAGCTCATTAGTAGTGTCTTGTGATATAAGCACTAACTTTAAGCTGAAAAAGACCTTACTTTCTGGAAAGATAAGGCATTTAAATATTAAATATTTTTGGCCTTTACAGAACTCAAAGAGGCAAGTGTCCACTCTCTGCTTGCACTGACAAAACTTTATCTTCTATACTGCTCTGCTTTTTGAGCCTACTAAGCCTGCAGCACCCAGACTGTGTACTTTTGAAATTATAAACATTAAACAAAATACAAATAGTTTTGAAAAACACATTGCAAAACAAATATTACTGCAAGGGCTAAATTATTTTTTGAGTACAACATCCAACAATAGAAAGCCATTCCAAAAGTTATTCCAGTGATCCTTTCAATGACTCTTTTGTAGCATGCTGTTGCTGTTTTTCATACTTTATCCCCTGTGGCCGTAACAAAAGCAAGGGATTTAGTTCAAAAACTTCATAATCACAACTACAACCTCTTCCATTCCAGAAAAAAAAGAGGTAGCATAGAGAGAAAGGAGTTATCAGATCTCTGTGGACTAGCCCGTATAGGGGAGATCTGTCCCTACATGTACAAGTCCTCTTTGCTGGTGGATTACACAGTAGTGCAGCAGTGCTAGCAGATTGCAGCTACACAATTTCTCCTCCTGGTTTTAGGAACAAATTCTGATATAGTGTTTACAGATGTTAGAAAGAAATAAAAAAGTGTTTGCGTTTAGATCACAAAAGAAGACAGAGCTCCAGGCCCCTAAATAGAAAAAGCATTACTATTCCCCACTTGGTTAAAGCTGGATGTGTAAGCCCCTATACCTATGACCAAGAATGGCTGAGCTCTCCCCACCTTCCCAGCAGCAGAATCAGAAACCTCAGTGCAGGTTTAGATGCTGTCGAGTGACAGGAGCATAAAATGGCAAAGCAGGCAACCGCAGATCAGCTTCTTCGAAAGTTGGGCTCTGCCTTTGGCTTGGCCAACCTTTCTCAGTTTCTTGGCTGAAACTACTAAGCAGTGCCACAGGCGTCCAGGTATGAAGCCTAGAAGCATACAGGGATGGTAAGGTTCAGACATTTTAACACAACTTCATGGGAGATCTAGGACTAGGCACCCTAGTTCCTAATTTAACATATGTTCCACTTTATAAGGCACCAGAAGGTAAAGATGCAGGGTAGAGTTGATTTCTCTCATGTCACATGAAGGCTGCTGGTTTTCACATCATACAAGACTGCCCGCAAAAGGGAAATAACAAAGTTTGTGAGAGAACTTTCTTGAAGATATGACCTAGTGGATACATCAGCTTTGTAGCACAAGAGTATCCCAGGGCACATAAGAGGAAACTGAGGTGCAGGCACACACATCCACAGTTTGTCTTGACTGTATTACACCTCTCTCCATACAAATAGCAACTACTTAGCCTACAGGAATAAATTGAAACGGTCTTGGTGCCTAACTGAATAGTAGGAGTGCAGTGTGGGGTGAAACATCTAAGCAAAGAAAACAATACACAGCCATTTAAACAGCAATCCCTTAAAAGGAGTCTTGTATTGCTTTTATAGCACTGCCTTTCCCCTCTCAAAAACCATGTTTAATTATTTTCCCAATAGTTGGATTTTTTTAGGAAAATATTTGAAATAATTAATTTTAAAATGCTGCAGTGAGCATTTCAATTAATATTATCCACTTCCTCCTCTTTCATGCTCAGGGATTGATGACAATCAGAGAGCCCAGATGCCAGTCTGTATATTATAGTCTCAGCCAGGGTATTTGGCTCCTTGGCGAGATCCACAGGCAGTTATTCTGGCAGCTCTCAAGTTGTCCCTGCCTAGCAAACGATTAAGGCTGCTGACTGACTGCTCAGACTACCCTGTTTTGGACATCTGGGCTTTTTCCCTTCCCCTTACTTGTAGCAGAACAGCTGTTCTGTGCGTGTACTCCATTTGTGCAAGTGTGCATCCATTCATTTATTAAGAAGGAATCAAGAAAAGCATGTTTATATAGGTCCCTTTTAAGTCACAAAATACATGGTTATCCCCTATGCTGGTATGATTTTGCATAAATTAGAAAGAAAGTTTCCAAAGAAGTAGACACAGAAATATGCATGAAAGGCCATATCTGGGAAAAGGTCTCTACACACATGTAGGTCTGTGGCAGGCGATGCATATTGCCTATTGCTTTCCCCTGGAATCTGAAGAACACTTGTTTTAACGTATGCCTAAGAAAGTTGCCAGAGACTCTAAACCCTGACTCTGACCTTAGACACCTCTTTGACTTCCTGCATAGAACTTCCTCTGCATCAAATGGGCCTGAAACACTGCTGATCTCTCAACAGTATTGGCCTTAAATTATTTATTATTTCTTGAGTGTCATCAAGGTATCTGAGGCTGTGCGATATAGAGGGAAAGACATGGTCCCTGTCTCATGAGACTTAATCTAAAAAAGACAGAATGCTTAGTGCAGACATTCAAAGTAATACCACACAGCATGAACAGATGAAGGGCCAGGCTCACAATTTCATTACTCAACTCTGTTATTATCTAACATTATTGCAGAACATGTGTACCTTCAGTAAGGCCAGGTGTGCACATAAAGATTTTCTTAGATTACATACATCAAGATGGAAAGTGATAAAAATCAGACCTGTTTGACATAATCATTCTGTCCAAAACCTTACCATAGATGAAACAAAGTCACAACCAAAAAAGTCTCTTTGTGATTTAGCTTATTTTATTTGATGAACATGTATAAGCCATTGTAGCCAAAGAATTGTTTTGTTAGTATAACCTGTCTCTATTAGAAGCTTTTGCTGCCACAGCAACATTGTAAAATGCTCCTAATGTATGAAGGCCTAAAACTGCTCTGAATGCCAGGTACAATACTGGAGGTGGTGGCTTAATGTTTTGAAGAAAGCTTGGACTGAATATACATGGAAGTTACTGTAAGGTTACATATAATTAGATATCTACCACTCAGTAACTATTTCTATGCCTGGTCATACTCAGTAATGCACATGCTTAAAAGGGTAAAAATTTGGAAGAAAATTACTTATATTTACAGCCAGGAAGAGAATGCAGTTGGGTAGTTATGGGGGTGCAGCTGACACACTGTAAGTTTCCAACCTAACCTACCTCATGGCAATTTGTATATACCCACATGCTTTGAGAAGAAACTTTACCCCAGCAAATGGGCGAGAAGGTGATGTGGAAAGAAGTGAGCAGAATTCCAGGCACAGCTGGAATCACTCACAGTTATGACTGCAAGGAAGCTGGAACTGAACGCAATAGATATGGGAAAGTCATTAAAAGGATTCAAAAGCAAAAATAACATGGTCTGAAGAGTCACAGGGAAAATGGATTGGTAGGACAGAATGAATAGAGAAATCTGAATATTGAGATGGGTGAAGTATTCGAGTCAAAAACTATTTCTGTCAGATGTCCTGTCCTAGACTAGCTTACTGAGAGGATGTCCCCTCTGGAACAGGGCAAATGCTCAAGATACCTAGTTCAGATGTAAACCTGAGGACAGCCTACCCAGGCATTTTTCTTTTTATGCTTCATGGTATTTCAAATCCTGGTCTAAATTCCCATAAATGAAGAACAAACATGACTGCTGACTGCCTACACATGCCCATCTGTTCAGATGGCACAGCTCCCACTAACAATTTAGTTGGGCAGTTTCACTAAAATCTAGGTGCCAAACCAGCATACGTTTCACAAAGATAGTCTGTATGACACTACAAGCACCGTTTTCTTTGCAAGATTCCCTTGTCTGGGACAGACTTGAAGATTAGCCATCTAATGCTTCCCTGTTAGCCTGGTTTCATAGGAAAGAAGATTATGCAATCACAGTGTGACTCCTCATCTGTCAGCCTGCCCTCTTCTTTCCTACAGAAGTTTGGGAAATCTCAACCAGATTTGACAGGAGGACAATGGTTTCAAAGTTATTATTTTCCTATACATTTCATTAAAATGAATGGCTGGTTAGAGGAGACCTTATTAGTGAATTTACTGAGGGAAGTTCAACTGTGTGAACTAAATCCTTACCAAACAGAAAATCTACACAGGTGAATGCTGTCTTACCCATGGGAAAAGTTACTGTCAGAACTTCACTGATACTAGACAGAAGGGAATCCAACCATTAGACACAAATCCATAATAAAGAGGACAGCTGCTCACAGAACGACTTGTTTCTGATCACACTTCTCATCAAAGTATGTGACCAAACAAAATACCTGAAGGCAAATGCTGAAGAATCCCAAAGAGTTTACAAACATTTCTGGCCACAGCTCAAACACTCCATGTGTGTAGCAGAATAAATTGGCAGTACAATCTCAGCTTGCACGGGGCAAGCACAGTGCCTTCCACCTACATATAGCAAGAGTGCATCGGAATATCTGTTGGATTTTTCAGATTTCTCAAGTTCTTCAGTAATTTTCTACTGAATGTTACAGAACTGGAAAAATCACGTAAGCTCTCTCACACTTTCCTGAATGTTCAGTGTTGTCCATCAAACACTTGGCCGCAGGAGAAAACCAATTCAATGAGCAAGTCATCCATGGACTTGTACAGTACAAAAGAAAAGCCTATGTGACAGCTTCCCCTAGCTGGTCCAGTCCAGTCCAAGTACCTCAAGCCATTTCACTGATAAGGCTACCTACAAGGCCACACCATTAAAAACCCTCAGTCAAAGATACATTGTACTCTGAAGACCAATGGCAGCAAATTGAGCTGTTTTTCTGCCTCAACAAATGGCAGTGCAGAATGGAAGGAGGAATTATAGGTTAGTTTCCAAACAGAGTGATAACAAAAAGTGACCAATGCATACTGGTCATGAAAGAGGGCAATTGTTTATCTTTTTAGTTCAAAAGAAAACAAAATCCACAAAATTATCAGCATACACACAAGCTCTACAAAAGCAGCTAGCTGTAGTGAGGGATGGGGAGAACTACCACATTTGTGCTTTAGTGTTGATGCAACCACACAAAAATCAGTCCCAGCTGTCCTGGCTAATAACAAGGAGGCTAAGGACATGAAGAGAACTGGATTAACAGTATTGAGGGAGATGGCCAGCACCCGCAGCATGTAATTAATGTCATCCTGGCAGGAAGAAGGAACAACATCCCATTTCCTTTCAAATGCACTGTGGTCCCAGATGATGCACCTCTACCACGAAGTCTGTGGTGAAGAGCAGAATTTAATCTGAATGTGTGAACCATATCGGTATCAATAGTATCAGTGTTCCCACCATGAGACCTGCCCTAAACTGGAACCTTCCCAAACTAGGATGTTACTATCAGAAAAGGCAGACCATCCTCGCAATTAACAGAAATAATTTTTACTGAAACCCTTATTTGAAATTGCTATTTTGTACAATAGCATTTCAATTTAATTGTTTCATTTATTTTTCTTAAGTAATAACAAGTATTTTCTTCGGAAACTTAACTTTAAGATTGCATTACTGTCACTGATATTCTACCCTGGGTAGAGCATTCCCATTAGAAATGGTGAATTTTGCAGGTATATTACTTGGCCCTCTTGACCTTGTTGGATCAAATACAGCACAGTTTCTATTTACAGGTCGTTGATATCCTACAGAATAGCTTCACTGGAGTTCTGCATGTGGAACAGTGTCACTGACAATGAGAAAGAGGCAAATATAAAACTGACCAACAAATCATCATTTTGATTTTTCTAACCGTAGTTTAGGACTAAGCAGAAAAACATTCCTTGCGTTTTCTGAGAATCTTTTACTCTCTTAGATAAAATTGGTGAAGACTTTTGAAGTATCCAATTTTACTGGCAGTTGCTCCTCAAACTAAATCAATAACTCTAACAATTTTTAATAGCAAAGCTCTTTCCATCTGAGTGGCTGCAGTGCATGTGCATAAGCTGCAGCGATGTTTATTGTATAACAAGACGGAAAAGCTAGACTTTAAATTGTGTAACTTTCCATAACACATTTTTCCTGAGGGCTGTTCAACTCAACAAGCAGCCAAGGAAAAGGGAGGGTGAATGCAGCAGATCTGTTCCTTTCCAGCTTGAGATGCAGATGAGGCCCCACCCAGCAAACCAAACCTTTGGCATTTGTCCACATGATCCTCCCGGCTAAGGAAAGAGGAGCTATGGAACAATATAGCAATAGAAGCCCTCCTCACCCTTCTCATTCTGGCACTTTCTTTCCAGAGAAATAAACTGCCCTAAATGGTAAACAAGGTTGTCAGATTCATGGTCCTACATAATTGTAAAGTAGCCATGTAAATCTTGCTTCTAATATGCTAGTATTTACCCCATTTCAATATGGTAGAAGCTACAGGTTTTTCTTCCCCATTCCTCACTGTGTCCATCGGACTGGACACAAACAGGGTAGACTCTTCAGCACGGGCAGAAACATGTTCTCTTTCCAAACCTAATTATCAATGAAGCAACAGGAAGACTCACTCATCTGAAATTTAAGAAGTAATCAGAATTCCCTCAAACTACAAGATTTTTACTGCAAGATCAATGTGCAAATAATTTGGTAGAACATCACCATCTGGTGGATACACCCACTGGCAATTTGGTTTTAATTTGTCTTTATTTCCCACATAGTTCTTCAGCTCACTGAAGAATATTAGATCATTAGGTCACAGAAAAGATACACTCCATCCATTCAATAGTAATCTATAGCTTCTCCTTGGGACAAGATACAAACCTGCAAAAAGAAGGGGGGAAATTCCTATTTTCATATACCATCATAGGTGGCAGACCTGTTAAATAAATAGAGTCCAGCCTCACCTGGCTGGACTCTAATCAACAACTCTTCCAGGCTGTCATGGAAAAATCCCATCCTTTGTGGAAAATAACAGTCACCTCCTCCAAATAAAGTCAGAGAGCAAATAGTACTCTGCTACTGGCTGGTTGAACAGTGCATTCCACACCAAAGCTGAGATTTCTTTTTCCTTTTACTCTCAGAACTGAGCAATTAGTCTCACTATTGATGGAAATCATCTGCTTTGCATAGTCCCTACTCCCCAGCACGTCAGCAAAGTGCAAGATGCCACACTCTTCACAAGCTCTAACTGGATAGTGGAGGAAAAGGGGAGGAAGGGGAAACAGAAAACATCCATACTGTCCTATGAAGGCAGTCTGATGTCAGTCGAAAATCAGGTTGTCTAAAAACACCGTATGCCCTTAGACCTTGCATCTCATGTCCTTGAAACAATATGTTGAATATGGTAATTTCTGTCTGCTTTCTTTCATTTTTTTTAAACAAAAAGCCCTATCAAAGAAACCATATATATGGCAGGCTTGGTAATTTTCTCATAGCATTATTTAAAAAAACAGCTTTTTTCAGTCTGTTTCCTATTTGTAGGAAACCTCATCCTACAGTTTCATATAAGCCCCGCGGCAACAGGCCTTATGTGGTCATTGTTTATGTCTCTCTCTGAATGTCTACCTGCTTCTTTCAACCAAAATCTGAGAAAAGGTAGTGGTCTCTAGATCCATTATGTTGCTGCAAGTTCCATGTAACTAGGCTGATATGTAAGGAACGGGATGGAACTTATACCACCAGAGAGATTTCTGCAGCACAGAGACCACAAAGTGTGCGGAGTTCAGGTGCCCGGAGACAAAAGTGCCCCAGTCACCAAGAAAAACTTAGACAAGATCTTGCGAGACAAGTCAGGCTTCAGTGCTCCCAAACTACATACTAAAACCCGTAGCCTACCGTTACAGTCTAGCCCACCTCCTTTATATTCTTTGTAACTTCCTTACTCCACAAATCCCTTAGCCTGGCACTCTTAAACACTACATTATACTGATAGCAGTAGATGCTTGACAATGAAAAAACACAAAAATCAAACTGATTTCAATAGAAATGTGTGTTGTGAGATTTATATTGTTATGTTACACCAATATTAAAGCCTAGGTAAAAGTTGAGAAAGGAAAATAAAGTCTTTTTGGTGAGATTCTACATAATAAAATAAAAACACACACAATGCAGCTGCTTCCTACTGTGCTTGTCAGGAGTTTGTACCATGAAGTTCCCATGAAAGCCTGTGACAAGCAGTGACACGGTGAAGTAAGGCCCTACAGCCACTCAGATTTATCCTATCCAATACAACTTGAAACAATGACAAATAACATGTTTAAAAATGATAATTTTTAGGCGCTACCAGAAAAAAGGTTTTAACAGATATTTTAAAAAACATAAAACAGTACTAAGAAATGGATATAAACTATCACTTAGCATGGAAATTCAAGAGTTAACAGCAAAACACTGCCTCTTATTTGTGGGTGTGGGAGAGGTCCCAGGGCAGTATATGACCTGAGAGAGAACCCTGTGTTTCAAAAGATTGTGAAGTCGCAAGAAGAATCAAAACACCTGAGCAGCGGTTGAATTACCTAAAGCTTTTGTAATATATTTAGAACAAAAGCTCTTTTAAAGACAGCCCAAATACATACTCAGAAGATGACAGGAAAACAGGATCAACAGCAGATCAGAGATAAATACATCCTTAAGACACTGTCAATAAAAAGAAGTACGATTTGGATTCATTGTTGTGGCAAAAGCCACTTTGAAAAAAAAATGTTTAAAAGCAATTAAGCAATTTTTACA
>NW_008824806.1:4377800-4383070 GCF_000699105.1 Pygoscelis adeliae | reverse complement strand
CTAGAAGCATCCCATATTCTTAGATGTGATGTTGCCATGACAACCACAACTTGGTGACCTCGTTATTTCAACCTAATCCTGCTTTGAAATTATAGTTGCTCCACCCTTTTGCCTGGCTAGCCTGATAACATAATCATTGTAAATGAGGATGGAAAAACACAGCAGGATACCATTCCCCTAGTGACATGGGACTAGTCTCACCTTATCAGGGAAATAGACCAACAATTAAACTGCACAAATCTAAAAGCCTGAAAGTAGATTTTTTTTTGTTGTTTGCTATTCTGTTTTGCAAAAAATCTAATAGCTTGTCAGTGCAGAGATTCAGTTTGGAATGGGGGCTTTTGGGGAAATTCCTTTTAATTTAATTTAATGTCTTTATCAGGAAATTAAACAGTAATAAGGGGTAGTTCTCCTTAATTATGCATTTGTTTTGACTAACAGCTGGAGGAAGATTTAGGATGTACACAAAGAGTTGGGACAGAACTTGTTTAGCAAATCAGATTGGGGTTTTTAGGTTCAGGCTTGCCTTGCTTTATTTAAACTGGTTAAAGCAGTGAGCATTACAAAATCCCAGCTGTAGCCATTGTGGAAATACTTACTATATTTGCTCACATGTTACAGGCACATTACTGTAATTCTGCTCTTATTAAACACATGGACAACAGTACTGTTGCTGTCGCAGTTTTAAAGGAAACATTTTCTTGGCTCCTTGAGGAGGGAATTCAGAGTTTTCTATGTACATAGGACATATGAAAGCTAGAGGAGGAAAAAGTGGAGCAAATACCTTTAAAAGAACATAAATTTGGAGCTATTGACATGTGATCCAACTGAAGCTCCATAAACTGTAGTTCACAAAATCATCTTGTGACCGTTCTTACATACTTCTGTCTCCCTCCCTTTTCTGGCAGAGCAGTCTGATTTCTCCTTTTCTCAGTATTTACAGGTTTTAGCACATGGGGGCAGATTTTACCTTGGAGGTTGTGACATTGCCTGAAACTTCTTGCAGGAACAACATGCACACTGAGGAAACTAAATTTGTAAATAATGGTCATTATTAGGAGAAGAAGACAAAAAGGAAGAAAGGGGAGCTACTTTGACAGAGAAGTATGGAGAATTATTAGCTTGCTCAGTATGGACACAGGACTTCTGTTATTATGGGTATTTTCAGAAGACTAACACGAAGATTTCCTCAATTCTAAGCTTATGTGCCTCAGCCAGCAAAGGGGCTGAGTCAGCCTCTGGGGATATGAACCCGTGATTCTAGAAAGAAACTCTACATTTTAACATTTGGAAAGGTGTAGCGCTAAACCGTTCTTTCCAGCTTCCATGTCACAATAGGGAAGTTGGGTGATGCCCTCTAAAATAAAGCAGCAAGGACTCCATGCACAAACAAAGGTACCTATCAGGCACCCACAGATTTACTCAGTGACAAGCTAGGAAAACCTTTACCCAGAAACTGTTTTGTTAACAGTATAATCACAAGTCTGTTAGCAGTCATCATCTCTGAGAGAGCTCTGAGAGAGCTGATGAAGTAGCAGGGCAAATAAAGTGATCCTCTTCTGGTAAGGCTTTACACAAAAAATTCTTTTGAATACTGCTTCAGCAGTGCTTGGGGATATTTTTCCTGAATAGCCAAAAAAACCCCCAAAGCACTATACCCATACATTGCAGGTACAACACAATGAACTGAAAACTGAGCTCTTTCCTCTGTGTCATGAAAATATCTTTGTATTCAAAAGCATCTGCAACAGGCAGGGCTAAACCACCACTTGCCTCTGTTTAAAAACTTGCCACTCCCAGGTAGAGAAAATGAAACCACTGATAGCTTACACAGCCACCTTCACCTGTGACCAGCACAAGGTGTCTCAGGCACACAGAATTTAGCTGTTCTCAACAACAACAAAAAAGGAGACTGACAAAACACATAGCTTCCTCCACAAAAGGATCGCTTAACATCCCCTCAGCCTTCCCCTTCAAGTGGGGCATGTTGCTGTCAATTGCCAATCATTAAATGATTAGAAAAGAAGAACTGTGAATGTAATCATTAGACATTTATTTTTGGGGTTAGAAATTAATCTCCATTAAAATATTTTTCTTAAGCTCTGTTGAATCCCAAGAGCAGAGAATAGACATGAGTAGGAGATGTTTATCCAGCACTGCAGCAAAGGAAGCGGGTTTTCCTTCACTAAAAGGCCAAAGTTCATTTTCTTAGAATAGCAGCATACATTCCAAAATGGTGCCTCACGTTTACCAAGAGCTATCAGTGAACAAGTGAACAAGATTTATGTCCAGATTCAAATTTAGTTCTCCTACATACAATAGTAAAAGGCCATTGAATGGTCATTCAATACTTAATCAGGTTTTGAGTCTGATTTTTCCAGCCTTGCTTGAGATAACCATATATCGTGTATAGGCTGATTCAGCCTTCTAACTACTGATTCTAATACACGAACAGGAATCCAGAAGCCCCAAATGAAATTCCAAGCAGAAAGTGTACTTTGACAATTGATTTTTGCTTATATAGTCTGACTTCTTAATCTGTTACAACCCAGTTTTCTGTACTCCTTTCAAAAAAAGTAAAATATTGTCCCTTTTTCAGTTATGGTCCTGGATTTGAACAGCAGCTAAAATCATTCTGTGTTCAAAACAGCTAACATACTGGGAGGAAGAAAATTACTAATTCTTCCTTATGTAGTTAAAAGTGGATTGCATAACAGACTTTTTGCTGAAGTTGGGGAACACAATGACTCCTTACTGACCATGCTATGGAGTCCGTAGGTATGAGTTTTTATAGACAATACAAAAGTTCTTAAATACAAATGATTTTCTGCTTTGTACAAATTTAAAACAAAAATGGAAACAAAGCCTTGCTTTTCTCCTAGATCAGTAGTGACACCTAGTGACCAAGTACAAAAGGAACAGTGTTTGAAGAGGACCAATTTGCACAAAACTGTTGGATTACATGACAAAAATAATGTTGGCTGTGGACGAAACCACCACCACAAAAACTCTAGAGTGTGGCAGGAGGACATAAAACAAATAAATACTGACATTAGCTATGGGGTGATTTAAATTTACATAGAATTTCTACATCTGCTTTAAAGAAAAATACGCTGCAATTTAAAAAGAAAGGAAGGGATGCTTTTCACAAACAGGGAAGAAACCATTTGGACAAGTAGAATGTAATTACCCAGTGAAACCTGGAAAGACTCTGGGGCAGAGCATTCCTACACACGAATGATGTCCATAGGACACGGAACACTTCCTAGTTGTAAGAACCCCAGTTTTCCATCTCATCCAAAGAGGATAACTACCAGAACAGAGTGCAACTGCTCCAGTGTTATGCTTATTCTGGTCCAACTTCTTGCTGATATAGGTAAGACGCACTGACATAGCTATATTAGAATAAGTTATTCCACTTAACCTACACCAGAGCAGATCTCTCTCTATCTGGACATACTACTCTAGAATAAAAATTATTTGGTTACTGATAATTACCTGGATCAATGACTTGTCTTTTCAGCATTCCTCTGCATCCACTACAGTCTTCTCATAGGCCTTGTGCAGTACTGGTCATACCTTCCATATTATATGACTAAGGAAGAGCTATGCAGGGGCATATGTTCTCCAAATAGGTGACAAGCTCCAATCTGTAAGTCACCTTTACTTTGTAACATACTGTCCACATCATAATCTTTTCCCAAGTGGCAGCAGCACAAAGGCTTGGCAAGCTGCAGTAATGCTGATCAATGTTATGGAAACAGTCTTTGCTTCAGGATGAAAGGATGCCACTTTCTTCCTGAGAATCACCTCTCTTTTCCAGCTTTTCAATGGGTTTTAAGATTCGTAAAATGCTCTGCGCTGCACTTGAAATATAAAAAGTTAAAAAGATGCCCAGGAGTAAAGTTAGGAGAGTTCCCAGAGGAAGACATTAGTCAAAATAGAAAAAAGTTTAAGGAAGAAAAATCTGGGCAAACTCCATAGTAGGAGATTAGCAGAAGATGTACACTCTAGATCAAAAGACAAATGTACAGTTCAAAAGCAGAGCCACCAATTCCTTCTGCAATATATCTCAGATTACACTTATGGTGGAAGAAGATTTTTTTTTTAGTATCATAGGCGCAAGTGGACAGTGAAGTCTGCATCAGTTTCCCTTATCTTCACTTTGTATTCATTTCTCATCAGAGAAAGGGACTCCAAGTTTCAACATGGTAGAGAATCAGGCTTCTAATGTCCAAACTGGAGAAAACATGCTGATTTGTGCAAGGATGCTTGCACAAAACAGTTACAATCGCAGATGGCTAAAGTACCTAAGAAAGAACTTGAGTGAAAGGAGAGACATCCATGACCAGCAGCAAAGAGATCATTAACCATAGAGCCAGAAAAGCTATACATGTTCCTGGGAATTTTCAAGAGAGGTGTGCTAGAAAAAGTGTTCAGTAATACAAAAGAAAACTATTTGCTCTTTGAATTTCTGAGGTAAGCAATACTGGGGACCGATGACTGAAGTTTAAGAATTTTGTCTTACCAAAAGATGACAGCTGCAGCTTTGATTGATAAAAAAATATCCAGCACACTGACTGGCAGTGTCAGAAATGTGTGGCTTGTTACACCCAAAAATAAATCCAGCTGTGTTACTTCTGCTTGCTACAAACAATTTGCCCCATAACTATCCCATTAGACTTCACTTGTGCTCCTATTTGTACCACAATCTAGTATGAGGTCCCCTCAAAGAAAGAGGAAAAAATTCCAACAGAGACCAATTGATTACCCCAATCAAATAGCCCTGGAAAAGTCCTCAAAACAAGATGCACTGCACCAAGATCAGATAAACGAAAAGGTCCCACATTTCACCCATTTTTTCCTCACTGCCAGCAAGATAACTGATGAGACTAGCCCGTTACCTTGATCTGGTTTGTACAGAATGTAGGTAAGTTTGAAGAGGAACAAAAGTTTTTGTTGATTCAATCTACCAGCAAGACAGTGGTTATTTTTCAGTAGAGAAACAGCATAGATTCCTGAACTCAAGAAAACTGCTGTGTGTGTGACTGGTCTTTGATAAGCAGTTTTCACCCTGGCCCTCAGTCTGTGTTGTATTGCTAAGGGATCCATGGGAAGTGAAATATAGCTGTTATTTGACCTTTGTGAAATTTCTAAGAGTCAGAATCACTGCAGGAAAACCGTTAGGGGTCCACAAAAAGGAAAAACAATGAAGACCATTGCCTTAAATTGACAGGTCTTCAGTTTTGTTCCCATCTCCAATGTGGGTT
>NW_008824806.1:4358241-4377777 GCF_000699105.1 Pygoscelis adeliae | reverse complement strand
CATGTTTGGCATTAAAATAACCAGCTGTATATTGTAACATCTCTTATTTGTACCTTAAATTGAAGTCAGCTTGATTTTAACTTGTATTAAGATTTGCAGCCTTCTTCATGTGGTATCTTTCTCTATAAATGGTGAAAGAAAGGTCAATATCTATTCACAGCATAATTTATGTATTTACTAATTACTGTAGATTACATCTGAAGTGAGGTGATCACACACTTGTTAGCTCTAATTACAATGGAAAAATCATTAATCATAGCTTTATAATATAGCATAGGTATTGTAGGTATTAAATAGATGTTTAGCTTATTGCTGTACAATTCCTATGGTATCAGTGCAAATACCCTAAATACCGAGAGGTTATAAAAAAATCTGGAATGCCTCTGCTATTTTGCAGAGTTGTGATCTGAAATGCTGAATTGCCAAAGAAACCAGGTGCACATGCTCTAGGGTGGGGAGTGAGAGAGTGTCGTGGTTTAACCCCAGCCAGCAACTAAGCACCACACAGCCACTTGCTCACTCCCCCCCCGGAGGGGTGGGGGAGAGAATTGGAAAAGTAAAAGTGAGAAAATTCGTGGGTTGATATAAAGACAGTTTAATAGGTAAAGCAAAAGCCACACACACAAGCAAAGCAAAACAAGGAATCTATTCACTACTTCCCATGGGCAGGCAGGTGTTCAGCCATCTCCAGGAAAGCAGGGCTCCACCACGCGTAATGGCTACTTGGGAAGACAAATGCCATCACTCCAAATGTTCCCCTCCTTCCTTCTTCTTCCCCCAGCTTTATATGCTGAGCATGATGTCATATGGTGTGGAATATCCCTTTGGTCAGCTGGGGTCAGCTGTCCCAGCCGTGTCCCCTCCCAACTTCTTGTGCACCCCCAGCCTACTCGCTGGTGGGGTGGGGTGAGGAGCCGAAAAGGCCTTGACTCTGTGTAAGCACTGCTCAGCAGTAACAAAAACATCCCTGTATTATCAACACTGTTTCCAGCACAGATCCAAAACACAGCCCCATCCTAGCTACTGTGAAGAAAATTAACTCTATCCCAGCCAAAACCAACACAGAGAGACTCTCTTGATGTTTCATAAAATGAAATGTACATAGTTTAATAAGAAATCCCTCACCTCCATGTAAAAATTCAACTTTTTCCCAAAATGAAACGGAACATTAAGATTCAAAGACATAACCTTGTAAATAGATCTATTATTTCTTTGCATCAACCCTTAGATACTTTCCTAGGTGGTTTTGCCTAATGATCTTACCACTACATTCAACAAAATTGAGTGTAAAGCACTGAAAATACACTCAATATTGAACTTGTTGATGAGGAGTGTAGGCCTGTTAAAATTGACAAAACTGACAAGTCCTCTATTGCCTCTTATTTTATTGCTGTTTTGGTTCAACTTGTGGCTTTGCAAGCGTAAAGTTTTTATTGCTTGCTGGTTGAAAAGAAAGGTCATGCTCAGGAATACCTTTCATTAGTCATGATTCAGGCTCTTTTCTCAGTTTTCCTCTTTGGTATAAATTCCAATTTGTTAGTGGTACCTAGGTACAAAGGTAAAAATAAAAATATTTCATGGGGTTCTAGAGAATATCACTGGCCAGCAAAGGTCAGAACTCTATTTTTAGATCAGGGAGTTTTTCTTAAAAACATTTTCTTGGAGATACAGGAGCAGCAGAGACATCAGTAAAAAAACTCATGCTTTGGTTTTAGTAGTGTAATCATTGCTAGATCTGGGATTGCTACCCAGAATTTTTTTGCTGATAAGCCACTAGAAGATCTGGTTCACAACATGACCCCAAACCAGCTGCATTGGCAGCTGCAGTGATGCAGCAGAGGGTAGGCATGCAGAACTGTGAACAAAAAGCCAAGAAAAAGCCTTGCTTAAATCCAGAATTTCAAAACTATATTTCTAAGCAGCAAAATTCCACTAAGCAAGTCTGCCCTAACTTTAATTTCCATGACCACCTCAACATTTTATGGGACTAGACTGAGAACCACATCAATCCAAAAAGATATTTGGTGATCTGTTTCAACAAACAGGCCTATAAGTACTCATATAAGCACAACTGAGGTAAAAAAATTTGGGCAGAAATGAGTAAATAGATCAAGGGAAGGAAATGCTTAAACCAATTTAATAACTAACAGAACTGCCAAAATTATTTTGCCTTCCCTGATGCTGTCTATGTTTCCAGGGCCATATCAAGTTACATCCAACACAGTCCGTGCTGAAGCCAATTCTCTGAAAAAATTCAAGAGCACTTCATACATTAAAAAAATGTTGAATTGTAATAATCCAATAAAATGTTTGAATGCAATATACTGCACACAAAAGTACAATATAACTAATGCCTAAATACCTATGCATTAATTTAGGCTCTAAGGGTAAAATATCCAAGGCTCTGCCATTTATTATATATTACACAAGTCAAAAGAGTGTTTTACCGATTGCAAAACCAGGAACCTCAAAATTAGAAAAGACTCTTTGTACATTAGGATTATAATAGAGACATTAAATCCCTGTTCATGTACCCTTTTTTACACCTGATCCTCATCAGCCCATCTCCAGTACGACCAGAATCAGCACTATACACTTTCTCTCCCAACCCTAATCCTTACACTTGCCCTAACAGTCAAGGATTGGTTCTTCACTCAAACTCATCAGCAATAGTGCACATTAAAAGCTTCAAGGGAGAAGTCCTTTAGTAGCCCAAACCTTTCTTTAGCAGCCCCTTTCCATCCCCACTCCAACCAGATCTCTAGGCTTGATGGGTTGATTCTGCCTAGCTTCAAACAGGGACTTTCAAGATGGACACTTGTGCCTCATATCTGGAAAAATCTAAATGTTCAACATTTCCTTATAGAAAAGCAGGATACCAAGATCTCTCAGATAATTAGGGCTTCCCACCTTCTCTTAGCATTGACACAGTCTTTAATTTTGTATGGGGAAAAGAGGAATTGTTGGGAATTTTCAGACCTTCAGAATATCTTACCATCTGCCTCAGGGACTCCTGGCTGGATCCTGTGAACTGCAGTGACATTACCACTTTTGACTAAACTATGCCTGCAAATTCACTGGAAAGGTTTTAGAATTAACTGCTACCAGGTTACTGGTAGATGTGTGTTCCACGTATTTAAAATAAAACACTTGTGCCTAGTTATACAGTCACAATCAAACCTTGAATGAGGGCTAAGTTTCTGCTTCCCAGCTAATATGATTAGTAAGTAATATTTTTGCCTGCAGGAAACATTGTGAAGAAACCACAAAGTTGCCTCCAATTTCAAATTAGGAAATACTTCTGCATTTAGTTTAAATAGATTCACATGACTGAGGTGTAGTCAGACATATGGCTGTCTACAGATACCTGAAGATGACTGAACTTTTTTCCCCCAATGCTTGCTTTGCAAGGTCAAGACCTCTCCTTTCAGCTGTAGTTCAGACTGCAGTAATCCATTCCTTCCCCACTTCTAAAACAGATTACAGCACACTACTCTTGTCCACTTGAAACTGCAGCTTCTGCAGCTGCTCTCCTCATATTACTCTCACATGCAACAAAAGGTACTTGTGCTTCTCACATCTGCCATGGCCTTGGATTTGTTTGAATTAAGAAAAATTTTGATCCTCTGGTTAACAACTAGTTGTATCACTGTGATCCATTCAAGTAGCTGAGGAAAGAAGGAGTCGTCTGGCTTAGCAACCCTCAGATTTAAATACTTTTAGACTGAGGATAAATTTGGCTCCTGATCCTACTCTTTGTTCTATTTTTCTGAGAGGGAGAAAACCTGATGAACTTTACAATGTAGGATTTTGCATATCTGCCTCTAGTACTGTTTTGTTCCCAGGTGATTTCCAGATTTTTTTACATATATTCTAGCTCCTGTAATTTTTGTAATTTATATCCACCCTAAAAACAATTAAGTACATTGAGAAAAGTATGTGATAAAAAAAAGACTGAAATAGAAATCATTATTAAAAAGCAGAGCCAGCTGAAAAACTGAAATTATCATATTTTTCAAAATAACACAATATTTTCCATTTAAATTATTGTTTTGGGTTCTTTTCTATTTTTCATTTCCCATTTCAAGTAAAAGTATGATGAATATTGATTCGACCCAGAGAAGTACACCCACAAGAACATTACATTTCATTTTATCCCTCTTGTTTTGCTAAAACTTTTTGTATTCTTTACTCTTTTCGTAGGGGAAGGGGAAGACACAACCTCAAATGAAACGGGAAGTCCTCCTTGTGCTGTTTATACACTATGGAACATCAGTGCCTCCTAACATTGCAGCTGTGTGGCAGACAAGCAATGCAATTGTTTAATGCAATTTAGTCAAGAACAGCTAAAGAAGGAAAAATGTGACTTAGGAAAAATTTGAGACACATTCCAGCTTTGCTTGTTAAGGTTCAAAGAAAAGTACTTTATGTGCCTGAATGACTGCCTTAGCATGGTGTACTGCTTTCCAAGTCCTAAATTTCATGCCTCTTATTCTTTCTAAAGCTGACTTCAATTTTGTACAGCATCCACTTAGAATGACTTGTATGTTTTTAATTTCTCCTTTGAATACAGAATTAAAACAAAAAGGTTTGGCTGGGTGGCTTTAATCAGAAACAGGAAAAAGGGTTTTGAAAATGAAAACTAGGTATGCCTAGTGCACCAAAATCAACTTTCATTCATTTACTACTCCTCTTTTTCTGTTATCTACAACAGGATAGTTTAGCACTCAGCTTTCTCAAAGACCTGAAGGAAAAAGAAATAATAAGAGCACCAAGGATACTGAAGTTACATATCAATTTTGTCCAGAAACCTTAAATTAGAAGAGAGCATCAAATGGAGTTTGTTGTCTGTTGCAAAAGAACTAGATAAAGCTGAAAGTGAGTCCAAGGTAAATGGGAGATAAGTAAAGTATCAAAGATTTCAAGAACAGCAATTTGGCTGCTCTGGTATTATGAATACATCTAAGGCGTTTTTAATGCCTTAATTTGTTCTTCATTCTTCACTACGGCAAGGCGAGACTGATTTATTAAAACAGTGTTAACGCCACTTTAGAATTTCAATTTATTGCAATAGAACAAAGGTAATTGTTTAAAAAAATAGAACTCTGTGCAGATAAAACCCTTGAGATCTTTACATTTGATATTGGGGTCTCCTAGTTTCTAAAATCTTGGGATCTTGGTCTTACCATTGAAATAAAACTGCTCAACCAGACTCAACTGAGATTAAGGTAGAACTAGGTCTGCAATGAAAACAACTTCTGAATTCAGTCCACCTCAGTAAAAAAAACCCTAGTCTTGCAAAGAAATAAGGACGTTATGCTTCTGTTTAAGTTCAGCTCGGAATACGTGCATTAAACAAGCATATAAGACTTTCCATTGTTGGGGTCCTCATTTAAATATACCTGTGCCTGGTTGTTAAGTGCTTTAGAAATTGAAGCTCTGTTGAATTCCTAGCTTCATCAATGTCATCATCAGGGCTCTGAGCAACCTGATTTAGTTGAAGATGTCCCTGCCCATGGCAGGGGGGTTGGACTAGACCTTTAGAGGTCCCTTCCAACCCAAACTATTCTATGATTCTATGAACTAGCCCTCTGCTGTTGACTTTTGTAGAATCAAGATTTCATCCAAGATGCTACAATCTAAAACAAGTTCTGAGAAATTTCAGCTGCCCTATTTATCACAACAGGATTTTATCCTGAAAATATAAAAAGTGAGGTTATAAAAGTCACATTATTTTCACTGCTAATAATTTTGATGATTGTGTTTATCTATAACTGTTGAATCAAACAACAATTGCAGAAGTGGAGACTCCAGGCTTGCAGATTGTCATCTTTGTTGGATAAGAGACTAGGAGTTCACGTCACATTCACTAGAAAAAGAGACAGAAAGAAAAGGAAAAAAAAACCAAAACCTGTTACTGCCAGTGTGCTTAGAACAAGGAAATAACTTCCTCCCCATCATCCAAGTAGCAACCACTGAATAAGAGTAAATAGCCTCCAACAATTTTCCAGGAGTCAAAAGCATCAATTATTCCACACCCAGATGTCAAATCCTTCTTCTCAACTCATAACAACTTCTACAATACAGTTACGTGTTAGTCAAACAAAACAGATACAGCAATACAAAACCTCAGGCATAGCATGGAGAAATGGAGAGGAGAATGGGGAATAGCTACTGAATACATTATAGTAGAGCCTCTGCATACAAATACTTGCCTATATCTCACCCACACCCCTGCCATGGCATCAGTAGGTCTAATAGAAGATATTATCTTCCTTTACAAACCTTGCCAATGTTATTCAGTATTAAACAGAAATTATCCCTTTTTAAAATGTAGTGACAGTAGAAGGGCTACAGAAAACTGACTGACTGAAATATCTGCATGCTACATGAGCTGTTCCCTAAACCAGAGAGGAGAGAATTGAAGTAAAACTGGAGAGCCCGATTTCAGTAAAGAAGTCATAGCTCAAATACTGAATGCAACAGAAATTCTGGGGCATGACCACACAAATATCAGCTAATGCAATTATTAGCATGTTTCAGATAGTTGTATTGTAATTTTCATGCATCAAAGCAAGCAGAGGCAAGGACAACTGATGATCAGCAGGTAACAGACAGTGCCCTTGACTTCCTCTTTGCCTTAGCTTACAGGAATGCTTACAGTAAAATGATTGTAAAAGAAATCCTGTGAGAACAGAAATGCTTATGGCTGTTTTGTATAGTATGGGGCCAAGCACGTTACTGATGCCACAGAAATAGCCAGTGATTTCTTCTTTTTTTTGTTAGTTCTCAGCAAATTTCTACTTGATGATTTATGTGTTAAATCAAAATTTTCCCAATCTTCCCCCAGAAATAGTTTGTGGATAAGTATTGGTGTCCAGGTCTCCCTTTACATTGGCACAGACTAACACATGAACACTTTACAGTTCACTTTACAGATGTTTGTTTTGCTCAGCCATCTGTTCCATGTGAAACACAAAAGAGATCACAGAAAATGAACTCTAACTCTCTTTCTGAATACATAGGCAAACAACTGGGTTCCTGAACAAAACAAGCCTGTTGGTTTTCACAGTGTGTTGGAGTAGATTGCACTTTACAGACAGCTCAGAAAGTCACGTCCCCAATCTGAAGAGTGTAGAGTCTTGGTAAGATAATGATGAAGAAATGATGACTGATGATGGGATAAGGGAGCACACAGATGACTCTAGAAGGATTTTTATTTGCAGGATGGTGTTCTGAGTCTTTAATTATTTTTTTTTCCTTTATAGTTATAGGTGTTTGGTTCTTTTGTTTTCAGACACACACACAACTAAGAACTGGATTGCACCAGAGCAGATGCAGTGAAGGGTAGTAAACTGAGAGAAATGGATTTAATGAGAGACTTGAAGAGGGAGTGAGGTGGGCAGTGCCAAAATAAAAGAGTCTATTTTCAAGTGCAGGGAAGAGTCGGCCCATAAGAATCGAGTCACAAAAGAACTGTCAGGTAAGAGGCATATGCAGAGGGGTCATGAAATGGGAATGATAAAGGCTGGAAGAGATATACACATAGTATGCAAAACAAGAACAAGAAAGAAACCTAATTTGGGAAGGCCATTAAGAGGTAGGTATTCAGCTCTGAGTCAATGACAGAAAAGGGAGAGAACTGTAAGAGAGTAAAGTTTGTAGTGGAATCTGTTAACTGAAAAGAAAGTTCAGCTGTGTGGTGCAACTGGAAGACAGTAGAGAAAGGGAAAAGAAAGGTACAGCTGCTATAGTACTGTCAGAGAACTGGTCCTCATGCGTATGAAAAGATTTTGGCTGCCTGGAAGTAGTGCTTACCCATGTCTGCCTTCTGATCATATATCTGCATGAAAAAACGTCCCTTTATTTCTTTCCTGGTGCCTGCAGCTATCCAAGGCCGTTCCAAACTTTGGTCCTGAATACTAAGTGTTTTAGAACGCCTACAACCTAAAACCTGAGCAGGTATAAATAGTTTAGCTAGGGGATGATCTGATCCCCCAAAAAATGAACATAAATAGATTCAAATCTCATTGGAGAAGGCAACAGTAACACCTTGAGCTAAGAGGGTTCACTATAACTACTCACATTAACTATTTATATTGACATATAACCAGTCAAATTCCACACACCAGGCCCATTCTCACTACAGCTTTCACTTGGCCATCATTACAATAGATTATATACTCCTGCATTGCAACAGATACAGGTATACCATAATACTTGACTTCAGGATGAAAACTTTCCATTTTATACTCTCTGAAATTAAACAACCAGACAAAGTATGAAGTTTCACATGATTGAGCCAATCAAATTCATGTCCTGATTCCTGCAGTCAGGCCTTAAACCAGAATCATGCTTGGGGACTAAAAGCCAGGCCTAGAAGAGAACAAGTAACACAACCTTGCTTCTTATTTTACATATTAAAAAAAAAAAAAACAGCCAAAAAAACAACAACGACAATCTTTAAACCTGGAGTTTCTGCGGAGGTGTTCCTACCTTCAGGTTCCAAATATGGATATCTACCCCATACAACAGCCTACCTGGTCTCCCTATGTATTAAGTGACAAATAACCACTAAATGAGGAAATTTCGTTGGGTTTTTTTTAAAGGGAAGCTGTCTAATATTACAGCAATAATCTTTTTTAAAAATGGGAAATTATGATTGTGAAAAATAAATGCATCAAATATTTCCACTATAAAACCAAGAATACAAACTAACATTTTGGCTGTAATTTTATGACATACTAAAGTATTTGTTCACCCACAGAAATAACCCCTCAATACCTCATTTGAAAAATGTTTTGGCATATTTGATGCACACATGAGTTTGGAAAATAAGAGTAAGAGTAAAAGTTGACACAAGTAAGGTCATCATTTATAAACCTGTTAAAACTTCCCACATATACAGCCGTCTAGAATTACAAAAAATTGAACTACATTCAGAGATATCCAAACTGGCACTAGCCAAACTTGATCAGACGCTGGAAGCAGTTCAGTGATGTTGTTGCGGTATAAATCTGCTAAAGCTGATTTATCTTGTACTGAGCACAGCAACTGTATCATAGGAAGAAAGCTAAGTTAGCCCGAGAGGTGCTTTACCACCTACACTGCAGTAACAGTTACATTTGCAACTGCTCATTTAGATCTAGCTCGTGAGTCCGTGCACTGTACTGCACTGTGCAGTACAGAAAAACAGAAATAGCCAAGACAAAGGAATGAGCTCTTGAATACCTTGAGATTTATATTCAGTCTTATTGCTTGTGGGTGAGTTTTCTATCTGACCTCCTGCACTATAAAAAATGTTCTTCATCTAGTACATGTGAAACTTTCAGCTTTTCTGTTAGAATGGCTATGTTTTATCACAGTGAGCAGGGTTTCATGGAGCATGCCTAGTGAGGTAGGACACCCAGGCCAAAGCAAGTTAGATTCATTCAAGTTCATATTAAAGCAAAATGTCAATATCTCTCCTATAGTCCTTTTATTAGGCCATATTATTGACAATGTGTTTTTTCTACTGATGTCTTACACATGAAATAATAATGCTATGCCACATATCCAAAGTAAAAAGCACAGACACCCTTTAATAGGAGAAAAGATACATCCACAGCTCTTCCTACTGGACACTGGTCTTGATATAGTCTGTAACAGCTGATCTCATGGCATAAAAAGACTCTAATAGACTGTGCTTCAAATGCCCGTCCTTGCTGATTCTCTTACTCCTATATCTACACCTCAACATACATATGCACTCCTCATACATTATTAGTGGGAGTTTACACATAACCTAGTCAAAAACACCCTTATTTTAGAAACACTGGTTCAGCCACTGCCATTTTGCTTTCAGTTAACCTCATTCAAAATAATGTCTCTCTCCCTGCTAGCCTTGATTTGATATATAACCCTTTCAGACTCATTTCTCTTGTTCTTCTTGATGCATTCTGTTTCATTCTCTACCTGGATATAACCACATGGATTAATGCTGATGCTGTACTCAGTACAGTGACAGCATTATTAGAGCCCTATTTTGTTGTCCACAATAAGCTCCCTCTTGTGCCTCTGGTGTTCTGTAATTAGGCCCCTTCAGACACACAGTTTGGTTATTATGGTTCATCAACTTATAATGCATTATTCTAAATGGCTGCATTTTCATTCTTTTTTTCCTTTTCTTTTTTTGCTGTTAAATAAAAAAAAAATCAGATAATGGAGGTAAAAAGAATTACTCACCCTTCATCTCGATCTAACATAATGTTTATGGGCAGCAGGGATAGCAGGAAGACGTTCTTGCAAAGAGAGGAACTTGAGCAGCTTTATAGGACAACAACCTAGGAAGAAATGACAAGCCAATACCCACGTTTACTGTTTGTAAATCTGAGCATTGATTCTGCTTTCACAAGTGGCTTTCATCAAATGCAAATCAGAAGCCTGGCATCTGCTTGAGTAACCAGGCAGCCCTGTCCCCCTTTCAGGGGAACAAAAGCCATACAATCAAAGGGTTTTAAAAGGATGGCAAACTTATTGTAAGCTAGAAAAGGTTAAAAGTCTGCCAGGGCTTAAATATACCTCTCAGAACTCCCAAGTATGAACACACTTGTGACCTTTATGAGGTTTTTTTCTGTGAAATGTTTCTGTATATTTGAAACGTGATAAAAAGTGACCAAACAGGAGAGAAACAAAGACATTATGTGTCTTACTTCCCAACTGATTTTGAAAGCTCCAGAAAGCAAACGTAGATAATTTTATTTATTCTCAGATTTCAGAAATCCTGCTCCAATCAACAGCACCCTGGCTATCATAACAGGGCCTACGTGCGCTCCCCTGCATCAGTGACAAATCTCCTTCTGCAGAGATGGGTAACAACTGGAATTCACCCCAAACATGCTATTTCCTCATCTCAGAAATCTTCACTGAGACTGGCACACCCTGGAAAATGACTGAATGACATCTGGGTAGAGAAAAACATTTTTTTAAATATTCTGAAAATTGCTATTTCTACTTACTTCAGTTAAAAGCACACATTCCCAGCACCAAGGAAAACCAGATTGTTATGTCTACTGAAAATCTTACAGAAACATGTCTAATACCAATTTTGCATGTTTATGTATTGTGAAAATAAAGCCTTTTGCCGTCTGGTAAAAGCACAAAATAGGAATTTAAAAATATGTTAAAAACATTTAATGAGTTCATCAGAATGTGTCTTTCTAATAGCCTTATTTCTCATTCATTTGGGAATAATCACAAAGCTTATCCCAATGACTATGAAGCTAGAAACCAACATTCAAAGATCTGAAATGAGCCTGAAGTGTCAGTTTGATCAAATTTTCAGCTTTTTGTTTAATGATTGATTCCAGATTCCAAAGTTCAGAAAGGAATACCATTTCACACACAAGTTTTAGCTTCATAAGAACATGATTTGTCAATGCTATTAATAACAAGCTGGAAAATAATTCAGTCAGAGTAACGTCTGAAGGACCCTGCTGCTGTAAGGAAACCACTCTTGATAATTATAAAAAATTTAATTTAAAACAGGTCTTGGTTCTGATAGTTTTGAGTACAGTCATTGTCTGACAGAACAACCTATGATTTCTTTTGAAGGAATCATAACTCTCCCTGGTGTTTAGAGACAACTATAAAGCAAAAGCTGGCAATTCTTTAAGGCAAAATCAGAACAAAAGATTCAAAGCAATAGGAAGGATTTTTTTTTTATGTAGTATGAACTACATAAATCGAATTATGAAACTCAGTGTCACAAGAAGTCATGGAGCCCAAAAATATAAATAGATCTGAAATAAAATTACATTAAATAAGGGAGAAATCTATTGACAGCTATTAAACCTGATGGTACAAGTGTAACCTCCAGGTCAGAAGGACAGACTGAAAAATACCAGGCTTACCCTATACTTTCTGTCTTTTTAATTCTATGTTTTCAGCATCTCATGTCGGCAGATATCTTTGTTGGATTACCCCAGGAATAAGCTAGCTTGAAACAAACAAACAGCCTTCTCTCTGAAGCACAGAATCTGGAGTTCAAATAATGCAGAT
This sequence comes from Pygoscelis adeliae, assembly GCF_000699105.1. Classification (NCBI taxonomy): domain Eukaryota; kingdom Metazoa; phylum Chordata; class Aves; order Sphenisciformes; family Spheniscidae; genus Pygoscelis; species Pygoscelis adeliae. The sequence goes on along the minus strand of NW_008824806.1, from coordinate 4,365,738 downwards.
GCAAGATACAAAAACAAACCAAACCAAACCAAACCAAAGCAAAACAAAAACAGGAATGATGATTTAAAAATGAAGGATCCAAGAAAAAAATACCAAGTAGGAAACAGGTTCTGTTATCATTGTAAAATAGAAGGTAAAAGTCTACTTCAAGAAGGAAACATCACATAGATGCAAAATATGAATGTTAATTGCAGGACTAAGCATCCTGCATTCTGACCATCACACCTCAAAGCCTACCCGCTGTGTTTGCTGCCAGTCATGATTCCTCCCAAACTCAAAATCCTTAAAGGGAGCAGGAGGGCTACAGAAAACAAAATGGAGAAATCAAATAATCCCAGACAATAGCAAATGAAATAAAGGAAGAGCTCAAAGCATCAAAAGTAGAAAGCCAGGGAACTGGAGGGGGATGCTAAACAGAGCTCTCCTGACAGCGACCACCACTCCCTGACACTACCCAAGGAGCTGATGGATGCTGTCAAGTGGTGGTCTGCCCAGGAGCAGAGACATCACTATCAGAAACAGGATACTGAGCTGGACTCAAAATCTGATATTGAGCTAGCACTTCCATCTAACCCACTAAGAAAGTTCTTAAGGCAACATGATCATGAAAAGAAAGACAGAAGTTATGCTATGCTGTTTTTCAATACAGTATCTTGTGTTCAAAGTTGATCTGAACCCACAGCAAGGCTTTCCCCACAAAGACCTTTGTTTCAAGTAACATTGCAAGACCCTTCTCCTCCTAAAAACAACATCTGGATTTAGTGTATCTATTCAAATATCTGTTTCAGACCCAGAAAAAATAAGAAATTCTGTGCTAAGTCATGCCCAGAATCATTCTTACCTTCTCCATGATCCTTTTCAGCTGCAAATATTAGACACTGTTTCCTGAGAAAGAAGACAAGTAAACTACTTTCTTACTAGTCCTGCAAAAAAAGTCACTTTCACAATATCAGCCTTGCCTAACTTGTTTTCATCTGATATAGTCATCTGCGTAATAATGGGTCTTCCCAGACCCTTCCACAGAACCACAAAATGTAAGAACAAGCATTAGCTACTGGAGCAGCACCCTTACTTGCCACTCATAGTTTAGGCTGTGTGAAAACTACTGGCAACTCCTTAAGTTCCTTCAGTTATTTAGCTAGTAAGACTCTACATTACTCTTTTCTATACAGCAATTAGAAACAAGGTTTAGCTGAAGATACTCAGAAAAAATTTCTATACTTCAGGGTATGAACTATGTATCTGATTAAACTCCCAGCTTGATATACCTTATCTTGGCAGCACTGAAGACTGGTATTGTTAGAGATTAGAGTGGCATGCTATGTTTGCTTAAGATAACTATTCTAGAATATCTGTGATGATGCGCATTGCACAATAAGGATGATAAATTTTAGTAATGCTATCCAAAATGCTGATAGCCTAATGTTAAGTGCAGTATCCTTGTTTATTGTGTTTACACAAGATAGCCCCATGTAATATGAGCGTGACACATTGTGATAAAATTTAATATTAATACAGACATTAAACTAGTATATTATTGTTCTCCACATAATCCTCTGGTTTTAGCTAGATCTCACGTGAAGCTCTGAAATATTATCAGATAATACATGCTGATTATCCTTTGAAGTATGAGCCAGACTTTTTGAAGTGTTAGTTCCTAAGTCCCATTAAAACAATGGCATATTTGTGTCTAAACAATGTAAGCTCCCTCTCCTAGGTCAGTACCTAGGACAACACAGATTAAAGGTTAAAATCCTCCTAGTCTCTTTAGTACTTTTAATCTTACTTCAAATTTACTTCACTATCAGGGCAGTGGCAGTCTCAACCATAAGAAAGACTTTTCAAAACAAAAACATCAAATATTTAAATTGCATTAACTTCTCACCTTCTCTTCCATCCATGCTTTCACTTCTTTCTCCTCCCATACACACGAACATATGCAAACACATTCACACACACAAAAAAAGCACTGAAGATTAGAAAGAGTCAACATTTTTTCTTATGAAAGTATAGAAATATACTCGCACAAATGTGAAGCCACCATGGTTTAAAGTCTAAACATTCAACACATAATTTGTAACTTTAATCAACACATCTCATTTTGCTAATGCGTAGTGACTGGATGCCTGAGTGCTAATGAGCGTCCCTGAATGCTAATGGCTCTGTGAAACTAGATGGCCTCTGAGCATCACATGGATTATCTAAAAGTTATTTGCATCTCAGATTCCCAGCACCATTCAGCTTCACCTCTCTTTGACCTTGACATTTTATAAACCAGGGAGAACAGTTGTGTTATGAAAGAAAAGCCAAAACTAAACCAAAAAATGCAGGCAAGGACATATCCATCTAGAATATATTTGAAACAATTTACTGAGTTGAATATTCTCACACTAGAATGTGATCACTGTAATATATTATACATCTTATCTCCTCATTCTTTGAACACTAATGCTTAGAGGACATAACACTCAGGAATAGAGTTGCTGTAACCAAGAAATTTTAAGGATCTAAGTAAGACAAGGATTGTGAGAAGAGATAATACCTTTTAGAACCGATTGATTTGCCAGCAATTAAAGGTATTAAATATATTATACATTACTGCATATATTACTATGAGGTAATATAATAATACATGTATCATAAATTCAGTACAGTTGGAAAATCAGACAAGGTTTCAGGCACACAAGCCCTTCTTAAAATCCTACCCCATGTATCAAAAGAATATAATCCTTTTTCCCCATTATATAACATTTATTTGGTGATTGTCAGATGTGCTCCGTGACTTTGCAAAAGCCCCACCATCCTGCCTGAAACTGTTCCAGGCATCAATGCCCAGCTTTAAAGGGAAACCTATACTCGAGGTATTATTTCAGTGCCCTGCATGTCATAGCTCTCTGTAGGAAGTCAGAAATACTTTCGCTGAATACTCTTTTTCCTTTTAAATTGTTTTGCATGTTGTATTTTTTCTGTGAAGAAATGCATATATGTAAATATATATACATATACGCACGCACATACATATTTACATATTTTCAGGAAAAGAAACTTTCTTGTCTGCCAAGAAACATTAGAAAAATTATAATTGAAGAACGTGATGCAAAAGTTATGTTAAACTAAACTGCCTTTCCACCGCTTATTACCCTCAGAATAAACAGACACATAATGTTCACATAACGTTCAGATCTGTTTCCCAGCTTGAAATACAGTGGAAGCGCTTGATGTATTGTTAAAGTCAAAACCCAGGGGAGGCCATTAGATCATCTGGTTTGATCTCTGTAATGGACAGTACATTTTACCTACCAATTTTAATATGGAACCCCTAACCTGTGGTTGACTCAAACATACCTCCCAAAAAGGTGTATGATTTTCATCTGAGGACTTCAAGTCATGGAATATCCGTATCTTCTCTTCATGTTTGTTTTGCAATGGCTTAATCACTTCTTCTATTAAAAATTATTTCTAATATTAATTTTCCAATTTCTACTTCCAGATGATAGAACCTTTTGATATGTGGAGAAAAATGTATCTGCTTTTCCATCCACCCAAACACACTACCATTGGCTGCCTCACCCAATTTGTCCTTTTTCTTTTTAATATTTACATTTTCTCTCTTCTGCTCTTCTGAATTTTATCTAGTACTTCAAGATTTATTAAAAATTACCAGCATGCCAGATGTCTTTCTAGTTCTTTAAAGACTGTTTGGTACAAATTATCTGCAACTCTAAAAACGTTTATCCTTTAGTGACTATCTATGCCCTGAAAAGTACTTTCTTATCCTCATGGAATGCAAACACGTGGCTTTCCAAGTACAGAACAGAAACTCTTACTGAATATTTCTACATCTTCTATATCATTATTAACAATTTAATTATCTCCAGTTAGTAATGGATCTATAGCATGACTAGGATTTCTCTGACTCCTCATTATCTTTATCTTTGGGTTTCTCCCCTATTGTTCTTGGCTTCCTTATGAGTTTTCTAGATTTCCTATCTTCCAAATTACATACACTGCTATTTATTTATCTAAAATACTTTTCTGTAACTATATAAAATTACATGTCCTACAGGAAGAGAGCTGACTTCATGAAACTGTCTCCAGAGACACTTACATAAAAATCAGGTTTGGATAAGACTGAAGACAAGTTTCTCAAAGGCGGAGCTCAGGGGGATCATGGGTTCTTCTGGGAGAACTCTAACTCATGTCTGAAACAAGTTATGTCGCTGTACAATCAGGAAGCCTAAGACCGCTGCCTTAAAAAGGTTATGATTTAACATTTATAAAACACAAGTTAGTAATGAAAATTTGTTGAAACAATTAGATTTGACATTGTAAGGAACACCTTTACCACATACTAAACAAAGATCACAGAGTGTAACATGTTACAGATGGACTGCCATACATGGTAGGTGCTAGCAGCTGCTAAAATCATGGCAAGAATATATAAAGAAAAAACTATAATGTAGGAAAAAAGCTAACATTTTAGCATAGTTAAAGCTATGTGGGTAACTTTAATAGAGAAATGAATTATTCCAGGTGCACTCCTAACACTTTGCATAAGTGATTTTCAAATACAAAACAGTACATCACATGGCTGGACAACAAATTAATAAAAAGGAGAGCATCATAATCTACAAATCCTTCATATCAGTAACAATCAAACAAACATAGCAGTATCTTGGACTGATACATATGAGATTTATCCAGAAGATTCCCATTAATATTCCTGGAAATTTACTACAGTAAAGATTTTAAGCAGTAACGGTAAAATAACATTCTATAATAAACTACATCAGGCAACGTAATTTAATTTTGGAGTCTCAAATAGTTGCATTTCTATTCATTGCCTTCTTATGTCAACATAAAAAGTTTAAGGAACTGAAAAAATTTAGTCTAAAAATGTAAAATTTGATGAATTTTATGACTTTCAAATAATTTGTTACTGTCTTAATATGACATATAAAAATAGTATTATCAGAGATTTAAAGAACATTGTGAAGCTTTAATTAGCTTGACAATTTGCAGCAGCTTCTTAGCTAATACCATATTAGATACCTCACTATTTCCCTCTTCCTTGTAAGTTGCCTAGGTTTCACTGACCTCAGACAAGAGCCCGAACCCCAGGCTGGCTTTTGCAACCAGTTATGAATTGCTGTGGCACGTTATGTAATCTGAACAAAGGACCTTGTCACCTACTTAATTCTCCACTGTTTCTGATAACACCCTCAAGGCAGGCAAAAGTCAATTCCTCAGCGCCACGTTACCTGCGCTGTGTTACTCCAGTGCACATCTGAAGGAATCCCAGTAGGTTGGTGAAGCTAGGCAGAGCCCACAGGGACATGGGGCAATTCACACTTCTCAGACCTACTATTCCAGGCTTTCTTCAAAATAGACATCTCTATTTTGCTTCAGCTCAATTCATGCTCAAGTTTGGAGGTTTTTCCTCCACAGTTACAGCAGCTAACAATTTTAAATGCTAAAAGAGGAAAGTAAGAATTAGGAAAGTCAGTGGTATATCATAAGATGATTCAGCTGCTGTGGGAATGTGGGAGAAGAATGGAGATGATTCCTTATTTGTAAACGAAGCCCAGTTTATTCTGTGCCTTGACCAACCTTTGCATTTGCCACTAACGTTTCTGTCATCTCCTGGTTCAAGCAGACAACTTCAAACACTACCTATTGGAGGTATTTGAAGCAATGTAGCACAAGGCTATTCCAGTCTGAATCTGAAAATTACTCTGTGGAGCTAAGCATTCACAGAATAGCCCTCCTCTAGTATATCACGGAAAGCAGTTCTTGTTGTAACTGTTGTGTTATTCACAAAATAGAGCAGCAACAATGATTTAAAATACTTGTCCTGTACTCTGGCATATGGACGATCTCAATTTGACCAGCACCACCTCCTGTGGGCCACATTTGAGATTACATCAGGAAATTGATGCAGCCTGAATGAAATGGAAGAAACAAACAAATGAAATGCTAAAGCTAGATCTGGCCCAAAAATTATCCTTTTATCATTGCCATATCTATAGCAAGGTACATGTTGCATAGAAGCAAGCCATAAGGAAGAGAAATATCTTCTGTTGGAACTGGTGCCAAATTTTTGTAACATGAAATCATGGCCTCTATTTTCTGTACAAACTAGATAATTTCAGACCTTGTTAAAGTATCACTATGCAGAACACAGCCTAAATATAAGCTTGTGCTTGTTCAAATTCGATAGGGCTTAGTTCAGTAGTTTAAGCATCTGCTTCAATATGTATTTTATTTGAAAGCCTGACAAAGCAGCTGTAAATAACTACTGTTTGTGAAAACGCCAGTAAGAAAAGTTTCACAATATCAGAGTTAACTTTCAAAACTCTTCAAAAAAGCATCCTTTTCTCAGTTTTCCCATGTTTCTTTAAATATATGTGTAGTCTATGTATTTTATATGTAAGAAAGGTATTTTGAGAGTTTGTTGTTCTTTAAACATTTTTTCCTTTTTTCCTGCAAACATTCTTCCAATACAGCCAACCCACAGAAATGAGTAAATTCATGTAGTTTCTGAGCTAACTTCTGCCCGTATTAGACGCCGCTTGAGCTTTGCTGCTGTGTATTCACTGCTCATTACAGCAGCCATCTAAACATTGTTTTATAGTCCCTTGAAACGTTTGTCTAGTTCTCATGAAAACATGTAAGACTAAGCTTCAGCTTGTGTGGCTGACAAAATGAAGCTTATCCTTTTGTTATTAATCTTCTTATCTCTAATAATGGCTTTAAAAGCTCCTGCACAAATACCTTAAAATAACTCCATATAGCACATTTTAATCCTGGTTTAACACACCCTTTCACCAATGAAAAGAAATCCTATTAATGATTCTGATAACTTTGTGATATACAGAAATAGGTGTTGTTTTCAGTCAAATCCTTCTCCTTTTCCACTTAAGACCTAAACCAGAATTAAGAACCTGGGCAAATCTCTGATGCAGTAACCCACTGACACACCAAGCACTTCTGTGAAACATGCTACCCCACAATATTAATTTTGCATTTGCTGTGTTAAGCTATCATAGCCTTTTTGAGCATTGATGCCATGTTTGCACCCCAAGTGTCAGTGCATTACAGGTATACTATAGTTAAAACAATTTCTTTGGCTATTTAGTCTGTAAAGCATAAAAGCTTTATGGCTACCAAGTGCATAATTCTGTGCACAATTCTGTGCACATTTATTCTACAGAATGACAACCTTAAAGTTTAAATAAATCTTTGGGATACTTTGCCTGATTTTGACCTAACTTCTAAATTTTCAGTCAGGTCTTATTAAAACAACAGGAAAAATATTGGCAAATTTTTATATTTTAGCACTTTATTTTAACTACATTCTATCACTTATAGAAATTATTATAATTTCTCATTGTCGTGGTTTAACCCCAGCCAGCAACTAAGCACCACACAACCACTCGCTCACTCCCCCCCCCGGAGGGGTGGGGGAGAGAATTGGAAGAGTAAAAGTGAGAAAAC
>NW_008824806.1:4345388-4358123 GCF_000699105.1 Pygoscelis adeliae | reverse complement strand
ACTTGGGAAGACAAACACCATCACTCCAAACGTCCCCCCCTTCCTTCTTCCCCCAGCTTTATATGCTGAGCATGACATCATATGGTGTGGAATATCCCCTTGGTCAGTTGGGGTCAGCTGTCCCAGCTGTGTCCCATCCCAACTCCTTGTGCACCCCCAGCCTACTCGCTGGTGGGGTGGGGTGAGAAGCAGAAAAGGCCTTGACTCTGTGTAAGCACTGCTCAGCAGCAATGGAAACATCCCTGTATTATCAACACTGTTTCCAGCACAGATCCAGAACACAGCCCCATCCTAGCTACTGTGAAGAAAATTAACTCTACCCCAGCCAAAACCAGCACACCCATAAATTTACAAATATAAAAAATATTAATGACACACTGTATCTTTTTCACAAAATTTGGAAGAAAGTTTTAAGATCACATTTCCAGTTCTCAAAATGTTTTCATCACGTTCCTAGTTTGTAACATAAATTACCTAGAAATGAAAAAATAGTTACTCCTTAGCAGGAATAAAAGAGGTCAAGTCAATCTCTTTTACATACAAATAAACAAAAAAATCCAGATCAAAATAAAACTCTCTCAGCTACAGTTCTTATAGACAACAAGTAATTTTGTTGTTGTTTTTCACAAGGCATTTTTCCCCGCCTCCCTCCCATGAAACAGGGAGATCATTAATTCTACAGTCAGCAGCTGAAACCAGTTAGTCTGACCTCAGACGTTACTGATCACATCCCTTCCTGCTCAGTAAACCCCAAACTATAAAAGATATATCGCTTTTCCTTTCTTACTAGAAATTAACAAAGCAGTCAGGCCAGAACATTATTCCTAATACAAACACATATTATTACTTACAAATACACCTCTGTGAGTATTTTGATCCAAAGTTCATGGCCCTATAGGGACAGGAAGACAGAACATAGAAGCAGTAATAAAAGCTACGTACTACTTTAACCTATATGACTTTGCACAATCAAATTACAGCACCATGGATTTAATCAGTCATTTCTCACAGCATCACAGAAAATACCAATCCTCACTGTAGTTTAATTTAAAAGAAGCATGAAAAAGACATTTAGGAAATGTCTGTTCTCCTGGTCAAGATCAAGAGAACAAATCAGAAAAAGCAGTCTTGCTTCTCTGAAATGGTTAAACACTAAACAGCTGCTGATCTATAAACTTTACAGCACACTAATTCCACTGGCTCTCAGGGTCAGATGTAAGTCTGATGTAAGGACAGCCATTCAAACTGTAGGATCTGGGATCATTCTGGCCTAACTGTGTAAAATGAGGACAATAATAAGCAAGAAAGAGAAGAAAGCAAGAAGGTCTCTAATAAATAGTTTTCTGAAGGGATCAACTATGCAGTGCATTGCCGTCATGAATCAAACCCATCTATCATATGGTCACTCTGCAGCTTTCTATAAAGCTGAGGGATTACATCTTTTGACTTCCAGTTTATTTAAGGCAGCGTGCTTCCATGGATCCAAGCTTGACATTGATTTCTCAGCAGCCTACGTGATATGGAGAGCCACTTCAGCTACAGCATTGTAAAATGATTTTTTGTCACATGGTATTTTTCAAAACTCTCATGGAAGAACATGTGAGAGCTCTTTAAAATGCAAGATTCACCAAGAGGGAAACAGCGGTTAGCTCTCCAAAGGAAAAAAATGTCACATGACTGAACACATTCTCTCATTATTCCCAGAAGCTAAAGAAGTAGCAAGAGGCAGAAAACTGACAATAATTATATCGCCTGGAAACTGACAGCATACATAAATCTACTGTATTAAGCCTTTATTCATTGTTTTACTTTCCAAAGCTCGTTTCAGCATTAGCCCAGAAGTAACTGTGCAAGACACTGCTCTTCAGTTTAAGGAAAATTTGGGTAAATTTTTCTTCCACATACTATGCTAATTAAAGTTTTGTATGGTTGTTCTCTCTATCCTATGGCAACCTGAATTGCCATGATTTTTGACTGCAGTTTTCTTACTTAGTAGGTTGTCAGTAATACAAGAAATGGAAAGTAGGCGTGCTTAAAGGAAGAGTAATTCATCCTTTGCTGAAATTGTTCCATGTGCAACATAAAACTGCAGTTATGGCAGCTATTCCATCCTGAATATCTGTTTATGTCAAACCACAAGAGCATAGTGCAAGCAATCTAGAATGAGCAGGAATCTTTTACTGAAGTAATTTTGGCATAACACTGAAAAATTATGAATCAGAGGTATATCTAAGAGGGAAAAATAAAGATTGGTGATGCTATAGAAAAAGTGTTAGCACAGTATTTGGCTAACAGGCACATATGTGTTCCTGTAATTATCTCAAAGGCCAGCAAATTTAAAAATTAACTTCCCTTTATTTAGGTACCAGACCCAGCTTGCACTATTACTGTTCCTTCAGAGACTTATTGTAGCACATTGCTGTTGGGTCCCCGGACTGAGGTGAGGAGCAGACTAGCCCAAGTGGCAGCCAAAGGAAAAAACAAGTTTGAAACTTCCCACATTTATTAAATCAACATTGCTATTCTGCTGCCTTTTATTGCTTAGAGGTGCCTGGCAGTCTTAGTCACTTGAGTAAACATTATAACCTTGGTATAAACAGATTACAAATGCAATTAAAAGTTGGGAAAGGTGTTCTATCAAATTAACTGATTACCTATGATGATCCTTAATTTCTCAGGTTTTTGTGCAAGTTGGCATGTATTTACTTTATTTTGGATATCTAATTATTACTATGGTACTGTATCATTTAATGACATTTCAAAGCCAGAAAGAGTATTAAGAATTGTAACACTTCTACAGCTACACCTACTGGATATTGTATATTAACAGGTAAAATGTGTCATTTTTGGATTAATCATTTTTTCTCCTATAAATTTCAGGTATATAATCTCCTTGAATTGATGTTAACAGCTTTGCATATTGCTCATTGCACAGGATTTTAGTGTTATTTGACCTCATAGTCAAGCTGAAGAAAAAAAAAAAGTAACTTTAGTGTCAGATATTTTCATAATTTCTACAATGTTACATAGAATAACATACTTGAGGTTTTTTATGGAGAATGTAAAAATGAGACCTTAGGAATCACAGACAAGAATTGTGTCCAGAATCTTTCAGAATCTGTATTCTCCATGGTTCTTGAACTTCAGGTTCCAGACCTCATGTATCTACTCATCCTGCTCAGGGAGACAACGTGCTTTCAGGGAAGTTACCTAAGTATATACATGGTAAACGAACCAGCCCTATAAAGCAGGCTTTTTGCTTTTTTAAGGGACAGAACAGATATAAATCACACATTCATTCAGCAAATCTAGAGTCCTGAAGCAGAGGTGAACGGAAAGAGACTTGAGGGACTCATAAAGACAGCAGCCAAGCAGGGGGTATTGCTGATGCCATCTCCAGGTCAACCCATCCTCCCTGCAGCCTGCTCCCAAGCTGTCCCCTAGTAAGAGGGACAGAAGGCGCAGCATGTGCTAGGTGTACACTGTCCTCATGGCTTGTACAGGAGACAAAGCAGTTTGAAAACAATGCCTCTTATAACCTACTGCCTAGCCAGCCCAAGTACTGCAGCACAGGCACCGTTACTCCTTCCTGGCTTTGGTGGAATAAAACATGCAGAGTTCTTTTGCCAGGATAGCTACACCTACGCAAAGAGCTTTGGTCTGTATATATTAAAGGTGTAATCGTTCTGCTGCTCAAACCTTTCTGATGACTTTGGGTAACTCCAGTTAAAGGGACAAAGGATTATTTGTGCAGAATACAAAAGAGTCTATAGCAAGGATATGGTCATCAAGTCCCTTACAAGTTCCCATTTCAAGTACTGTATATCTCTGATTTAAGAAATTTGCCAAAAATTCGAGACTTTGAATAAATAAAGAGCAAGCAAAACTTTGCATTCAGGATGGTCTTCACCTAAAATTAACATCTGCATTGCCTACACAGCAGCCTAGCTACAGAAGAGAGACGTGTAATAGTTCCTTGAGAAATATACCATGTCTACAGCTTACTTTTTTTATATTTTTAGGGAAAGCTCTGAGAAGGAGAATTTTAGCATCAAAGACTTTCTGTCTTTGACTCCATGACAGGAGTACTGCATTCATTTTTCTCCTCCCTGTACTTACAGTTTGTACTATGCAAGAACAAATAGATATTTATAGAGACACGGTTTTTTTCCTTTTTCCAGGAAGGTAGGAAGGAAGGAAAAGAACCGAGCAGACAACAAACAAACAAATGAACAAATTTCTGTGAGAAATAACAGAGCAAAATGGCTTTGGTATTCCCTACTCTCTCTATTTGAATTTTTTACTATTATTATTTTAAATTCTCAGAGGAACTAGTATGACCAACATACCTAAATATCCAAACATGGTAAATCTCAAATTATGATCCAAGGGAGGGAAAAGGGATGACCCCATTTAATAACAAGGAAGAAGGAGTCACAATAGCATAGTCTCTCTATTAAACTCCAATCTAACCCATTAAACAGTTAAAAAAATCCTTGCTCTGGCACCAGTTTAACTTTCATAGAGCATTCACTGTTAAGCTTTACTGTTTCAATGTTTTCTAATATGCTAGCAATTAAATATTTGGTTGTGTATTACTTGCACAATGCCCACAGGTTGTGAGGAATAAGAAAATATCTTAAATATTTTGTTATATATTTGTTTACTATGTTATTAAAATATGTTATCCTGATTAAATATTTTCAAGAAATTATTGCCTCCTTATCATACATGGAAGACTTTTTAAATTATATTTTTAGGGGACAAAATTATTTTGGATTGTGCATGTCCAGCCTACCAGCAAAGCCAGTTAAAACTCCTGCTTTCTAATCCCATAAAATATAGCGTCTCTACATGGTCCTTAGCAACTTACACCTCTTGCTCTATACGTACAGAAACACTGTTTATGCGTAAATGAAAAGCAATGAAGAATCATGACTAGGTGAAGAAGCAGGACCCCCTGGTGCCCCTCACTTATTCTGTGACCATGTGATAGACAGGCACAGCCTTGTTCAGATTCTAAACAGCCTCCTTCTGTTGTTGGCTGAATAGTGCCTATTAAGCCTTGCTAAAATCCCTGCCTTCCTATTCCGATGTTTTTTGAAAGTTAGTGTAAAACAATGCTGTCCATACATAAGCTTCCGTGTATCTACCACAAGAAAGGCAAAAAACATTCCTTTCTTAAGCAAATTGAAGGAACAGTCATAAGCCTAGGGGGCAAAAATTCTTGTGGCGTAATGTGGATAAATCCTTTTTGTCTGGGGAGATTCTACAAGAGGTTTTACTCCATTAATCCCTTTTACTAGAAAAAGCAACCCCCCCAATATCCACTCTTATCCATTCTTTCCTCCCGTCTCCTTTCGCAGAGTTCCTTAGTCCTAACTCTTTGCATAGCCAAGAAGAAAACACAGGTCAATGAGAAGACAAGTGATTTTGGAATCAGTGAAATAAAAGCCCTATCTCATGAAGCTCTACAGCAATGATCTGCAATCTTTGCCTGATTATGGCTAACAACACTGAACAGCAAAGAAAGGCATGGAAATTCAGTGATTATAAGGAACCCGCTATTAACCTTAACGGTCTTGCTACCACTTGAACAACGTCAGTAATGTTGGTAATAGTGGAGAAGGTTCGTATAAACAGTGAGGAGTATAAAGTAATAAAAAGGAATGCATAGAGTTGGAACGCAAGATGATAGATCTTCAAGACAGAGACAGAGATTGTACATAGCATTTTGCTGCTGGGTGAATAGAAGAAAACTAATACTTTTATCTGCTGTGACTAAATGACTTTCTTATGTTGATTGTAATTTGGCACAATATTTTTATTATGCAAACAAAAATGTTTATTCAGTATTTTTGTTCCCGTGTTTTATACTTAGCAGATTGTAAATGCATATTATCTTAATATTTCATGCAATCTTTGGATTGTCAACATTCAGATAAAGTGTATTTTTTAAAGAAAATGTAGACTGGAAAAGCATTTGGATCCTATGTCAATATATTAATCACTATCACTGTCTTCCTCCTATGTCATGAAGGGGAGAAACCGCATCCTAAAGATGATTAATCTTTTAAAATAAAGAAGAAAAGCATTTTATAATTTTTTTCTCAACTATTTCAGAATCAGTAATTAGCTCAAAAGACAAGTTTCAGCACTTCTTGGTAAAACAGATGGGAATTTTTCCATCTATGTTTCTTATAGAAAAACAAATTTGCTTTAGTCACAATTAAATTCCTCATTAGCTATTTGAGGTTTTTACTGCATTTTCCCTATTTCCTCTTCTTTTTAAAAAAAGGAAGAAAAAGGCATGCAGCAACTTTCCTCAGACTTACTTTCTCATTTTTTTCTTTTTTTTATATACACTTACACACCAAAAACATTAGGTAGAAGTAAAGGAAGAGGACAGTTTTTTCCCTATCTGAAAGAACAGCTTTTGAAAGCTGTTTGATACAGTTTAATGTAATATACATAAAAATAATTTTTATTTTCTCTAACTTCACAAAATGGACTTCTAATCTATTTACTTCTTTAAGTTAGCTTGAATCTCCTTGTTACAAACTTAGCTATAAGAAAAAAAAAAAGGAAATTTCATTACATTAGTGTAAAAACAATCTAGAATGGCTAGTAATTTTGCCTTAAATCAAGCCTTTCAGACATTACAAAGTATTAAATTACCTTTTTTTTTAAAAAATGAGCTTTTAAAAAACATCTGATTCTACTCATGGCTTTTATTCCTCTCTTTCTTAAAATAGGCAGTGTTGTAATTCCTCCAAAAAGACTATTTGTTTTGGTAGATCAAGTTAACTACTGAACGTAATTGAATAGAGGAGATGTCCAACCCAGAACATCCACTGCTGCTCCATCACGCATTTGAGATAAACAGTCAAATCTTCAAAATAAAACTTGAAACTTTTTGTGTCAATTTGTGTGCATGGATTCATCTCCCTTTTGAAATCTTTCAGTACTCCTGAGACTCTGCCATTATGTTTAAATTATTTAGAGAATGGCTGTTTATATTAATATTGGTGATTTTATTTTTGTAATAATAGCAGAACCACCCTGGCTAAAGGATCTGATAAAGTCCTTGTCAAAGACTTCTGTCTCAGGCTTGGACTTCTAAGACACCTTTGAGGAAAGCTTCTTGCTTTGGTTCTGTCTAACTTACAGATAATCAGTGAACCTTCAGTCATGACTTATTGCTTTGAAATACAGTATATTCCTCCTAGGTTATATAAATTAAGTTCCCACTTCACACTTAACTCAGCATTTCTGATCCTGCTTTGTTTGCCTCCCCACATACTTTTACTGCCACATGATATGTAAATTAATGTCTTGGGGTTTTTTAACCGATAAGTACGTGCCTACAGGGTGACGTTTAGGTGGATCTGATCGTTAGCAGATTAGATCTGTAGTTTCCTTATGCTGCATGGTAGCATACTAGAGCACACACAGAATGAAAGCTCATTTGAGTCATCAGTAACTGAAGAAGGAACAAGGCAATGAAAAATTTGAGTTTCCCATAAAGTGACAGTATCCAAGTAGGATTTTACTTCTCTGAATCATTTCAAGAATGATCTAGAATCAAAACTGTGTCCATGCAAATATTACAAAGTACACCTGGAAGAAAAAATACATGGTGGATGGAGTAATGAAGCCCTGTAGGCCTCTAAGAAACAAAGTCCAAGATGAACATCTATCCATCACCAGTCCCCTCCTTTTCCACCAAGCAGTTTTAGAAAAGGTTAGTCTGGAGCAAGGTAGGGAGTTGCTGTTGTACACTATGAAAAGAAATCGGGACTAGCTGATCATTAAACTGAAGAGCTATTGGTGGTGCCTCCTACACTCCTCTAATTCATTGCATCCTCAGACTCGCTCATCCTGCCTTCACACTAGCACTCGTTCTATTCACCTGCAGAGGTGCTGAGCAAGATTTTCAGATCGTTAAGTAAATATAAAGGCCGTTTGGAAATGTGGTTTTGTCACTTCAGCAATTTCATTTCCATTCATATTCTTTAGGGATCTCAGTTTGAGGGGGAATACAGGCTTAGAGGGCTGTGCTAGAGGGCAATTTGAGCCTCATAGAACAGGCTATAATTTACATTTATCTGTGTCTGACAAGGCTGTGTATGACAAGGGCAAGGAAATGTTGCTGCCTGTCTCTCAGGCTATTGATAACAGGAGTGATGGTTAAAGAAGTACTAACGAAGTAACAGAGCAGCTCCCAGCCTTAAGGACTAGATGCAGAGAACTTAGACACACTTTACCTGTGACCTAATCATCTGAAGTGAAAAAGTTCTCTTCATGACTGTAAGCCATCATTTGTAACACCAGCAACAGCACATCCATTTAATGGGGAAATGCAAGAAGATCTGCTAAATAATGGATTTGCTAACTACTGCAGCTTTTCTTGTCTTCTTTTTTCTGAATCCTATCCCCTGCCCTCAGAAAAACATCCAGTTCAACCAGTGATAGAGGACAAGACATGCTACCCAAATACAATACAGCTGTTTGCTCCATGGGCACAGCAGACATGCTGCTACAATCAGAAACTGCAAGACCAGCAATAATATACTGCAGCAACAGAAATAACATAGAAATGCCTCACCCACTCAAACTGATCAGTTTGACTGACTAGTCTACAAGCCTCAATGGTCTAAAAGTTCTCCCATGGAGATCTTCAATATAACAGCTGTCTGTGCTCCCAACTCTTAAGTGTCTGCCCACACACCAATGACATAAGGGTACTCCCTACTATTCTTGGACACACAGCAGGTTTTCTCTGAAAAGAGAAAAACAGTACTGATTTCACATCAGAGGTGATGTTACACCACATCAGCGTTTCAGTTTCCCTCTCCTCATCAGACAGAGCCAGAAACATGTTTCCGTGCTGCTGATTCCCTCCTCCTTGCACAGCTCTGCCCGGCACTCCACGAGGTGAGAACAGAACCACGAGAAGGAAGTAATTGAAGGGGACAGCATTGAAGAGGCACACCTGAAAGCCACTGTTCATAGGGTTCATGCTGATGTGCTTGAGGAGAGTCAGCAAGAAGCATCTCAAATAGTTTAAAGACTGAAAAGACTCAGATTAAAAAAAAATTCCAGTTTTTCAAGGGCCAGGGCTGGTTCATAGGCTGTGACTCCTGCCTTAGCTGAGAGTCAATCTCTGCCTGTTTGAGCTGACAGTCTACAGGCGATGGAGATATTGTGCTCCCCCTTATGTGGCACATACTTTGAACCTGTGTTTCATATCTGCACTTTTTTTGTTCCTCCAGAGGAAGGAAAAAAAAAGAGAGCCATTCCTAACAAACAGTTCTCAATTAGAGAAATGGGTGGTGGCATGGGAATTCCCCATTTTCAAGTTACAATCTGAATGAAAACTTCAGCGCTGCCAATTTATTTTGCTTTTTTTCCCCTGTATATGTGTGTCTAATGTGCTACATATTAATGGAAATACTGGCTTTTTAGTCCTTACTCCAGCCAGCTACAAATCATGTGGCTGACAGTTAAATGGCCAATCTGAAGATCCCGTCCGACGTTGCTGTGGCTTTGGTATGCCCCAGGATGTAGGTCACTGTTAGTGCACAGCATTTCTCATATCCTTTGCTCCCATGATGCATTTTTATGATGGTGCATTAAAATAGAAGTCAGGAAACATAAAATCTGTTTCCCATATAAATGATTTTTAATCTGTAATTTCCATGACTCTTGACATCTGCCATCAAATGAATATATCTTCTTGTTTTATCCTCAAGAGAATGGCAGATTGTCACTATCGCCACTGCCAGCACTCATGTCATCATCTTTAAATAGCTTTATTCCTGGTTTCCAGAGGTGCAAAAGAGACTCCTGAAGAGCAGACCATTGTGGGTTTTTTGCATAAGAAACACTGGAATTAAGAAAGCTCCTAGGATTAGCAAGCCTTGCCCGACATGTCACACATGGTCACATCATGCAATACTTACAAATTTAACGAGCTCCATCTTGAAAATAGGGCAGTATTTTGCCCTTCTCTAATCCCACTGAGAAGGCTGTTCCAAAACCTCATAGATCTAATGACCGGATCTATGGTCATTAGGTTGAACCTAATTCTAGGTTGAACCTATGTCAGTTCAGTAGCAAGATGTAAAAATGCAAAAAATGTAAGAACTAGCGTATTACATCAAAAATAATGTCCATCTGTCTTGGCATCTTATTTCCAACAGTGGACAGTATAGGACATTTTGGGAAAGAATTTAAGAATCAAGTACTAGAAGAGCAAGGAAGAGCTATACTAACTGTGACAGAAACAGGCACACTAACTTGAAACACGCATTGCCAACTGTAACTGAAATGAAAATTAACTGAATTATTTTCTTTGGTCCTATTCCTTTCTAATCAGTCTGAGCCTCTGAGAGGCATTTGAGGGAAGAAGATTACAGGTGCGTTATTATTAATTTTTTTTTAACTGTTTCTAAGTAAAGTAAATAGCTCAGGCTGAACCTTGACCTACGATGCCTGTACTCTTGCCATATCTGGGTTAATTTAAAACTAGTCTGTATTCCTGACTGAAATATCTGGCTGGATTGTGTAACAGTGGAGGCCATTAAACCATATTCAGGGTTAGGACCTATAGGGACTTCAGGATTTTGTATAGGTAGAAGTATACCTTTTTTAAGATGTTTCAGTTTGGCATGCCTAAAGTTAGTGCCACTGGCTAAAAAGAATCACAGATGTGACACTAATGCTGCCAGAATCTGTTTTGAAACTTGTAAGATCAACTTTCTGTATCTTACACTAGTTAATTTGACAAGAAACATCTGATTAGCCAAAAATTTATAAGTGAAATCTTTAATTTTCCAACACTAATTTTTCAATGAATGGAAGACAATTTAGCTTTCAAATAATGATTCCAAACAGCTACACAGACAGGGCTCTTGGTATGATAAGATCGATTGTGGTCAGTAGCCACAAATTGGACGTTTTGTAGTTTCATTTTCACTGCATTTGCCATGAAACATTTCACAACTTCAGGTTATTAAGCTAGTAGCAGTGGAGAACATTCTTCTAAGAGCACTAACAACTCAAAATGCCAGTTTCATCACCAATGCAAGCACTGAAGCATTGATAGCTACATTCAGAGTCTTTCCCCATGTGATATTTCATACTGGTTATGACAAGTTATCTGAGAGTCTTCTGAAAAGTGGGAAGAACTGAAGGGAGGCTGAACTTCATCTCTTACACTCCTTAAAATAAAAGAGGGAGAGGGATGCAGAGAAACAGAGGAAACTGGGCAACAGTAAGAGACATAATGGGGAGGCTGCTATTATTAAAATAAGCCTGGATATAACCGAGAACATAGAGGGTGGTAGAAGGTTGTGGTGGAAAATTGTAGAGGTGGATTTGTCTTCCAGCTCCAGAATGATCCTAGACTTTGTCTTCCATTTTCCACATCCCTCCCCACTAGCCAATTAACTTTATAGGTCACAGTGTCCCAATCTTGGTCATTATCTTCTCTTTCTCACCCACTCCTTCCACTAAGTCCTCCTTATACCTCTAGTTTCCCAACAGAAATTGTAACTGCTTGGGGTAACAGAAGATGCTGACAGTGAAAAGAACAACATTTTTAATTCCTGCAGTGATGTTACAGGTGTTCCACCTCCTGGAACGAGCAGAAGGATGTAGAATTCAAACCCATTTGTTTCCCCTGAGTTCAATGAGACCACATTATAAGTTTTAATCCAAATCACAACTTATGCCACCAATAAGCACCTGATAGTCTTTTAATATTCATTTTGTATGGTTGGAGAAGCTCCCATCAAATTGGTGGACTGTTCTGCTCACATATGAAACACAAATAGTGTAATTCATTACACACATTTGGGAGGTCTGCGTTACTACAAGGAGGGTTGGTTTCTGCAGTTGGCAACACGAGATAGCCTTGTTTGTTCAGGAAATACAAATCAGGCGTTAAAATGTTATCTTTTCTGATTGGAACAGGTACATTGTTTCTATCACCTGGCTGAGAATTTCCACTGTATTGGAGGTTGACCCAGTTAGTTGATTTTTTTCATGAATGCATAGAGAACATGTGGAGTCTTACTTCCCTTAACCCAGAAGGAATCAAGCAAGAGAGGAAAATACTTTGTTAATATTCATGCCTGCTTTGGCTAATTCTTAACTCAAGATTCACCTGTCTCAAGCTTTTTTCCCCCTCTTGGTCATAAATCCACGATTTGCATCTTTACCTAGAATGTTGATCTTTCTGTACAATGTTGATACCCTCACACCAAAACCTGCTTATTAGTGCTAGTACAGCCCTAGGTTTGCTCTGTTACTCAACAAGAAAACAGGGCTGTTGCACAGCTCTGCTTCTTGCCATATACTGGTGTTCTGGGCTCATATCTTTACCTTCAATTTGAAGAATAAGAGTAAACCCCCCCCTCTTCCTCATGTCCATGTTTGCCCCTCTCATTTCACTCATTCATTTTATCCCAGTCTTCTGTATCACCATCATCCTCCAGTACTGCTCCCACTTGTTCTCCATTAGAATAAACTGTGCTCTAAAGCCCTAGCATGAGCTCACCCACACCAGAGACCCTCTTTTGTTAACAGTTCCACTTTGCTTAGCAATCCAAAGCAACCTATAATCACAGTGGCTGGAATCATGCCTCACATAAAACGTTTTTGATTGAGATCTCAAAAAAAAATTAATAGGACAAAGAATAATAAGTTTAACAATGAGCAAGTAGAACA
>NW_008824806.1:4343682-4345352 GCF_000699105.1 Pygoscelis adeliae | reverse complement strand
TCAAAATTACACTGTAAATGCCACTCTCAGTGGAAAATCATTATAGGAAAAAAAAACTCTAAACATTAAGAATTTTCCTAATCATGACATGTTTAGCTACATTCAGAGTCTCTGCATGAAATCCACAGAATGCAGCCATGCACAAAGCAATTGCTCTGTTTTTGTCTGTTCCCTGTTGACTACAGTTCAGGTGAAATTAATGCATTAAAGGATGGAATGTAACTCAAATTTGCTACAGCTTTTAGAAAGTCTTAATCCTGAAGGTGCTTACCTAAGTAATTTTGTTGCAGCAGTTGTACCTAACAGCAGATGTACCTAGTATCTCTTTCTGAATAGAAAGTATTGACTTAAACCACTTAACAACTGAGAAACCAGAAGTTAGAGAAACAGGAGGTGTACCCCCTTATCTGAAGTCCAGTGTTTTTGGCAAGTTACTAACTAAAAGCACAAGGGTTAAGGAGAAGATGTTAATTGGAAAATTCAGCCCCTGCTGGAAATGAATAGTGGGCAGTTCGAGAGTGACAATTCCTGTTTTGTTCCAATTTAAACAGTATTTCAAAAGGTATCAGACCCTCATGAAAGAATTAACTATTACCTTGTCTGAAAATTCAACTCTTACTCTTTTGAAAAAAGATGCTTTTATGCACCTCTGTGGCTTTGAATTTACATATTTATTTAACCCTGGTGACCGGCTGCTACGGAAGTCACGTACCTGGGTACGCTGCAGTGCTGCCCGGGAGCCTGCACGCACCGCCCCGCCTGCGGCCCTGTGCTGGGTGTACCCAGCGCCTGGTGAGCAGCCTACGGCGAGAGCCCGTAAGCTGTCCCCGTCCCTTCAAACAGCATTTGATGCCACCTGATGACTATAAGGGCAAACACTGCTTTGCCCTTCCTAATAAACACCAAGAAAAAAATGTTTTAAGTGAATACACGATGGCATGCCAGCTAAACAGTTCTTACATCATTAACAACATATCCTTCCCCTGCCCCCCCATGTATCATCCACATGATCGTCATGCTTTTTTTTCTACAGCATTCAAGTTGTTTGTATGCTAAGCATGACTCTTTATATCTACCAGCACAACGAAGACAAAACCCCTCTACAGCAGGAACACGGTGCGTGCCTGCAGTCACATCAGACAAGTCTTTCAACCCACCCCGTGGCAAGGTGGCAAAAGCTCAATGCAAACTTACCTTTTTTACTCCCTTTTCCTCACAAGCTGGTTCTTTTCTGATCCTTGCCCATGATATTTTTTCCTGCTTGCCCTCGTAAGTGGCGGCAGGGAGCTGTGAGTCGCAGGGACTGCCTGGTGCCCTGTGAGGGAGGAAGCCAAGAACTGCCCTGGGCTGCTCAGAACCCATTCTGTCCAGCTCAGACACCTCTGGGAACGAACCCGTGGTGCACCAAAACCACGGCAAGTTGGGGAAGCACAGGGTGCCCTGGCTGAAACTTATTTAAGAAAGACACTGGTAGCAGCTTGGGGACAACCTCGGGGGGTGTTGCTGCGTGCCAAAAGGGGGTAAGTGCATTTATGGAGGGGGCTGCTGCCTGTGGGATGCCCCTGAGGGACTGTGGCCACAGGGGCACCCCTGAGGGGACCGCAGATGCCCCGCACCATGGCAGCAGCCACAGCCCCTCAGGGATGTCCCACCCTGGGGCAGGGGCAGTC
>NW_008824806.1:4340342-4343407 GCF_000699105.1 Pygoscelis adeliae | reverse complement strand
ACCTTTATGTGAAAAAAAAGCCAAAATTGAAAAAAGGAAAGGGGGGGGGGGAGGTTTGTAAGGAGAAAGAAAATCTATTATTCACAAAAATTAATCAAGTTAAAGCTATTTATCAGGTGATTTAGATGAAGTAGGTCATTAACACCAGCTGGATTACAGGCTGCTTCATTTGATTAGTGAAATACTGTACACATAAGGCACTTATTTTAGACATACATAGCTATGCCCTGCTGTCCAGGATAGTATGCACTGATTTTGATAACTAGCAGTCAGCATTTTAAGAGTGCGGTCATTCTTCACATGGAGGATGGAGAAAAATCTGGGAGCCTGAGCATATGAGAAGGATCTTAATAATTTGGAAAAAATACCTTCTTGGGGGTCAAAGAGACTCGACTCTTCCAGGTGATGTTTGTGTATGGGCTTAAATAAAAAAGCTAATCGTCATGCTAACTCGTGTGGATCCAGAATCTAATATGGGGCCCATTTGTATTATTCCCTCAGCCCAGTCTCACTAAGATGTAAGGATACATTGGTAGAAAGGGTAATCGGTTTGTTCAAAATTAAAAACACTGTATTTTTAAATTCCAGCTGTGATGGTCACGAAAAATTAATGCCTGTTGTGCTGGATAAAAACTACCACTACCTACTACCAGATACACAGGTAAGTGACATCCAAATTACCTGGCTGAGGTAATCTTTGGCATAGTACTTCTTTTGCAAATCACCGAATATGACTGGTAGCAAAGTGATATGACTTTGGCTTGTGGTCACAATTTTACATTAATTTCAATGAGATCAATGACAAAAGAGGTATTTTGAGCTTCTATTATTGCACTCACAGAAAGATAATTGTATTTCATTAATATGTTCTGATTTTCATCAGTAGATCTCAAAATACTTTAAAATGGTCTCATATATGTTTGGGATATGAGGCATGGATGCAGAGATGTATTCAAAGTCTTCCAGGAGACCAGTAGTAGAAGCAGGAACGGAAACCAGGGGCTCCAATCTTAAGGTTTTTCTATACTTTTCATTTGTAAGAATGCCCTAATACATACTTAATAACAGTATTTAAGAGGAAGTTCATACAAGGAAAATACTGTAATTTGTGGTGTAGTTCATATCTACAGGAGGCACTGGATAATGAATGTTAAATTATAGAAATGACAGTCATGTGGCTTGCTACTTCTTATTCCCTCCTAAATAACACTTTTTTAATATTATCTGTTCCTTCATTTCACAGGCAAAGGAGTTAAAACGTTCACATTCAAAACCCCAGAGTAATTAATTTTTATGTCTCCAAATTCCACCTCTTTGTTAATACTAGTCTGGGCTGAATAGATGCTGGTTATTTTGGTTGGGTTAGGAAATCCTTATAATCCTTATGTGCAGTACAGAAGTAAAGTAATCTGTTTCCCTTCCTATTGTGTCCAACCCTTAAAGCTGTGTGACAGAACATTGATTGACAATCCGCTTGCTGATAACATGTCAACAGTAATACTACACCCTGCTGTGGGACTCCCTTCACAGCCTTGGCTTCTTTTTTTTTGTGTGTGTGTGTGTGTTGTTTGTTGTTTTTTGTTGTTGTGTTGTGTTGTGTTTTGTTTGAAACAGACAGAAGAGTTTCTGGAAGTGGTATACGTAATAGGGTGCATGTGCTTGCTGTAGGAAAGGCCAGAAAGTTTGGATTGTGGGCAATAAAGCAAGAAAGGAGAATGAGCCTCTCAGTAGAAACTGTGGCACAATAAAAATCCTCGCTGCCAAAAAGAACATAGTTACATATTCCTAGCAGTAGAGAAATCTCCCCAATGTATTGGAAGTCTCTGCCCCCTTCCTGAAGATCAGCCTCAACTCGGCTGTGGGAGTCTGCTCATATCCCCAGAGTCCTCACAGACAGTGTTGAGACTGGCCGTATTTATAAAGCAAATCCTTTAGAACATAGTGTTTCAGGAAGTACAAGAATGACAGTGTCTGACAGGGATCTAAATCTCAAGTGCCATTTGTTACTGACTTCTGCAATTCTTTTCAGATGTCTGCCTACTTCTCACCTTGTTCAACACTACAAGGGTTAGTTCGAAGCATCTCTGCATGCCATTACAGTCCCCATCTGTTTTCTTCCAGCGAGCCATTACAAGGAAGAAGAAACAAGATAATAAATGTTACTTTTTGTTGTGGTGGTGGTTTTCATTCCACTATAAAAAAAAATCATGCTTGTTTAGCATAATGAATTATTACAACAAAAGGTTTCATAGTGCAATTTTGGGTTAACGTAGAACTACAACTGCTGAATGACTCAGCTACCATCATATTTGTAAACCATTCCATTGCATTTACAGTGCATCTGTTTTCCTTGGGTGCAGAGCATCATTTTAAACATTCTTTTTGTGGCAATTGTTATTAGCTAATTGATAGAAAAATAATTTTCCCATAAAAATATAACTGAAAAACTAATTAAACCTGTTGGTAAAATATGTGAATTTCACTTCACAGTGAAATCTGAAAAAATTTCAGACTCAGTCCTGCAATGAACCAAAAGTTCTGCAAAGCAACAGGACGGTGCATGGGTCAGGCTTTGCAGGATGACAGCCTCAGTCTGAACAGCAGCTCAGGTTCTCACCCACTTAACACCTGTGTATCAGGTTTGCGTGGCAAGGTTTTGGTAGCTGGGGGCTACAGTGGTGGCTTCTGTGAGAAGCTGCTAGAAGCTTCCCCTATGTCTGACAGAGCCGATGCCAGCCACCTCCAAGACGGACCTGCCACTGGCCAAGGCCGAGTCCATCAGCGACGGTGGTAGCACTTCTGGGATAACATATTTAAGAAGGGGGGGGACAAAAACCTGCTGTGCAACAGCAACTGCAGCCGGAGAGAGGAGTGAGAATATGTGAAACAGCCATGCAGACACCAAGGCCAGTGAAGAAGGAGCGGGAGGAGGTGCTCCAGGTGCCAGAGCAGAGATTCCCCTGCAGCCCGTGGTGAAGACCATGGTGAGGCAGGCTGTCCCCCTGCAGCCCATGGAGGTTAACAGTGGAGCAGATATCCACCTGCAGCCCATGGAGGACCCCACG
>NW_008824806.1:4333176-4340045 GCF_000699105.1 Pygoscelis adeliae | reverse complement strand
TCCTCCCCCTGAGGAGGAAGGAGCGGCAGAGACAACGTGTGATGAACTGACCGCAACCCCCATTCCCCGTCACCCTGCGCCGCTGGGGGAGAAGAGGTAGAGAAAATCGGGAGTGAAGTTGAGCCCGGGAAGAAGGGAGGGGCGGGGGGAAGGTGTTTTAAGATTTGGTTTTATTTGTCATTATCCTGCTCTGAATTGATTGGTAATAAATTAAACTGATTTCCCCAAGTCGAGTCTGTTTTGCCCGTGACTGTAACTGGTGAGTGATCTCTCCCTGTCCTTATTTCGACTCATGAGCCTTTTGTTATATTTTCTCTCCCCTGCCCAGCTGAGGAGGGCAGTGATAGAGCGGCTTTGGTGGGCTCCTGGCATCCAGCCAGGGTCAACCCACCACAGCCTGAAATGTTGAAAACAGCTTCTTGCCCAGTATTCAGAGGTCTTTGGATTTGTAATGATACTGCTGATATTCTTCTGTACAGGTCTCTTTTATACTTACTTGTGCTTTATTAAAATCTACTTTTTCTAAATCTGTAGGAGAAAAAAAAATTCATGCCAAACGGGCCTGTCCCTGCTGCCATGGCATTCTGGCAAAGACATATTTTGTCTCTGCACATTTGTATGTGATGCTATGTGTAGCAGCCACTCCAGTTTGAGGTAATTGCACCTATGTGTGTATGGATGTACCATGTAATTGCATCATCTTTTCAAACACACATTGGCTCGGGTCTGGAAACATCCCTTTTCTAAGAGCAAGGGGTAGACTGCTACTCCTGTAAAAACCAGAACACTAAGCACAAATGGGTTAGAGCATAAGAGCAGGACTGATCTGCGTGGCACAATTTGCGTTTTATTTCTCCCCGGACCTCACCGATCTTTCTTTAATAAACAGTAGTATGCATCTTCAAAAGAAGGCTGTAGAGAAAAGTGCCTTACTAAATTGGATCTATGCATGTGATTTTTTTAATATGACACCAGTTGTACGGTCCTAAATAAAAAAAGGGTAAGTTCAGCTGCTTAATGTATATGAAATTAATACATATTGCATTCCTTAAATTAAAGGAGGATAAACGTCTTACTTCTGCAGTATCACATTGCTGTTGATGGTGCCATATAAATACTAAAATACGCTGAACAATTCAGGGGTTCTCAACAACACTGGAGCGGAAATTCATCAGGTATTGCATTTCTGTAAGAAGCACTAAGTTGTCCCTGCCCATGGCAGGGGGGTTGGACTAGATGATCTTCAAAGGTCCCTTCCAACCCAGCCTGTTCAGTGATTCTGTGAAAATCTTCACAACAGACCTCCAGTCGGGTGTGTGTGTCTCTGTGTGTGTGTGTTTATACTATGGATTGAGTCCCTGCAGTTCCCACAGACTACATCTCTCCTTCTCATTGCAGCACCAACAGATCTCTCAGCCTGCTGAAGGAGCCAGCCAACCCAGATGTTTGCAGTGTCAGGGTGACTTTTTTCCCTAGACAATTACATAACTGGAATAAAGTTTGTAGAGACACAGGATGAAACTGGTCACATAAAGCCCCTTTTCCATCAAACTCCCCAGGTTAAATCTCTCACCTCTAGCAGCAAGCTTGACATACACTTGCCAACACTTTCATTCTCACTCTCAAGCTTCAGTAACACCATTTTCATCTCTTTCCACTCATACCTGCAACTAATAAAAGTTAATAATCTAGTCAACAGTCTCCCATTCACAATTATGTTTTAACACTATTCACTGTTTCACAGTCAGCATATTTCACCACTCTTAACATTGCTACAGTCAACAT
The DNA here is from genome assembly GCF_000699105.1 of Pygoscelis adeliae. Classification (NCBI taxonomy): domain Eukaryota; kingdom Metazoa; phylum Chordata; class Aves; order Sphenisciformes; family Spheniscidae; genus Pygoscelis; species Pygoscelis adeliae. The sequence goes on along the minus strand of NW_008824806.1, from coordinate 4,338,260 downwards.
ATTATTTTTTCCAATAGCTGTATTACCGCTTCTTATCCAGTAGGCACCAGTACAAGTTAATGAGGACACTGAGGTAGACACCTTTTACGGAACAGAGAAATTGCTCATTTTCGACCATTCTTCCGCCTTCAAGCAAGAGTGGAAGAAGGAAAGCGCAGTTGAGGACAATGTTCCTGTTACTACATTCACGCTCCATTCAACATGGATTTCTTCCATCTCATGCGTTTGTACAGCCACTCTGTCTTACAATAACCATAGCCTTTCATTTAATTAGCTGGGTGAGAGCAGCAGTCAGGATATGGACACCAGACTCCTGTAAGGTGTTGAACCGGCACTGGAGCCAGAGCTGCACACGTACAGCAGCACAGAGGGACTGGTGGCACTGCTTCATGTTCAGCACAGTCCTAACACAGCTGTTCCGCTTCTAGACCTGCACTGGCACATTCATGCAATGACACGGAGGGAGACAACCAGCCAGGTTAGGTCTCCATGAGCTTAGTGACCCTCTCCTTAGCATAGTGTGGACACCTCCCCCGTTTTTGAGGCCCTAGCTCTAGTTGACACTGGCAGAGCATACCTGAAGCATGTAGGTCAGAACCACAGATTTGCCTCAGGTTTTCCTACCAGGACCACCAGGTCTTTCTAGTGAAGAAGGAGGAATCAGCCTAGCTTCTGAAATGCATGGATCGCACCTCATTGTCTTTTTGTGACCTTTTGTTCTCTACCAAAATTTAAAACTGGTTTCCTTCTTTCCTCCTGTATATTCTACTGGTCGGAGAGGAAAGCATGGTCTGTGCAGCAGGTAGACAAGGCCAGCAGCAAGAACAGGACCGTGCTGCTCAAGCGACACAGGCAGCCCCACAGCCTGGAGCGTGCAGCCATGGACGGCACTGGCCGCAGAGTGGTCTGGAGGAGAGCCCGGGCTCCCACTGGCCTTGCCTTCGGGGGTGCTGGCACCCGACTGTACTGGGCAGACTGTGAGAGAGGCACCATCAGCAGCATCAAGCTGGATGGATCCTGCTTCCAGGTGGTACGGGAAGGGCTGCACAGCCTCTCGCTCTTTGCCATCGGAGAAGGCTTTCTGCTCTGGAGCACGACCTCAACCAACGGCTCCAGCAAGATCTGGCACAGCCGGCTGGAGCGGGCCGAGAGCTGGTCATTCCTGATGGAGCAGGAGTTGGTAGTCATGAGGATTTACAGCCCGTTCTCACGGGAAGGCACGAACAGCTGCACGAAGAGCAACAGGGGCTGTGCCCATCTCTGCCTGCCCAATTCTGCAGGGCAGCTGTGCCGTTGCTCTCCTAGCTACCACCTGGTGCGTGGGGTGGCATGCGTGCTGGCACTGCCCTGCCTGGCCCCGCTCTGACCTCCAGAGCTGCATCTCTGGAGAGCAGGTCTGCAATAGGCGCCCTGACTGACTATGGTTCTCAGGGTTGGTTAGTCACAACCTTCCACTTAATTCCACACAACCAGTGACCAGCCATTTGCCTTTTTCACCAGGTTATTAACATTAAGGTCCAGGTATGCGTGCATAATCTATAAAGGATGCCTGAAAAGCTCCTGTAGCCCTTAGCAAATACAAGATTCTCTGCTCGTCTTAGTCCCATTTGCTGTTATCCTCAGCCACAGCAAGTTACGTAAAAATATCCGTGAGCCATACAGCCTGCTAGGTCCTTGGCCCTGTGCTCTTACACAGCTGTAGAAATGCACATCTGGAATCCCAGCTGTGCTCCCTTCACCATTCAAGAGTTTGATCCACTCTTCAGAGAGTTTCCGAGACACAATTCAATAGGTGTTTGCAAAAAGACAACACAGCAACTTGAAAATTCAGCTAGCTTGGCAAAGGGAAGCCTTCAAATCATGTAAGCTTGTAGTACGATAGCTCTTTCCTTTGCCAGAATAATCAAGTGACACCTTAGTGTTTCATTCCTTATCAGCGCCTTGCAGTTTCTGTCTGTACTCTTAGCCTGCAGAAATTGCTGGTCAAACAGTATGGCTGCGAGTCTTCCATTGAAAATCAAAAGCAGCTTCATGAATTGACAGTTCTTGACAGGACACAAAAATTCCCCTCTACACCTTCGCATCCAGCAGAACAAAACAAGTAAAGGCACAGTCATACGAAAGAAGGCAATCCTGCAGCCGTATCACCATGCTAAAAGTGACATGGGCACATGTGAGCTTTTCCTAGTGGGAAGAGGGGAAAGGTTTCCCGACTTGTGACAGTAAATCCTTCCCCAACACAACCCTGAAGTTAATTAAAAAAAACACAAAAGCGCATAGAGAGAATGTACATATAACTTTGCATGTTCAATTGTTTTCAAGATGTTCCAAAAAAAAAACAACCTGACAGCACTGATTCCATGTAAGCCTATGCTCAGAATAGGCAATATTCTGCAACCAAAATAGGCAGTCTGCAACCAAACTGTATTTCCACATAAAGTAGCTGGATTAAAGAAAACATTTGCTCCAGCTGAAGGCCTGCCTCTAAGCATGGCTAGTAGCTCTTCTGCACCTCTACCACAGAAATGTGTTTTACACAGCATGATCGGAAGGAAATAAGTAAAAAAGTAAGTCCTTTGCCATAACTGAACTGCAAGTTCAGTTAAATTGATTAAAGTGTTATCCAAATATTTGGATTAGTGATGGAGGCAGCCCAGTTCATAAAACAATACACATTTATTTAGCACAAAGAGTTCCATATTCAAATAGAAGCGTGTGTATGCTCTTTCTAGTACTTCTTTACAGCACTTTGCTTTTTCAAAAAGCAAAGAACCATCATGGCTAACACAAAGACATACTCATCATTTGGCAGAACGACTGTTTTGTCCTACAACTGTAGGCCCGATAGCAGCTTATAAACAGTAAGGCAAATTAGGAACTCCTTCTCAAGTGAGTAATCTCTATACAGTTCCATTAACTCAAGTGGAACATTCACAAGAAAAATGTTACAAGACTAGGACATTATATATGACTGTAACATCTCCTATTATTACAGCCAACATAATATGCAGGGCGGGGTTACATTCTCGTACAGAAAAAGACAGACAGACTACTGAAAGATTCACAATAAGTTGCCAGAAACACTTACTGACACTTTCTCCACTTACACTGGAGAAAAAAATCCAACCATTATATATGTGATTATATGACATAATTAAGCACAATTCCCATTTCAGAGAAGACAGGTAAGTTGACAAATAATGCTCAGAATTAGGACATCTACAGACTTTAAAGCCTGCAACTTTCATTTAGAGACAAATACTCAATTCTTGTTGGTAAACAAATGCTGATAGCTCACAAATGACAGCACAGAAATATTACTTGAAATCTGGTTCCATTAATGACGTAACTACAATAACTGGATACAGAAGACCATCCAAATTATACTGGCAGACAGATTTTCTATAGCTTCTCCTTTGCTGAAGTTCCACCGTCTTAAGTGACTGACATCAAAGATGTGCTGCAACTAGTTCAGTCTTCCCTCCTGTAGTTATCACCTGGATTAGACTCCCTGAGTTTGGTCGATTCTTTCCTGTTACCCAGTCAAAAAAGGTTCTGTTTTAAAATAAATGGACAAGACAGGGTGAGGAGGAGGAAAAAAAAATACTACTATCAGCTATATTGACAGGAAGCATAAAATAAAGCCTATTATTTTTTCTTCTTTTCCTATTGCCCTCTCTAGTGATTTCGATGTATGTTGTAAACTAGCAATGCGATCACTGGATTCAGACCCTCAGAGCTGGGCAGAGGCCCAGAGCAACCCGTCGGGCTCTACAGTGCACACACGGGATTTTCAGAACATCTCAAAGGAAAAGGCCAGGAGCTTAAAACGTCAAACTGGCAAGCCAAAGTGGCAAGTTTTTTCCAAGTTAAAAAAAATTTTTGAAAAGGGTAAGGAGAGGCTACTTAAGTTGCCTTTATAGTATATATCAGAAACACGGATTTATGGCTAAAATAGAGTTGCTAGACCCATTATTCTGCTAACAGGCCATTATAACACTTCGATATTTAACTGTGAAAGTGGTCTCGGCAGAAGCACAGAAAGCCTCAAGACATCCAAAATAGTGCCGAGTAAGATGCACTCATTCTCAGCAGCACACCAGAACACTCCTTATCAAAATGTAATACAAACTCCATACTCAAAATATAATACAGAAAGTGCAGTATATTTTTCAGGTCCATCAACCCTTCCAATACTGTAGACATAGCAACTGCCATATTGGAACGCCCTGCTATATGACGCAACGACTTCCAGGGCACAAAATTCAAGTGCCATATAGGAAAATATGTCCTGCATCCTTCCCAGGGTGCAGATGTTAGCAACACTTAACAACACTGGATGTTTTTCTTCCACAGCCAGTGAGATTTTCAGTTTTCAAAGCTGGATTTAAAGTTTAGGGAATTAGAATCCAAGAAGCAAAACAAACCAATCAACCTAATTCTCCCATAAGGAAAAAAATACTTAAAAGTTAAAAGAATGAGTTTGTAAAACCACAACATCTGGCTAAGCAGTCTCTGGAGCACAATAAATTAAAGATCTTTTTTTGAACATTTTTAGGCAAACTAAATTCAATTGATGGGGCCCTTTTAAAGAGCTACAGCAAATAGCTGCACAGGCTTCCAACAACAAAAAAACATTTCCCACTCTGACGTCCAACTTAAAAAAAATCACAAAAAAGGAAATCCAATGTCAGAACTCAACTACTCTCTGAACAATTAGCAATAGGTAAATGCAATTTCAGTGTCAGTTCTAAAAGACTTTAAAAATGTGTAAGAGTAAAGCCCTTTACAATGTGTGCATGTAGATTCATCTTTGTTTTCCCTCAGAGGCAAGACAGTTGTGTCCTTATTTTCTTCCTTTTGACAGCTCACCTCAGCAGAACCTTTGCTACTCCCCATCACGTCGCAGAAAGCAGTACTTATGCTGCGCCTTCTCTAACTGAGAGGAATGAGAAACAGTACACCTTATCATCTCAGCCTGCTGTTGCGTAAGCTACAGTTGAAGTTTCAGCATTCTGCAACATCATTCAGGACAAGCCTTTGTGGATGATGGAAAACAAAAAAATCGTGACTAAATTTTTTCT
>NW_008824806.1:4325494-4333165 GCF_000699105.1 Pygoscelis adeliae | reverse complement strand
AGCAGGAATTTTGCCAGCTGAGAAGTGAACTAACACACCATAGACTGGGCAGTAAAGAGTGTTTAAAAGAAAAAAAAAATCCCACCAAAGTTTACATGCCTATTTGCAGTTTACCTTTAAGCCAGACTACTGTCTCCTACATCTGCTGTCTGCAATTTAATTTGTCTACAGGCTTTATGAGATTCCTCTGGCTTCCAAATGCTTAAGGCTATCTCCCTTGTCAGAATAACTGGTGTAGAGATGCTGAAGTTGACGGAGTTGGGCTAATTTTCTCCAGTTAAGAAGCCTGTGCAATAAACCCAATGTGATTTAGATACATAAGCAATGAGGGGATGACGGAAGGAAAAAAACCACCCCGATCCAAGACAGCAATTTAGAAAGAACATGCAATAAGATGCAGCAGCAAGAGGAACAGTGAGGAACTGCTTAGTTATCACACAGATACTCACTCAGCAATGAATTCTAAGGGTGTCCAGGAGCTGAAATCTGCGTCAGGCATTGATTTCCTGTTTGCTGGTGTATCTAAGGTAACCCTGTGATTAAAAAAGATAAGCCTTTTATTTATACATCATGTTTCTGATGAGCATCACCTGCTTCTATTCATTGCCATAACACGCTTGACTTTTATACCACGTGGTATGGATTTCCCTTGCACCCTCTACATGTGTTAACAGCATACAGTTATCAGTTTCAATGTATATCAAAGGCTCCAACCTATAACCCCTCACCTTCCTGGCTCGCTAATGACATCCCAATCACTCAGCCCACAGCTCCCTTCCAGTCCCTCTCGTGCAGACAGGGAATGGCAGTAATATGCTTGTTCACATGTACCGCACAGCACGTACGCACTACATCCATGCTTTCAAATAGCCTCATGCCAGCTGCAAACGCAGAGATTAAGCGCACAAGCACAGAAGTTTTGACTTTGATGATACATATTTACGCCGCATACAATGATATTAAGGGGTGAACTTTTCACAACTCCCTCACTGAGACGCTGTTGACAATCCAAGGTATAATTACTCTTTCAAAAAGTCACCCAAGAACAGAGTTTTGCATGAGAACTATGCAAGTGCAGAACACCCAGAAGTCCAGTGATCTTGGTGTCTGCCTGTCTGTAAAGCTCTGTAGAAGGTGGAGTCAATTATCCAAACACCTAATGCCATTGCTCTCTGACGTGAAGAAGTGTGCATAAGAGTGTGTATATGAGGAAAACCAAGCAGGGAGAATTCAGGTAGTGTTCCAAACCCCTATACAGAACTCTTTAGTCTTAAGTTCTGGGTCCTGAACTAGATATGGACCTGGCAAAAAAAATACTTTTAATTTTTGCAGCAGAATTGGTAAATTTAGACAGTGAAGACCTACTAGACCATCCACTTTTTACTAGCTTTCCTCACCAAAAAGAAGCTGTGACAGGCAAATACAAGCTAAACTTTTTCTTTTCACAGATCCTCAAAGTGATCTACTTTTACTGATCAAGCATAGATATGCAGCACCTTATGAAGAATCATAGAATCATTAAGGTTGGAAAAGACCTCTAAGGTCATCGAGTCCAACTGTCAACCCAACACCACCATGCCCACTAAACCATGTCCCTAAGCGAAGAAGTATTTTTAACCAAGTCAAAACTTGTCACGTAATCCTTTGCTTTACTATTATCACACAGCTAAGTCTAAAACTGTGCTGAACAGCTCATCTCATTTTCAAAGTTCTGTCTATACTGGGGGGGGAATCATCACACATTAATGCATGGCTACAGTTAAACTGGTTAAAAGTGAATCAAATTTTAATCCTAACATCCACTACTGTTTTGCAAAGGAAAGGAAGAGAATTTAATCATTTTTAGGGTGACTCACATATCATTTTGTTCATACATTCAAGATGCCTCCTTTCTCTGTGAAACTGTAAGTAGGTCCAAGAAGCTGTTTGGGTACTGTGAACAGGACATCGCAAGCATATCCATGTGACTCTAGGTTACAGCAGTAATTAAATAAAACAACACAGGCAGAGGCAACTATGCAACCACTTACGGTAAAACAGCAACAGCAGCAGAACCAGATGGCAAGCCGCTATTGGCACCCGCTAAACTCTGACAAAGCTGATGCACTGCTCCCTTGGCCATGCCATAGCCAATCATCCCTAACAATTAAAAACAGGCAAATTAGAGCACAATCAAAACAGCTCTCAATATCATCAGTAGTATGACAGAAACTCAGATTCTTTGATGAGTGTTAAGTTTAAGACCACTTACCACAGCCAGAACAGAATCAGACTTTTAAAATGTATCAAAACATATGCATTAAAAGGAAAAAAGAAAAAAGAAAAACCTCTTACTAGACATCCAGAAGCTATCACAGAACACAGTTTACTCAGCACTACAGAAATAAGCAGCTTACCAAGTTAAGTATGTTTAGTTAATGCACCCAAATGTACCCTGAAGGATGGGACCTACAGGGCCAACCTTACAAATCTAATAGAGTAACTGTGAAGATGCTCATAGACATTTATAAGGCAATCATCCATTAATTTCAGTCATATGACCAATGTATTTATTTGCAGGTTTGGACCCAAACAGACACAGCTCACTTCTCTCCAGAACTGTAATTCACTTGGTCAGCATCCCAAGTCTGACAGGCCCTTTGGAGAAAACTACAAAAAAAACCCTCGTGGTAGAAAGTTACTAGACAACCTGCAGGGAAAGCAAGCGTCTTTCTAACACTGCTGCTTTCTAGGCAGACAGTATTTAGCAGTTTAAGAGCAACAGAAATGAGAGCATAAGGCTCTCATGGTCAGGTACAAGATCTGGACAACCAGGGTGCTATAGGTCTGAGATGTCTCATGGCATCCATCTGCCAAGCAGCCTAGACACGGATATAAGAAAAAATAAATGTATTTTTTCTACTACAACTAGATGCCTTTCTACCCATCTAGGTAACTACACAACCCCTTTCCAATGTTCCTGAGGAAGTATTTTGTATTAAAATTACAAAGTTAATTTTGCATTGCAGAAATGTTTCCATTATATTCAATTAGTCATATTGTACAACACCCAGTTTTATTAGGAGGAATCATGGGCAGCAGTAGCTAACTTGTTACAATAAAAAATGTTTGTATCTCTATCGTATTCCCCTCTTGGCTCATCTAAACCAAACATTCCAAGTCTTCTTAAACCTTTTCATGCATCTACATTTCTTAGCCATCACTGTCAGACTGCTTCTGTAACTGTTTATATAATTCTCAGTATTCTTCAATTATGTGAGTCAACATTTTCACATAGGAAAAGAAAAATCACACTAACAGCAAACAAGAAAAAGATGGTTCCTTCCATAACAGCTGGTAGTAACAAGCCTAACAAGTCATATTTGCAAGAGTTGAGTAACAATTCTTTCCCAATTCTTCCTGATGTTAATAAGTTACATGTGTTTGCCCAAAGCACTGCTGGGTTTTTCAGAAAAATCCAGACTCATTGAAACCAGCTAGTTCAAAACATGAAAGCAAATCACTGATTCCTGTGTTGTGGTCCCTACCTCCCAAAACCACCCAAACAAAAAACATGAAAGTTTGCCAGAGTTCACATTTTTTCATTTGTATATGGTCAATCAAGAGTACACAGTAAATTATTCATCTGCTTATTCTCCTAAAATAAGCCTTTTATCTTCGGACTATGCCAGATGCAGCTGTAAACATAGAAGATAAATCATTAACTAGAAAATACAGCACATTTTTCCTGAACAGTTTTAGACACAGTTTTCAGGAATATTCATAAATTTTATAGTATGTTTTAAAATTTTAGTATCTATGTCTCAAAATATGGTGAAGTTACACTAATAAAAGATTGGGAAATAAGAGTATTTGTCTCAAAAACTTCCCTCACCCTGCCTGTAGGCTTGTGTGTCAGTACCTTTTTTTTTTAAATTTAAAATTGCTCCCAGATTTCTTCCTCCATGCAGACCAACATGCTGAGGAGCAAGATGAAAAAACTCAATAAAGTTCATATTAAATAGCTAGTGGAGGGCAAAGCCGAAGGTCAGCAAGCTTATCTATGTCTGAAGCAAAGGCAGACTGGAATCAGAACACGAACAGGACATGCACATTTAACAGAATCAGCTGAGTCATCATCAATGGAAAAATTGGGCAATTAAGGACTCTGCCTTTCAGGACACAAATAGGAGATTTAACTTTATTTAAGCACTGTACTTACAGCTTGCTGTGTGCTTCTGTTCTTCACTATTTTCCAAACTTTTTTTTTACTGTATCATATATTAGCCAAGTACATTTCACCAATGCATGTCAAATATTATTTAAATACTGATTCTATCTGTTCGCACTCCAGCTTCAAGAGATTCAGTATTACTACCTGTAAAATTATACTTTCCTTAAGTGTTTCAGCAGCAATTTCCATTTGTACTAAATGTCAAGAAACTGGGGAGTGAAACCATTGCTTCACAAACAAGAACGCTCAGACTAACAGATAGCTGTAATTGCTGATGACCCAGCAGTTATCGTACATTGCATTTTACCTGGAGTTCCAGATAAAGCAGCTTGAGCTCCTGTCAAAGTCAAGAGGCCGCCTTCTTTGAGATGTTTTGTGGCTAGGTGGCTGGAAATAGTGGATGTCCAAATGCTCTGCTTCCACATCAGATCACAGTTTTTGTATAAAGCTGATTAGGAAGAGAATTAGTGAAATTAACTAAAAGATAAGAAGCCTTCTAACTCTAATTTCCTTATTGTCACACAGAGTGCAACAGCACTATGAAAACATGCTTTCTACCATTTTCTACTTTCACACTGGGTAAAATATCAATTTATGTCTTTTGTATCTCCCTTCTCTTTGGGCTCCAAGTCCCAGCTCTACAGCATATATTCTAGGCAATTATCTGCTTTCTCAATACCAGACATAAATAAAAAAAAAACCCAAAACACAAGATAGTTCCATTAGCTCTCCACTAATGGTTTAAAGATTTCCAAGTTCTTGAAACTCCTGTAGGGCTTGCTTCAATCTATGTCACGCATCTCAAAACTCTCACATTAGCCCGATCTCACCTTGTAGTAGCATGATTTCTCTCTTTCCGTAACTTCCTCAGCTGCAAAAGAGCTATACTCCATTAGTATGCAGATAGAAGACTCCAAGAGAAAAAGGAGTTGAATAAAAGATATTTCTTATCACCAGATTACTTCATAAACCAAGAAACAATCTGACCATCTGACAGTAGTTCACTGGTATGGAATATCGACAGTGCATGCATCTGCACTGTACTAAGTGTGCATTCCAGTGCCCCTACATACTGGAACGCAACCTCTGGTAAGGCAGCCTGCCGAGGGAGGTACACCAATAACTTCAAATGAAAGCAAAATCTGAACTCTCATAATTGTTTTTTGTTACCAATATCTGCATGAGAAAAGAAGAAAAACAATAACTAGCCATGTCAAAGATCTCAGTATTCAGAAAGAACCATTTCCATAACACAAGATGGACTAAGCATAAGTAACTCTGTGACATAAGCCAACCACCTATCCCAAGATATCCTGCTACCCTACCAAAAACATCACTATCAGTTATGGTTATAATAAATTACCCTATTTAAAACACAGTGCACACTAATAACAATCTAATATAATGCAACTGTGGTGTAAGTGTGTATGCCTTTCCATATCGTCTCTCTCTAAAAAGAAATCATTGCCTGTAATGTCCAAACTGGAAGGGGGGAAGAAAAGGACACATTTTACCAGATTTACTCCAGACAGAAATCAAGGCTGTTTTTTTTCTTGTATCTCTACATTAGTAGGTAAAGTATAAAATTTCATTCTGAATATTACACGTTTAAAAGCGTTTTTCTGTAGCATGATCTCAGGTCATTAGACAGCTCCTTCCAATACTGTATTGCACAGTAATAGCTCAGAGAACTGCAGGAGGCAACTGAGGTTTTATGCATAAAGCAATGAATTAGGAGACAACATCGATGTTTCTACCCAGCCACTTCTTATGTAACTTGCCTCACACAGGTAACCGCGGCAAAAGTTAGTTCATAGATAATAATGTTGAACTCCTTCATAAAGTGCATCAAGATTTTGCCGATGAAAATTGGTGCACCAAAAAGTATTACTTTGTAATTAGTAATTACTGAGAATACTAAGCACTATGCAAATTTAACAGACAGGAAAAATTCAGCGAAGCACTAAGAAGCATTGTGACTGAGCTATTTTGTACTTTTACCCTCATTTCTTCTTCTGGACTCGGGATGAAAGATGATGTCAAATATCTTTATTACCATGATTTTTAAGGATTCCTCTCAGATTTCATTCATGTGTTCACTAGCATGCATGTACCAGAGGCTTACATTTAGCTTTGGCGCTGCCTCCAGCCCATCCTCCTGCTACACACAAGATTGCATCCACCTTTTCTTCACCAAGAAGCTTTCCAACCTCTGTTGTCACCTTGAGTACATAGAAAAAACATATTGAAAACACTGGACTGATGAAGTAACAAGACTGCCTTGAAGTTACTTTTTTCCGGTTATGTAGCCGAGTAACACAACACATAGCAAATTAAACAGCTGCAGAAAATTAACTTTTATGATCTATGAACTCAAACCAAAATGTAGATGAAAGTCAGACCGTACAGTGAGTGATGCCACTGGAAACAACTGATTTGAGCAGGACTGAAAGATCTGACCCTTACCTATATCATTAACAGAAATTTTTATTTGTGACTTACTTTTTGACAGGTTCTTCTCTGGGTATGGCACTGTTTAATACGGGAAATGAAACTCCAGGTCTGACCAGGACTACTGGTGTCACTTTTGATGATAGTGCAAGAAATGAACAACTAAAGATTAGCCTTCTTATTGCTTCTATCTAGACCACAACCATCAGTTCGAGCCTGGCCCCTAAATTTGAGTTTGTATACTTTTAGATATCCAGTATCTTTTTCTCTTTCAAATATAAGGCTTCACAGCTGGTAATGGATTTGTTGGCTATGAATTTTCTCTGCCCAAGTGAAAAGTAAACAATCTATCAACAAAAGAAACAAATCCACTGGTTTTCACAAAGGCTCAGCACTGAAAAATACATCGCAAACATTCTGTATTATTCTTTAAAAGCCTTAAGAGTTGTGTAGATATAAAGAAAACGTATTGGCTAGTGATTCAGTTTATCAGTAAGAGAAATAGCTTCAAAAGTTAAAATTAAAGAAATAAACCCTATCTCTTGAGAATAAAGCAAACCAGTTTTTAGGCTAGCTTGGAATCTCCCGTATTTACCTGTGTGGAAACCAGTGCATTCTCTAGGGGTCCCATCAGGGCTTAGGGCTTGCATGCTTTGAGCATACCATCTACCTACACACAACACATTTAAGAGTTAGGACGTTAGAAAGACGTGTTGCATTTTAAGACGTCCTAATCCATCCTCGTTACACTCACTCCACGACTTTTCAAGTCACCAAGAGAAAAATAATGCAAAACTGCCTTAATGCGCTGAACCTCCAAAATCCCAGATCAAGCTTTCTGCATATTCATGCATGCATGCAGTCAAAAGGAAATTACAAAAAAAAATAAAAAGAAGCGACGAGCAGAAGCTAGGATCTTCGGGTTCACAGCTAGGATCTTCGGGTTCACAGTACGGCGGGCGGGCCGCCCCCGGCCCGGGCCCCTTCCCCCCCGCCGCGGGCGCCTG
>NW_008824806.1:4312911-4324593 GCF_000699105.1 Pygoscelis adeliae | reverse complement strand
GGTGCTGGGCGGCCCCCCTCCCCACCGGCCCTGCGCTCCAGCGGCGGACTGTGCTACCTGCCCGCCAGGAATACTGCCAGGATTAATTAATTAGTGGTTATACAGGTCCCTGCAGGTCTTGAGTAGCAGTAACCGTAGAAGCGCAATTATGGCCGGTTTTCTTTAGCGCTCCTGGGTCGCACCTGTGGCTTGAATTACGCCGCTTGCTTCAGCCCCTGAGCAGCTGGGCTCCGCCGCTGGGACGGCAGGTATGGCCGGGCCTCCCCGGGCTGCGGGGAGCGGTGCGCGTCCCGTTTTAATTCAGAAGATTCATACGTGAAACCTCGGCATCCTGAAACACCATGTATGTACCTTAGTTAACAGGCTTAGAGATGGAAGGGCACGGCTCCGAGGCGTAAAGACAGTCCTGGTAGCTCTGACAGCAGTGACATTTAGAGGTAGGGTGGGAGTAAGCGCCGAGAGAAGGCAGCTCAACACGGCTGAGACGCCAGCAGAATCCTCACCCCAAATTACGTGTTTTCAATGCTTTGTCCCTTGCACACAGCTATCTACCCACATTTTTAATAATCTAAAAAAATGGATTCTGCTCCTTATTTTCTTCCCATGCTGTTACTGTAAGGAACTTGATGTCATTTGAGCAGGACAATTAAACCTCTGATGAAACATTAGTCAGGCAATAGATATAGGATGACTTTCTGCAGAAACAAGTATCACACTACAGTGTAATGAAGCTGTTACTTGCCACCATTTCAGGATGTTGTCGCAGCAAAATAGGGTTTTGGACTTGATTTTTAACTGTACAGATTGATCTCTGGAGCTTCAAAATACAATGAGATGTATTTTGAAATGCCTGCTATTCATTTGTGGATTTGGGAGCATGAGAAAAAATGGGAAACGTGCCTGACTGCTGCAGAGAGGACTTGGAGATGATTCCTTGAAACCACTAGGATGCCTGGCTGTTTTAAAAAGACTTTATTTGCCTTGGCTTCTCTAGTAAGTTTTGTGTCTTCTCTCTTGATTGTTGTTTCAATGGGGACCCCAAAGTGGATGACTGGAAAGATCCTTTGCAAAACAGGAGCTGATTTGGTCAATGCCACAGATCCAGAACTGGTCAAGTTCATTGGAGAAATTTACTACGGACTCTTTCGGGGCGGCAAAATACGCCAGTGTGGGCTGGGTGGGCGGCGTTCCAAATTCACAAGTAAGTACCATTTTGGTTGAACCTTTAGTCTAATGTCTAGTTCAACTTTAAAAGCGTTCTATTCTTTTTGTTTACAGAACTTATACAATGCAAATGCTTATTATTAAATTTATATTTGTGGCTGATGTGGTCTTTATGGTTTAGGATCTGAGTGTGAATGTAAAACCTCTATCATTTCAGGCTAGCTTTTTTCTTCCAGTTATGTTCTGTCATCCTGGAGTCAGGATGTGGAAAAAAAACCCTAGGGCTAGATTGAGGGTTTCCTTTTAGTCTTGTGAAGGGAGTGAAAGTCATTTGGAGATGACCCTGTAAATCATACTTTCCCCTTGACTGACTCTTTCCTATGCCAAATGTTGCTCTGCAATCTCTCTGAGCCTCTGTCCTTGCCTTCTCTGTTGAACTCCTCAATTTTTTTTTTCCTTTAAGAAGTAGAGATTTTAGCTGGCCACATTTCTGTATTTCTCTAGCTGTCCAAATGCAGATGTCTGCCATAGCAGATACTCCTAACTTTACTAACATGTTGAAGAAATTTTTACCTTCTTTTCTGGTAACTTTGGAGAGAAAAAATTGCTGAAGTCTTAAAAGATGTAGAAACTCTTACAAATGTATTCCTTTTAACTTAAAAGATTTTCTTGAGGTCTCACAAGCACTCAGATGTTGATCTGTACTTTGGATTATTTCCAGTTTTCACACATCCTGTGCTGTAGTGAAAATGGTATTTTGCATGGAAGATTTTTAGTTCAGTGTGCAGATCCACTGCAACTTAAACCAACATGAGTTGAAGCTGCCGCAGTTTCACCCTCTCCCTGGCCCACAACAATGCTGTCCTGCCCCATCCTTTGCAATGGCTCTGGTAGTTGTTGTGGTGAGGTAGTTCAGGAAGTTAAGCTGGCCAAAAAATTACCCTACAAAAAAACATAAATTAATTTCCCATAGGATCATGGCTGACTACACAACTGCACAAGCACCGCTGTAGAAACTCGAAGGCAGGACTGTGGGAGTTCAGAGGGAATGGAGAAGAGAACCAGAGCAACCTCAACTTAGATCAGCATGACCGGTTGTTAAGCCGTGATTAATTTGGACTAGTCACTTTTACAATAACCAAGTCTTGCCCAAGCTCAGATTGCAGCTGCAACTTCATGACATGGACATAGCAGTCATGCTCAAATGCTTGGTCTAGGGAGTTTGAATGGCTGGCAGACAGGCCATCAGGTCAAAGCTCTTCCAGCTCTGCTCTGCTTCTCTTCAGGGCATTCAGAAATACAGTCCCAGTTCTCTCACCCAATCCTGCCAGAGAGAATGAGGAAAAAAGTAGCCAATCCTCTTTAAATCTCTGTACAACTTTCTGGACTCTTTGATAAACTTTCTGATTAATTACTGTGTAACCTGAGATGAAGGCCTAATGTTCCACCATCACTCCAGACTGCATCGATACATATTTGGAGGACATGATCCTATACTCCTTAGACAAACAAAGCTCTCATGGAAGCTAGTAAGGATTCTCCCTGTTAGAACTGTAAAATTGGTCATTAAGTGCAGTGGGCACAACTGTGCATTTAGGTAAACAAGTGTCCCAGAGATTTTCCCTTTTAAATATTTTAATAGCTCTATCAGGTTTGATACTTTCACAATATTGGTTTCAAAATGGTATCATGATAGTATACAAAGCTGTTAAATACTTCTGTACAACGGTCAGCAGGACTTCTGGGGATTCTGGGTCTGACTTGACTTTTTTTGCTTTGAATGTCCCCCTTAACCTCCAAGCATTCTTAACTTACTGGGGAGCAAGACATGGGAGACTTTTCTTGGGGATTGTGTTAGCATAAATGGACTGCACAGGCAGCACAGAGCAAGACTGAAAGCTAGCACCTCATACACTGCAGTAGGGCGGTAGCTCTGACACTTTGGAATACCGAATCGCAATAACATACGGTTATTAGTACATCGTCTTTCACTGCGTTAACATTCCCTAGAGTAGGCTTGCAGCTGGCACACTCTCTTTTAACTGGGACAGTTGATGGCATGATTCAATTGTCATAATAGGTGTCCAGTGCCATTTTAGACTCCTCAAGGTGTATCATCTGGCCTCCAGCTGCTGCTTCTGGAGGTGTCCCATACATAGGGTGGCATGTATGTTGGACCCATGTGGTTGTTATGGTAGTCCTAAGGCATCTAAATCGGCATAAGATGCTTATGTTTTGACAACTGCATCAAGCCCCGAGAATGAGCTGGGGAAGCCAGGCATTTTGCCTGTGCATAGCAAACAGCTGGAATGTGTCAGTAGCCTCCCTGGCAATATCCTTCCCGAGGATTCTTATTTCTGCGTACTAAGCCAGGCTCACTGGTCATGTCTTTGGGACTTGGCTGAGAGCCTCAGAAAAGAGGCAAGAGAATCCTTATAATCACCCTAAAAACTCTGCTGGTTTGTAAGAAAGCTAAATTTCATGTGCCTTGTTGTTACACTGCCAGTTATTTTAGAATAGACTATTTCAGTTGCAAGGGACCTACAAGTCATCTAGTCCAACTGCCTGACCACTTCAGGGCTGAGCAAAAGTTAAAGCATATTGTTAAGGACATTGTCCAAATGCCTCTTAAACACTGACAGGCTTGGGGCATTGACCACCTCTCTAGGAAACCTGTTCCAGTGTTTGACTACCCTCTCGGTAAAGAAATGCTTCCTAAAGTCCAGTCTAAACCGCCCCTGGCACAGCTTTGAATCATTGCCACGCGTCCTATCGCTGAATCCCAGGGAGAAGAGATCAGCACCTCCCTCTCCACTTGAAGCTGTAGAGAGCAATGAGGTCGCCCCTCAGCCTCCTTTTCTCCAAACCAGACAAACCCAGAGTCCTTACCCGTTCCTCATAGGACATTGCTTCCAGCCCTTTCACCAGCTTTGTTGCCCTCCTTTGGAGGCGTTCAAGTACCTGAACATCCTTCCTAAATTGTGGGGCCCAGAACTGCACACAGTACTCGAGCTGACATCACACCAACGCTAAATACAGCGGGACAATCACCTCTTTTAACCGGCTGGTTATACTGTGTTTGATGCACCCCAGGATGCGGTTTGCCCTCTTGGCTGCCAGGGCACGCTGCTGACTCGTATTGAGCCTGCTGTCAACCAGCACCCCCAGATCCCTTTCTGCAGGGCTGCTCTCCAGCCACCCCTCTCCCCATTTATACTTGTGCCCGGCATTACTACGTGCAGAATCTGGCATTTGGACTTGTTAAATTTCATCCCATTAATCATTGTCCAATGCTCCAATCTATCTAGATCCCTCTGCAAGGCATCTTGTCCCTCAAGAGAGTCAACAAGCACCTCCCAGTTTGGCATCATCAGCAAACTTGCTAATGGTGCATTCAACTCCTGCATCCAGATTGTTGATAGATGTATTGAACAGAACTGGCCCTTGAATTGAGCTCTGAGGAACACCGCTGGTGACCAGTTGCCAGCCAGGTGTAGCCCCATTCACTACAACGCTTTGAGCCCTGCCCTTCAGCCAGTTAAGAAAGCAAGCTAGTTTCTGGCTTCCCATTTCTCTTACATACTTCTACTTCTCATTTACTTCCCTCTTTCCTTCTTGTTGGAGTCTCTTCTGTAGCTCCTGTGTGTACCAGACCCAACTACAACCCCAGAATGAGCTACTGAAAAGGTAGAACTGTTGAATCAAATTTTTGTACGGAATGTGTACAGTATTAAGTTTTCTACATCATCTACTAGAATTCCGTCACGTCATGATGATCAAATTGTACGCCTGATATTCACTGTGACATCTACCAATTATTGCTGTCTACTTTTCATGTGGCTTGTTTGGATTTTTTTTTCAGTTATGCAGCATAGGAAGCAACCTATTTATTTGTTTATAATATAATGTACCTTCTTTTTAGTAACTTTTCAGTAATTACACAGTTCTTCAAAACATGTATGAGTGTGCAGTGCTATGCTACATGAAGGGTTCTTCTCAATCAGCTTCTTTCTTTCCTGTTAGTCAGCATGTCACCTACAATTCCCTACTCACATTTCTTCTGATTCTGTTACTAAAGGGCTGCAGGATAAATTGAGTACTCAGGCGCTCCACACTTCCCTGCTGCTGGCCAACTTGGCCCTCCAACGGAGTAACTCTGGCTGTGAAGACAAAAACAAGAGAGTTACCGTTCTTTAGAGACAGGCAAGCAACAAGCTGCTGAGGAAGAGCTCATGCCTATAGCAAAACATGGGAGCACTTCACCTAAAGCCCACCTGACTGCAACACTTTACAGGCTTCCTTACAGATGTAACTAAAATGCTACCAGATACCCAGAAGAGCATAAAGGGGGCATAAACATTAGATGAGAAACCAAGAAGGGAATCTGAAAGTGGAAACCTGTGGGATTAGGAAGTATGAAATCAGAGTAGATCTCACTGGAGCCGGTATTAAAGAGAGGCAGAGACAGAAAGAAGAATAACATGAGAAAATAAACACAGAAAGGAGTTATACTATTTTAGGCAGCAAGGGGCTGGACAAGGAAGCTGGGACTATCAGACTTCAAAGGGATGAGATGAAGAGCATGGAACAGGAACGGTAAACTCAAAAAAAGGAGTTTGGGATGGAGAGCAGAGGTGAAAAAGAGACAGTAAAGAATGCAGCAGACGATGCAGCAGCAGAGATAAAGACATTAACACAACTAGATAAATAAAACAGGACTTAAGTCTGAACCCTTATTCACAGACCCTGTGTAGAGGATTATTCCTGTAGTAGAATATCCCTGGTTTGTCTGACATAGTGACAAATAAAGCATCATGAAGTAAATGTGTGTAACTACCTGAATTGTTCACCTCTGTAAAAAATAGTCTTGTTTAAGTATAATTTAATTTTGTAGCACCAGCACAGTGTGATATTTACTGTTGTCAAGAAAAAAACAGACACTGAATAGATGATTTTTTTTCTTGCCAGTTTTCCCACACATGGTGAAAAAGCTGAATACAGGCCTGCACGTGATGATTATAATGTTCCTCTGTGTGGCCATTTTCTTTTCTCTGGTCAGTTTTGGATTCTGCATTCTTAATGCAATAAAAGTTCCTTACCGGGCTATTAAAGGTCCAGCGGGAGTATGCCTTTGGAACTTCCTTGCAGGTAAAATCATTTACCAGTATTTTTCACCAGTCACACTCGTATGTTAAAATGTTAAAAGTTCCTTCTCTTCCCTTACTAAATATCTCCTCGACTTA
Organism: Pygoscelis adeliae; assembly: GCF_000699105.1. Taxonomy (NCBI): domain Eukaryota; kingdom Metazoa; phylum Chordata; class Aves; order Sphenisciformes; family Spheniscidae; genus Pygoscelis; species Pygoscelis adeliae. Next base: position 4,318,186 of record NW_008824806.1, on the reverse strand, counting down.
AATACTTGTGAATAAAATGAAGTTAGCAGTGAATTCTCATCTATCAAAACAGAACTGTCAGGTGGCATCTCAGCTTGTGTCTAGTCAACTTTTTACAGGAGCCAGTCTTTAGGCTTTATATGACTGATAAAAAGACCTTATTACAAACACTGGTATGATCTTTGGCCATACAACAAAGGCCAAGGATTTTGAAGGTGTTTAAGCCATGCCTAAGTCTATCCCTACTCCGTATAATGCTCACTGTTGTATTCAATAAGCCTTCTGAAGCACAACCAAGATGTCTGCCTTGTTTTGACAACAACGGTGAATACTTCTTTCATTTTGTTGCAGGTGGATTTATAGTACTTGCAGTCACCAGCTTTATGGCTGCTGTGAAACTTCATCACCACACAGAAAGAATTGCCAATTTTCGGGAAAATGTCTTTCAGTTCGTTATCTTGGAAGAACGGTTTGAAGACTGTTTTTGGCTTTGTGTGGCAAGTGCCACAGCACATGCAGTAAATTTGCTGCTAATAACCATTAGTGGGATTCATTTTCCTAAAATTAAGACTAAAACAGAAGAAGCAAATGTTACAGCAGAAGATATCATGTACTAATAAATCTACACAAAACTGCTTTGGTCAAGTGAACTGTCATGATAGAAACAGCTTCTTGGCTCTTCAGCTTTTGATTTGGATGGATGATTTTGGTATAAACACGAGTAAAGATGTCGGTCTACAATACCAGCAATTAACATGCGTGGGAAAGTGGAAAAACAAATGCTACAAATATCGTTATTCTCAAAACTGACCACTATCTGCAGTGAATATATGCTGTTTGCAGTTTTTAGAAAATTGACATTTTGAGATATTTTAGAAAACTAAGGTGAAATACGATTTCACCGAAACCAAGTGTTTTGTTTAGAAAGAAAATATGTGTATCACAAATCTTTGATAATATAAGGTTATTTCAAAACAGAAAGAATGGACGTTTGCCAATTACCTTCACAGAATTATCTGCAAAATGTTGAGAGGGCCATATAAGATATGTTTGATGATGTTATACTGCATTGAAAAAGGAAACTTCATCATCTGTGAGGCTAAAGTTAAGGGGAAGTACGGGCTAAGTATGCGTGAAATGTTTTTAAAACAGAAATTATCAAACCCTACAAAATAAAGAACTGAGAAAAGTAAAGTTTATGGGATGCTAGTAGACTATGAAAAAAAATTATTAGCTGCAAGATGAAGGTTTCATTGCAGCTTCTGGAAGTAAAGTGAACAGAATCTAAGTAATAGTGCTTTTAGATAACCTGGAAAATAATAATCTGCCAGATTAATTGGCTTCGGAACTCTGTCAATTCTTATGTCTATCTGAAATCAAGTAAAAGTGATGCATGATGAAACAGTATTAAAATGAATAAAAATGGTTAAATGGATGGAAAAGTTACTTTGTTGGGAAGTACCATAATTTTGACAGGCATTCAACCAGTTCTTGGGTCACGAGTATGAATGTTTCAGAGAAAAGAATATGCCATTAAGCATGTCATTTTTAGAATTTGACTACTATAGTGAACACATACTAATCTTTTAGCAATAGAACCTACACGTAACTGAAGAATGACTTGGAATGAATGAAAGAAGTTATCATCTAAATTGAAGAAATTATTTTGCAGTTACTCTTCACCATACCACTAGGTTGTGTAACTCTATTCTTGTGAAAAGCTCTTTGAAAAAAACAGTAACTGTTTTAGAAAAGGAATTAAAAGTGTTTTAAGAACATGTCAGGATATACAAAAATTCCTTATTTTTTATTTGAAAAGACATCTTCACAAAAATAGTATTGTAAGGGTCAAGTATTTTCAGAAGTGCCTAAAACCGTATTTTGTGTACCCAAATCACTAGTTTTATCACTGAAGTGTGCAGAACACTCAGTAAAGAAAGTTGCTAGAATAAGCTGATATTCAACATGTTTGCTGATTAGGCCACTCATTTGGATATTTAAATAAGGAATTATAACTCAGCTTAAGCCTATGAGTTTAATATCTTTGGCCCAAATAATTTTCCATGCTCTTTTTACTTCATTTTCATCTAAAGACCAATGAAAAAACAGATGTTTTGTGGAGTAAATTCTACTTTCATTTGGTATTCTTATAAAATCAGTTTTGCTGTTGTAAAACTCTATTCAAAGTACTCTTAATTTACCCAGCAGACTCAAATCACTGTGTTCACTAAATGCTTCAGCAGCGTATGGGCAAGCTCTGTGTGAGATAAGAAATGAAAATTATTTGTGTCCTTTTCAGCACATATGCAGCAAGACCAGCAGACATTCGGCAGTCAGTGGCCTAGTTTCAGAGGAAATGTTATTAGCCAAAGTCATCCTACAGATGTAATGAGCAGTGTTTGTTACTGTAGCCTGTACCATCTCTGGTTTTGGCCCTACAAGTTTAGCAGGATCATGAGTGAAGCAGAAATTTATGAGGGTGCTTCTGCAATAGGCCCTAATAATCTGTCTTCTTCAAGACAGTGTTAGCCAAAAATTTTTTTTTTTTCTAAAAGTCCCATAAAAATTTAAGAGACAGCTGGAAAGTTTTGATGAGTCTAGAGCACTGTTACAATTTTAGCATAAAGGAGACCCAATAAGGCAGAAAAAGTGATTCCTAATTTATACCACCCACTTACTTCACTGTTCTTCTAATTTTACTGGTGCTTTTACTCAGTCTCTACCCTGGGCCACAACTCCAGCAAGGTGGTATGATACCCAGTACATGGAGAGGCAGCAATAAAGGTGCCTTAGATGGTAACAGCACAGCACTGTTCAGAAAACTGTCCGCAGAGGCCTCTGTGGTACCACCACCTTCACTTCCCAGAAAATTCTGAGTGGCTCTGAAATAGAAGACCTTAAACTGCAGTACAATTACATAAGTAGAAAATGAAATATTTGTCATTTGTAATTGTTCTATGAATATATTATTTAGAAGTAGTTGTTGTACAGAATTATATTGTAACACGTAACTGAGCCTTTACTAAATATAATTCTCTTTAGGAAATGAAAAGGAAGCAGATTTTAAAATCCTCCATATAGAGCGATTGCTTCAGAAATGCTTTTCAATAGTACTAATACGCATGTATTACAACACATTTTTCATACTGCTAATGAACTGCTTAATGCCCCCCAAAAACAGTTATTGAGTAAGAGCTATGGGACTACTTAGGTAAGGACAAGATTAAAGATTTGTTGGACTGGATTCCTAGATAGGTCACAGTAGCTCTGAAAGAACCATTAGAGTACACTGTATAAAGAGCGATAGCTGGGCTGATCAGCTGTTTAATTTCTTGTTTTGAATCTATTCAACAATGAAACACACTGCAGTTAACGGTCCAAAAGAAGATTTCTCACAGCAGATGTATGAAGTATTATTGTGGGATGTTGTAGCTGCATGAGTTGAATGACCAGTAACGTTATCACTCAATGACTGTTTTGTGACTTGTGAGAAAATAGTATTTTCAGTTCACTTTAGAGTGAACAAAGTATTACCATGCATGAATTAAACTGAACGAAACAGAATAAAGGCTAAACTAACCTTCCAGCTGCACAGGTTGTTTCAATTTAAGCACTGCTAAGACACAGCGATGGAACAATGCATAGAATATTTGCCCTGGGAAATTTTGTCTGGGAAGAAAAGGCTAAATGCAATCACACATTGTTAAGATGTACAATTACAAAGCACACCTTAAGGTTAACAATAGGTAAGTCTATCACGTAGACCTTCTCAGCTTTCCTTTGTACATCATAAAACACTTTCAAAAAATGTGGAACTTGATGTATAGTGTGATCTACTTTATTTACCCGTTTTCATTTTAGTTATACTTCACGCAGTGTATCTGATCATACTCATGCTCAACATGTGGAAATGAAGACTTCTTTGGGGGTACTTTTTACTTTGGAAGATTTGAAATCTCAAATGAGAACATTTATGAGCAATATCTGTCCAGAACTTCGAAGAGATTATGGGTCAAATCCTATCTTTCCATAAAATTAAAGACAACTTCATATACCCTGAAAATACCCACTTAATTTGTACGTGCAGAATATATAGAAGCTCCATGCAGGATGTAGAGAAGCTATGGAGCCATTCTTCAAGGGACTAAGAAACTATTCATTGTATCTAAGAACCCCTCCAAAATAAATCAAGCTAAAAACTAATTACCACTTTGGTTTTTTAAATAATACTATGATTTAATGTTAAAAAATGTAATTTTACAAGATAAATCAAAATGGATGCAATTTCACTCAGTCATTGTCTCTGCGTGCCACTGTCCTTAATAAGACATGTTATTTTTGTCTGTACCACTTAACGCAAAAAGCGGTTAGGTGGGAACTGCAATACACTGTTAGAGGAGAATAGCCCCAGATACCCTTCTTCATCGTGTTCTGCTGATCTAACAGTGTAAGTTCACTTACAGATGTATGGAAAAGCAAACGAATTGTTACACATAGTGTCTTAAGGTGTCAGATTCTCACATATAAAAGCGGATTACTTCTATGTCTCATGTTTATGAAAAAAAGAATAAAGAAAAGAAACCAAAAAAATTCTGGATCACCTGACATTAAAATCCAGTGCATGTTCAATGCCACTGAAACTCTGGCTCTTCATACTGACGATACAATAAACGTCAGCAAACTCCAAGCAGTTCTTTTCCATACAGTGCTTTTGCTAGAGAAGCATAAAGTCTACTTCTGACATTACACTGATGACCCAGTATTCTGGTGTGAATTTTCCTGGTAAAATATAACCATAGTCATTCTCACCAGTCTTTTATTTTCACTTACCCCCTTTTTTTTTAATTTCACTCGGATTGTTACTGCTTTCTCTTAGAACCTAATCAAGTCTTACTAGACACACATGGTGAGATTATACAGGTAAACCACCATCCTACATGGAAAATAATGTAAATTTGTTGTCTTTGCATTTGCAATAAAGCTTTGATTATTTCTTCATAAACCATTTACATTTTAATCTTCAATATGCAAATCAAATATACTGTATGCATACCAGGACTGTTTTTTTAAAGTCTGCGATAAGCCCACAGGAGAAGTTGCTTCATCCTCAGCAGCACGTGCGAATACTTACCTAGAGCATACCACAAGAGGGCAAAAATCCACCGCGAAGCCGAGTCGCCCCCATTCCTTGCGATACAAGGCCTCATACGCAGGTCGGCAAGGAAACACCACCGCACGGCCCTTCAGGCGCTGGCCTGCAAACCCTTCCTACCTCCCCTCCCCTCCCCTCCCCTCC
>NW_008824806.1:4295255-4312174 GCF_000699105.1 Pygoscelis adeliae | reverse complement strand
CGTGCCCCCCACGTCCAGCCGGGGGCTTTAACCCGCAAGCCTGCGGCGTTGGGGTGGGCGCCGTGTCTGTGGCCGGGCTGTGCTGGGGCCGCTGGGAGGCTGCGCCCTGGAGGAGTTCCCTGTCGGGACCCCGTCGCCCGCTGTCGGGGCAGAGCCGCCTTCCTGCCCCGGCACCTCGCCGCCCTGCCGATGAGCTTGAGTCGGGAGCGGTGCGACTCCCTGTGCTCGTGGGTGCACCTGGCTGGAGATCTGCATTTGGGGGCGGGGGGGGAAACAAAAGCTGTTTTGTACTTAAAATTACAGATTGAAAGAGTTTTTGTCTCTACGTGTTAGGCAAAATGATTACAACTTTAGTTATACTGTATCTAATTTCTTTTTCACACTTAAAAGTAGTTGTAGTAGTTTATCCTGGTTTACCAAAGTGTTGCTCTGTGCATCTTGTTAGATAAGTGCATAAACTGAGATGAACATATACAGCCGTAGCTACGGTTTGAACAGCGTGCTTGCTGTCTTTTGGATGGGTCTCTCAATTCTGTGGTGTTTACATTAATGCGCATCCTTTTCTAGGGTCTTGTTCTGGGAATCTACTCAAGTGAAAAGGATGAAGGTGCTGCCCAGTTCACTAGTGCGGGAGATGCTTTCGATAGACGTGTGTCTGGAAAACTGAGAGAACTTCTGTCCGTGTAAGTGTGTGATAAGCCTCTGAAATGGATTAAAGTACCTACAAACACCAATAAGAATGATCTTTTTTTATCGCTATTAGTGTTTCTATCCATATCACTTCTCAGGCTGGTATTTGCCTCTACCAGGCCAAGCAGTTTGGAGGGAACTCCTGTGGAAAAACCAAGCACTGAGGAAACAGATGCAAAATGTTCATGGGGACTGACCTTTTCTGTGTATCGGCACTGAGCCAAGTGTCCCAGTACAGTGTTGAGGAGGACTGTGTGGTTGTGGAGTGAATGTAGTACCATAGATTTATCACCAATAAGGACTTCTTTATTGAAAGAATCTTTTTGCGTCCTAGATGTGGGCCATCTTTGAAGAAAGGCAAAACACGCATATTCCATGGTTTGCATCAGGTATGAACTTTGGATTTTCGTGTGCATATTGATTAATGTCTGAGGTTTGCCCTTACATCTTACTTTAAGCTGAGTTCACTGCTGTGCTTGTATAAATGCTCTGTTCTTCTTCCCCCTTTCAACAAAAGATGTGGTTCTTATTGAAACCTCCTGTTCCCCACTCCCCATGTTTGCATGCCCTTTTGCAGAATCCTGTACTCCCTCCGCTGTGCTGCAAATTGAGAAGATGTAAACAGGTCTGCTCCAAAGGTGGTGTGCTCTGAATAACTGCTTACTGAACGAGCTGAAGCACAGCAGTTTTGGATCAGACTTCTACTGTGCCTCCAGTGTTCAGGAGGAGTGAGTGCAAGAGTGCGTACCGATATGTGCAAAGACCTTCCAGATGTGACAGTTCTAACACAAGGTGGTCCCATCATAGGCTGTAATCAGAGGTTTTAGAGTCATGTGCTTGAAACCTCTGAAAACAAGACGGGGGACTGTTCTTCGGGCAGGGCTTCTGTCTGCACAGACATGACATATCACAAGGGTAGGAGATGGGGATTCATCTGCTCAAAGTTAGGCTTTTGGTGCCATTTGAGAAGCCCTAATACATCTAATGCACCTACATGGAGCTGGCAAATGTACGATTTATGCCTTTTTGGAGTAGTAGCTAGAGGCTAGGCAGACATGTAATATGACACTAGGTGTCCTTGTATAAGTAACTGAATCTTACATTAGGGCTATTTAAATGATTTTAAATAAATCAATTTCTAGTGAGTATTGCCTACCATGTATAAATTCCTGTGTGGAGACCCCAGACAGGTGACACTGGATTCAGTAGAAAGGCTCTCAGAAATTTCATGGAAGTTGAATCCACTGAAGGTCCCATTATCCCAGTTCTGCATACAGGATCGCCTCTGAAGTGAGTAGCAAATCTCTGCAAGAGAAGGCAGTAGAATTTGGCCTTATGGACTCTTCTAAGCGTGCAAAATAACGATAACTAAAAAAAATGTGAACTGGAATCACCGATCTTCTGGAAAGCTAACATTACTTTCAGCATCTTGTGGGCTGAAAGACTTTACTACGGTGTAGCAGTTTGAAAGCTGATTGTTAGAATCTGACAGAGCAGCTGTTTGTGATGGAAGGGAAAGCCCAAGATGAACTTCATTTTTCTTCAGAGCAATGGGAAATCTGTTCACATATATAACCTTGAGTTTTATACAAATTTGACTTCGTTCTTAAAAGGCTCCTTTAATCTTCATTATTTCTTCCTTTTTGCCTTCCACTTGCAGCTTATAAGGCAAGCATTTAGTCTGCTGTGCTACATTGCTTTCCTGAGTTCTGGAGCTGTGTACCTCTGTGCAGCTTTGGTTTGTTACCTGGCAAATCATGCCAGCTCAGTTCCTGAGCTAATAGGCTCAGCCTTTGAAGTGATTTTATTTCTTTGAACATAGTACTGTGCCAAGAAAGGTTACACTTCTCCAGCTCAGTTCTGGCCTTTGTTGCAGCTGGAAAGCTGGATCTGCTTTCAAAGGACTCTTAGACTTGCCCTTAGAAGCATCAAGTTTGCTATGTGTTGAGCATAAAGCCCTATCTGCTGCAATACACGTAATTAACAACTGGTTAATTAACCACAACTGGTTGCATGCCTGTGGCAAATGGTTGGGAGTGCAAGACAGTGGCACCATACTGGCACTCGTAACATAGAAATGTGCGTAATGTAGAGAAAGTACTGAATGTATTTTAATGCTGTCCTTGGTTTGATTTGGAAAGTAAGGTCTTTTCAACAAGTCTCTTCTGTGGCTGTAACAATGAGGAAAGTGAATCCATTTGTGTGTCGGCTTCATCTAGGACTTTCTGAGTGTGGTTGTAGTTGGCTTGGGTAAGAAGAACGCTGGAGTAAATGACCAAGAAAACTGGAATGAAGGCAAAGAAAATATTCGTGCAGCTGTTGCAGGTTAACTATTTTTAAATTTTCTTAAGCATTTTGTCTATAAAACTGTTGTAATGGTGCAGCATGTTCCACTTTTGAAGAGTGAGTCTAGATATGATTTTGTTTTGAAATGCAAACCTACTGCATGGTTTCGTAAATGCATTTACTTGTCACTGATATTCATGAAGTTTTTCCTTAGTGAGGAAGGAGTTATAGGGCATGTAATCTGCAGACAGGTAACTCCAGTTATTTATACCAAATAACTTTCCTAAACAGTGTGATATTGAAAAGGCGCTTGTTTAATTACTACTATTTTGAAGCCTGAGAGCATCACTGGTTCACTTTATGCTCACACTGTACTTAAGTATGCACACATATTTACTTTTGCCACTTAGTTTGTAACTGAGATATTTGTGTTACAAACTGGTATCTTTCACAACATCAGTAGTGTGATTCAGTATGTTATCCGTTGTAGGCAGAGGAGGCCTCTCTATCTTAATCAAGGATGACTGCTGCATCTAAGTGTGTATAAAACAAGAATAAAAAGAGTTCTCATCGCAGAGTTTATAATCTGAGACTGGAGGTCAGTCACACATGTATGTCCAAAGTGCTAGCCTGTGTTGTCTCACCAGCTGCCAAAACAGTTAAATTATTTGGGTACAAAATAGAATTTATGGAATATATAGTTTGTTTGTTTATAAAAGTGTGTATAAACTCATTTGGAAGAAAAGAGCAGTCATATATTCTTAGCAAAAAACTGAATTACAGCAAATTTCTGATACCTGTCGATAGTCATAATCCATAGCACTCCAGAATGATAGAGCTTTTCTTTGACGTAGAGTGAGCTTAAAGGAATCGGAACAACTCTGGACCTTCCTTTTTATTCTTGTGAAATGTCTTAATTGTTACAACTCAAGTGAAGTTTTAAGTCAAAATTTGTCAGTATATGGTCATTAGCATTTCAAATTATTCTACTGCATGATCTTTTGAATTGATTTACTTAGTTGCTGACTGGGGCTAAACCATGATACTCAGATATCTTGAGTTAAAATTTTTTTTTTCCTTTAAATGTCATATTGATCACCTCAGACACCTGTTTTGCTGTTCTGTGCAATACTCAGCCTACTAGTTCTGTACTGTATTTTTCAGCTGGTTGTAGGCAGATCCAAGATCTGGAGATCCCTTGTGTTGAAGTAGACCCCTGTGGAGATGCTCAAGCAGCTGCAGAAGGCGCTGTCCTTGGATTGCATGAATATAACGACCTGAAGCAAAAAAAGAAACCTGTAGTTACTCCTCAGCTTCATGGAAGGTGATGGCAAAAGGAAAGCTTGCCTGTTTATTTATCTGTTTGTTTATTTAGTTATAAAACTGTGTGCATGCTTGTGCATGAGCAAAACACAAAACTGGAAGAATAGGGCTAGCAGCAATATCCCTCTTAAGTCCTCCTACTCCTTTGAATTTCCTGAAGTATTTTACGCTTCAAGTATATTTATAGTGTTTGCTCCATGTGTTTTGTTAGTATGCCTTGTTCTGAGGTTAAGGGTAATAAATGCTGCTTCATAGAAAAGAAGGCCCAGGATAAAAATAAGAGTAAAAAATTACTTGAAGCATACTTGTGACATAAAAGGACTTTTGTTGATATTGCGTGCCAAAATTGTGGAGCAGAGGTATTTCAGACTCCATAAATGAATAAATCCTTTTGAGAATTAGGAAATGCTAATTGACACGAGACCATGCCATGATGGATAGGTTTTACATAGTTCTTTTGTTACATTTTCTTTTAGAGAGTATAATGCAAGAAGAGAAGCTTGGGTGCTTCTGGCCTCTAAATAGACATAACTGTTACTTCAGAGCAGAAAGTAATAGCGGAGCTTTTGGTTCCAGAACAAAGTTTTATTAATCCCCTTTTACTGTATTAGAGTGGACTTTGGACCTTCCACATGGGATATTCTGTCACACAGAGGAGAGGTATTTCTCATATGTTCTTTATACAGGAACAAGTCCTTCCTTATGAGGAAGTTAATGAAATAAAATAAAAACCTCTCAATTTAAGCACGTCTTGATAAGCTACATGCAACACACTTCGTGTTTTGTAACACAGCAGATAGTTCGGGAGCCGATTATATTAAATAAACATTTCCTGAAAACATAGATGGTTCTATGACCACTTATGACACTGGAAGTAATTTTTGTATATAGTAATTTAGGTTGGAAAGGGCCTCTGGAGGTCATCTAGTCCAGCTCCAACTTGGATTAGGGATAACCTGGAAGTTACATACAACTTTAAAGGTTGATCAGGCCTTTTTCTAGTCCAGTTCTGAATATCTCCTGAGATGGAAATTCCACAACCTCACTGGGCCATCTGTTGTAGTGCTTAACTATGCTCATGGTGATTTTTTTTTTTTTTCTTTATGTCCTATTGCAGTTTCCCTGTTGGATCTTGAGCCCATTGTCTCTTACCTTCTTACTGTGCAGCTCTGAGATGTGTCTGTCTTCATCTTCTCTATAAACCCTATGTAAGGGTAGAGGAAAGGCTGCAATTAGATCTTTGCTAAATTTTTCTTTTCTAGTTGAAACAAACCCAATTCTCTTAGCTTCTCCTCATATACCATGTGCTCCAGCTCTCTAGCCCTCTTAGGGCCCTCCTTTGGACTTTCTCCAGTTCATCAGTATTGTTTTGTATTCAGGCACTCAAAAGTGGACGTAGCTAGATGCAGCCAAAAGATGTAGCCAGATGCGGCCTCACAAATGCCAAGGAGGTAAATAATTATTTCCTTTAACATGCTGGCCATGCTGTAATCCAACCCAATACATGGCTGGCCTTTGTCACCGCAGTAATGCGCTGCTTACTCCTGTACAACTTGTCCACCAGGATCCCCAGGTGCTCTTCTCCAACTTCGCTTTCTGCCTAGTCAGTGTCCAGCCTGACTGTTGCATAGAGCTGTTCTGTCCCAGGTACAGGGCTTTACGCCAGTCTTTGTTAGTCTTCATGGTGTTCCCTTTGGTGCGTTCCTCCAGCTTGTCAAGGCCCCTATGAATGGTGGCCCTACCCTCCCCATTTCAGCTGCTCCCCGCAATGCGACGCTGTCCATGAACTTCTGAGGGTACGTTTCATTGTCCAAGTTGTTGATGAAGGTATCAGCCCCAGTATCAACCCTTGAGGAACACCACACATAACTAACTGCCAGCTAGATTGTTCAACTGTTGTCTGCTATCTTCTGAGCCCAACAGTTCTTCCAGTTTTTCACCCATTTTGTAGTCTACCTTTTCAGTTCATGTTTTCTCAATTTGTCTGGAAGGATTCTACGTGAAAACCTTGCTAAAGCCAAAATAAATGACATCTACTGTGGTCCTCTGTGCCAACCCTCTCATCATAAAAGTGAGTCAAGTTGGTCAGGCATGATTTGCCCCAAATAAATCTATGACTGTTCCCAGTGACCATCTTGTCCTTTGTGTGCCTGGAAATGGCTTCCAAGATGACTTTCTCATAAAATTTTAGGGGATTAGTCTAGGGTCAGTGCTTTGTAGTTCCCTATATCCTCCTGGCCATTCTTAAAGATGAGGACTTGTCTTTTTCCAATAATCAGAGACTACATCCAGTTACCATGACCTTTCAAACTGAAGGAGACCAGGCTTGCAATGATGCCAGCCAGCTCCCTCAGCACCCTCAGATACACCTTGCCTGCTACCAAGGACTTGTGTATGTCTGGCTTCCTTAAACAGTCCTAAGTCTATCTTCCTCTGCCATGGGTAGTACCTTTCTTCCCCAAACTCTGTTACTAGGCACAAAGAACTGGGGAATCTGGAAGCAGACCTTAATAATTATTAAGACTGATGCAAAGCAGGCATTGAGAACTTCAGTCTTCTAGAACTTCAGTTCACTAGATTGCCTGCCCCATTTAGCAATGGGATAGCATTATCCCTGAACCTTCCTTTTGCTGATGATGTACCTGTTGAAGTCCTCTTGTTGCCTTTCCCATTTCTTGCCAGTTTCAGTGTCAGCTGAGATTTGGCTTTTTAATTCCATCCCTCCATATCCAGGCGATGTTTCTATATTCCTCCTGGATTCCTTCACTGTGTCGCTCTTCTGAGGGGCGGAATCCAGGTTAATGCCCTGCTTTGTGATATCTTTTAAAGCAAATAAGCCTTTCAGTTCTGTCTCAGTAAAATGAAAGGTTTTGTACTGGTAGTGTTGCAAAGTAATCGGAGAGACATCCCCATTTTCTATGCAGGCAGCTCTTCAAACGTTTGCTCTGTCAGTCTTTAGTGAAATGCCTTGAGTGCACTGTGAAATAAGATCCAAAGTCCACTCTTACCACAGAAGTCATATTTCAGTAAAGTGAAAAACAGAATTGGAGGCTTTATATGGTAAATAAAAACTTTCAGGGCTGTTATAATTAATGCGATTACAAATTTTGGAAGGGATATTAAACTTTGTGCTTAAGGATTTAAGCCAATCTCTGACTAGTAAGGATTAGGACAAGACCTAATGTATTAGACAGATAACTTTACATCTGTCTGCTCTAGGATTCTTCTAGCTTTCTGTGAAGCATTTGGCACTGACTAGAACTAGAGATGAGTTACCAGACTAGATGCACTTTGGATATCCTAAATTCCTCGTAGTAGGATTACTATGAAATTCTTAATTGCCCCAAATTAATGATACTGCATTTTCAAACAGGAGAGAACAGATGGATGCTGACACCTTACTTTTGCAAATGTTTATGATGCTGATTATTGTATGGTGTTGTTTAGCACTGAAAGTGAAGCCTGGCAAAAAGGTGTTATCTATGCTGAGGGTCAGAACCTCGCTCGGTACCTTATGGAGGCTCCAGCTAATTATATAACTCCAATCAAATTTGCCGAACATATTGAACAGAAGCTCAGAAGTTTCAGCAATGTGAAGGTCCATATAAGGTAAATTCCATTTAAATGATTCCTCTACAGGGTAAGATACCTCCCAGGCTATTCAAATCTGCAGCGGGCTCTCATTTTTACTCTGCCACTTCAGATGACAAAAGCAGGGGAAGTGTTTGGCAAAAAAGGTATGAGGGGTGCCCCATCTGCAAGCTACTCTCAGTATTAGAAGGTGAGCTTCTCATTTGCAGAATAAGCAAGATACTGTGACACAGTAAAATGATTAACTGTCAATTAGTGATGCAGTCAATTACTGCTTAACTGACACATGTGCTGTGAAAGAGGAAGCCTGATGAAGACTCAGTGAATAGAGGGCAAATACTAGGCACCTGTTTTCTAATACCTTTTGGGGTTTTTCCCAAGTGGATTTATACATACCTTTGTTTTTTTGTTTGGATGTGGTAATTAAACATCCTCTATTCATTGTTGTTATTGTTGGGGCTTTTTTTAACTCTTAAAAATGTTGAGATGGAGTTCTAAAAGCCCTTGCAATTGAACTTGCATGGCTACTGCTTCTTGTTTTGGCATTTCTAGTTACTGCACTTCAGTGGAAGTGGGCTAGCTGGTTATGCAAGTGTTGGAGGCTGTTTTGTTGAAAAGCAAGAGCTTGAGGGAAATCAACTTTGCCTGTAGTTAACCATCTTGATAGCAGAAAGCTAAACCATAACCTGCTGCAATATTGTTGTTCCATATGCATCAGAGACTACAGCCTGATAGGCAAGTGAAAGTTTAATGTTTCTGATGCAGAAAGTGTAGACTGGTTGTTGGTTGTTTTTTTTGGTGGTGGGTTTTTTTTCTTAAACAAGGCAAAACAAAAACCAAGCAGCAACTTTGAGGTTGTATTTTTCAGTTTCACAAAAAAAGTCATAATGGTTGGATTTAAATGACGGTTTCCAAAATAACTAAAATGGAATTAATAGTTTGTGTACAAACCTTCAAGAATTGTGATCTCTTAAAAACAAACAAACAAAATCACCTTAGTCAAAGTGTCCAATTACAAAAACCATATACATTTCTATTCCAGACCGGAGTCTTGGATAGCAACACAACAGATGGGAGCATTCCTGAGTGTAGCTAAGGGTTCGGCTGAACCTCCCATCTTTCTGGAGATTCACTATTTAGGTGGTGCTAATACAAATGACTCCCCATTGGTATTTGTAGGAAAAGGAGTTACATTTGACAGGTATGTATGCTAATGTTTTAATGACTAAAGAGGGGAAAATGCCTTCCTGCTATTCATGCTCAATGGGGAGATGCTTTTTCTTTGCTCAGCACATCTTTCAATGCCATTCCAGTGAACTTGCCCTATATAGTAGGACTGTGCTGCCTTTTTGGGGGAGAAGACAAGCTTGAGCGATTGGACAAAGTAGGCATTGATATGCGCCTGTCTTGTAAGGGGGGAAAATGGAAATTCAAGGGGAAAGAAAAAAAACTTGCTATTTTTTCTTGTTTTGGCCTGAGCAAACCTCTGGATGAAGAATTCACAAGTTTAGAATTGCAGTCTGTCACTGGGCATCTAGATCATGCTTAAGGAAAGAGAAAATTGTTTTTTGCAGCAGTTCTTTATAACTGCTTTTCATGTCACATAACTACTGAAGAATTTATCAGTCTGTTCCTCTTCCATATGCTGATTTTACCAAGCGTATTTGTACATTTGTTCTTGTCTTGTGCTCTTTTGCTATTACAAAGATCATTGAGTTAGTCCGCTGCAGATTACTTGGATTTTTAGGGCATCTTAATTACGAGGAAATAATTCATGGACGTATTTTATCTGAAATGAAAACCCGGATACCTTGCTTTCAGTATGCTTGTTAGGGTGTTGCAGGAATATTTGAAAACACTTTTACTGGTATTTGGTGCATAAACATACTGATGACAGAATATTATCAATGTATGCAGCTTTGAACTCCTACATGTTGGATGAGATTTGTTCTGTTTATTCCAGTGGTGGCATTTCACTGAAGCCATCATCAGGTATGGATGCGATGAGAGCAGATATGGGAGGGGCAGCAACTGTCTGTTCAGCCATTGTGACAGCAGCAGCTTTAAATCTACCCCTTAACATAATTGGTAAGTATGTTTGTGTAAGAATTCAAAAATCTTAATTTTACAAGATTTCTTTTTGACAAAGTCATTTTCTAGTATCAGCAGTGGTAATGGTCTTACAGAAATGCCATGGACTCTTGCAGACTTATTTGTCTCGTTCCCTTGCTCTTCCACTTCTACTTCCTTATCAAAAATTACTAGCTTTGCTTGAATAAATATTTCAACACTGAATTAAAATTTTGAAGGCATGATTTTTAGATTTTAGGTGAGAAATGATTGTCAATAAACTTATTTTCAACAATTTTTTCAGAAGTTCTGATCCTTCATTACAAGAAGGAATGTGGGTATCTGTAAAAGAAATTAAAAATGAAAAGGAGTTAGCTGAGATACCTCCATGAGTGTTTGCCACAGCTGAACAGGAAGAGGGATCAGCTCTTGTTTCCTCAGATGAATTATCTCAGCAGAAATCTAAAACAAACAAACCAAAAAACCCCGGTCTGCTGATACTATTTTTAAGTACGAGCAATGCTTGTTTTTTCTGCAAAAATTTGCACAGCTAAAATTAAATGAGCTGATTCAGGAACCGTGGCAAAATGAGTTGGTGATGACATGTAATCCATTCTAGGATAAGTTTTGTGTTTGAGAACCTTGACTTTCAGGGAACTAGTATTTTTAGTTACTTTTATGCTTCAACCAGTAGAGTGCAGCGAAACACACATCCTCATGACATTCTTCACTTAAAAGTATGCCATGGGAAGGGCTGAATCAGTGGAGCAAAAGTCAGTGTACGTAATTCCACTGAAAAGTGGCAGTCCACAATTCGCTTATTCCTCGTGCCAGGAGCAGGTTTTCCCTAGGAATGGTGGAGTGCCGTATGTCCCACTATCCCATTCATAGTTGGAGTTTTGACACTGACTCTTTTTGTTCATCTCTATTTGCTCTTCTTATGGTTGGAGTTCTATGGCGAGTCCTTAGACCCCTCTTGACATTACACAATGCTTATTTACAATGAGCAGAGTCTGAATGGCTCACAGTGTTAATTTGAGAAGTTTTTAATTTCAGAAGGAAAGAAATCCCTTTATGTGTGACTAATTATTCGTATATGGAAGACATAAGATGATATTTGTTGCTCTCTGATCTCACTTGTCTGGGCATAAAGTAGAAGTAAATCCTAGTGGTAAAATGGTGTAGGTGAGAGAATGTGGTGGTGCAACATGCAGAGGAATTTCCCTGATTGAAAACTGGACCGTGTGTCTTTCAGTAACCAGGAAAATGTGGATTTTGAGCATAAATTCAAGATGAGAATAGTACTGTTTTCTTAAGGAGGTGTTTGGTTTTTTTCTAAGTGGTTTTTTCTATATCTTTTCTGAGAAAGAAACTAGTAATGCACTTTTCTTTTTCTCTCTGAGGTTTGGCACCCCTCTGTGAAAATATGCCCAGTGGTAAGGCAAACAAGCCTGGGGATGTAGTTAGAGCCAAGAATGGAAAAACAATACAGGTATGCATGTGAAACTTGCATTTTGAATACTTTCAGTGAACTGGCTTAATCAATCAAGTTACATGACTGCAGTCAGAATACATGTTTGAAAAGACCCTTTAAAAAGATAAGCAGTGCAAATGTACTGTTTTTAAAAATGTAAGAAGCATGTTATTAATTAGAAACTGCTATCATAGGATTCTTTCAAATATAAATACAGATTGAAGATATTAGACATGTTTTATAAGTTGCTAGGAAAAGCTGGAAAGTATGGTCACTTACTGAACATCCTAGAAAATGTTTTAGCACAAGAGGTTGTTAACAATGCTCATAAATACAGGTTCTCAGTCAGAATGAATAACACACTAATTGCTTCCAGCAGACCCTTCAGGACACTCCCCTGCGATCTAACCAAGGTCTTTACCCTGCCAAGCTGCTCTGTACAATCGGAACTCTGAGTCATAGGGACTGTTGGTTCAAAGGAGCTTGCCAAATCAGTACCCAAAATACGTATTTCATATCTAATCCAAATTGTTCCATATTCATCTAATAGAGTAAATGGTACTGGAAGTTATTGTGCTGTAGCCCACTGATTTCCTGCAGAAGTAGATGGCTTAATCAATATTTCTCTCTGGATTTCTGTGATTCTGCCACCTTTGACTTGCTGAACCTTCTAGTTCCTTGAGGTTCTCCCAAAACTGAGTTCAGTTGCCCTCTGCTTTGAGGGAAAAGAGGGGGCACATATTCCCCCGCCAAGGAGAAATCTGCAAGTGCTAGTAGCTCAGAGCACATCATGCAATTAATCTTGGAGAACTCATCATGAATTTTTCCTGAAAGGGGAAAGGAGCAAAGGGGCTATTGATTTTTTTTCTTTTTTTCTTTTTTTTTTTGAGGGGAAATTTTCAAGATCCAAGAGAAAGCGGTATAACAAGGAACTGTTTCTAGGCATGCGTCAGTGCTTCTTTGTGGTACCCTCTCCTCCTTTGCGGTTTCCATCGGCCAGACCTCTGCTTGCTCAGAAGCAGCCCCTGGGATTCCTGGGGCTTTGCTGGGAATGGTAACCAGCCCCCTGCACTCCACTGGGGCACCCCTCCAGCCTCCAGGCTCTTCTGAGGAGCCAGCAGCACAGGGGCCCAGCATGCAGAGGAGGTTGCAGCACTGAAAGATGACTTGACCTCAGCGACAGATATGCTTTTATTTTATAAACATAACTGTGTATCAATACTATCTTTTCTCTCTTTTTTTTTTTGTTTGAGTAAATTTTGATTACCTGAAGTTCCTAGGGCCTGTGACAGTGCATTTACAATCTGACAGCTATTTAAGATATGTAAGAAATAAGTCAGTGAAAGGGATGTTTTCAGTAGTTAATCTGTTTTACTAATTTTGCACCTGAAGGTGGATAACACAGATGCAGAAGGAAGACTGCTGTTAGCTGATGCTCTCTGTTATGCCCACAATTTTAACGCAAGGGCTATTGTGAATGCTGCAACATTAACAGGTAAGCAGGTTCTCCACTCGTTTTGCAAGTCAGTTCTTTGTTACTCTCATTAATTGGGCTGTGGATTAGTTGCACTGCGTATATAAAGCTAACCTGAATTCGAAAGCAACTGAGATGATTTTACATGTTGGAGGACAACAGCTAGCACAGTTTATGTGCTAACAGCTTGTACAGCTGCACCGTGTCTATGGGACTGGAGAGAGTATTGCCACGCAGGGTACGTTCTCAGCAATGTAGATGAAGTTTGGGCCAGCCCAGACGAGCTGGAACTAAGAGCAGGAAAACCTACGCAGACTTCGATGTTTCTGCACAGTGTTTCCCAGTGCTTCCATTTCTGAGCTAAGCCTTTCCAGTTCCCGGGGCTGTCTGATGCAGAGATACTGGCGTGGCTGTGGAAGAATCCTGCCAGGTCCATATGGCACTGGCCATGCTGGAGCCAAAATAACTTCTTCGTGAACGGCTTCCTGAGTGCCTGAGCTCTGACGTACCCCGCACCAGTTCTTCACTGTGGGAGCTAGCTCAGGTCTCCATGATTCTAAATAATAGCATAGGAGAGCCCCTGCCGAAACCAGGACAGAGAGTCATTACCATCTTCCCAGGAATTCGTTTGACTGAAGTGTCTCTTATTTTATGTGCAGTTTCCATACTTTCAGGCATAAGAAAATGTGTTTTAATTGTTTCATCTCCACAGTGCTGTATGAATGAGGTTATAATTTTAAATTTAAAAACAGCATTGCGTATGCATCTCGTGAACTGCAGTAACAAGCTGTCATGGGTGAAGTGACTGTAACTGAAATGAGAGCAAACATGGAAGAGTAGTTCAGACAGGAGTCCACTGTATTGCTTAATGAGTATGCTAAGCAAAATAATTGTCTTTTCTATAGATTATCTACTAGTGCTTTAAATTATGTTCCATCAGTTTTACCAGTTCAAATGCTGTGGAAAATTTCAATAGACAGAAGGGAAGCCGATTTTAAGATCACTGGCTTGTATAAAATAATTCCCATATAAAAGGCATGATAGAAGAAGACATTTACTCCCACTATAGATTATTCCGTGTTTGGGATCCTTGGGTGCCAAGCAGGAAGGAGGAGAGCTCCTGTAGAAATTTCTTTGACATATTATTTTGCTAAACTACTTTTTTTTTCTTCTTTTTTTTAATATCACTGAGAATTGAGTGTTGGCATTAGAGAAGCAGTTCTGTAGCACCAAATAAATAAATAAATATGTATGTAATCCCTCTGGTTTAAGCATGGTTTAGTATTTTGATAAGGATTATTTTCATTTAAAGTAAATTCACATATGCTGTGCAAAAATCTATGCAAGTGAAATTCACAAAAGGGAAGGTATCAGCTCAAAATTGTAGAGGTCTATAAATTGAAAAAAGTCCACTCACTTATTTTCTATATGGAAACAATAAAATTCAGGTATTTTTTTGCGATGACACTGTTATTTCTGAATACATTGTATTAGAAATGTTGCAGAGAAACATCAAGCTGAAAACAGAAAGTCTGGTTTCATGAGATACAGAATATGATTTTTATGAATTCTTGTCCTATTAGATTATATAAATGTTTTAACAAAGTTTAAACTTTTAAAAATACAAGTGTACTAAAATCTTTAGGTTTTGCAGACTTTATAAATTACTGATAATGGGAATTAAAAATTTAAAGTTCTATGAGGAGTCAGGATGCAGAGGAATAGCTCAGGTCCGCATTTGCCTTTGCTGTATAACCTTGAAGGTGTGTTCTGTAGGTGCCATGGATGTTGCATTGGGGTCTGCTGCGACTGGAGTGTTCACAAACTCATCTTGGCTTTGGACTCACCTTTATGAGGTAGCCCATCTGCATTATTATCAAATCATAATAATAATTCAGTAATAGCTGTTGTTATTGAAAAGTTAGTGCATTAAAGTCTTTATGCAAATCTAAAAGGTACGTTATTACAATTTGAAATCTCGTAGGAACGGTGTTACACTGTATTTAATTGAAAATAATTAATTTTGACTATTAATTACTAGCTCTTTAGTGAGGTTTAATATCCTATAGCCAACAGCATGCACATCATCTCAAGGATCTGCATCTTCTGATAACTTACTGCATATGCATAAGCTCTGGACTACTGACACTAATTAGTTCATGTTAAAAAGATAATTGATCTTGCTTGATAACACTGAGACAGAAATTCAGAGAGGCCTTGTGAGTGGCTGAAGCATGATGGCTGAAGGAAGTCTCTGAAGGGAAGGATTTGTGCTGTCAGGGAAAAAAAAAAGAAAGAAAAAAAAAAAGCAGTCTTTAGATTTTTGCTTTTGACTATAACACTGAAGTACCTAAAGAGTAGGATTCGCTGTTTTGTTTTGCAGTGTATTTCCAAACACCTAATATTATATTGGGCTGAAGAATTTTAGACTGATCAAAGCTAAACAAAAATAAGCATGCATGATAGTGGGGCTTATAAATGCAGTTTTTAAAAAAAAAAAAAAAGTTTTGGCAAATTTTTCTTCTATCACTGTTTCTTTTTCAGGCCAGCATTTTGACGGGGGACAGAGTTTGGAGAATGCCTCTTTTCGAACATTACACAAAACAAGTAACAGACTGTCCTCTTGCAGATCTGAGTAACATTGGAAAGTACAGCAGGTAAGACGTACCGATATCCTTCATGTGTCCCTTTCTTTCAGTGTATTCATTTAATGTTTGTGCTGTTGGTGTTGCTTTAGAAACAATACAATTTTTCTGCTTCCCACAGAGCTGGAGGAGCATGCACAGCTGCTGCATTCCTGAAGGAATTTGTGACTGCCTCTCACTGGGCTCATTTAGACATAGCTGGTGTGATGTCGAATAAAGATGAGGTGCCCTATCTTCGAAAAGGCATGGCAGGGCGGCCTACAAGAACGCTAGTAGAGTTTGCGGCTCGATTAAGTCAAGATAGTCACAATACCTAATAAAATACTTATTCTAAAATCATCCATCTGCCTTAAGAAAAAAAAAAGTATTATTCATAAATGAATGCCCCAAGGATATTTTCACTATAGCAATGAACTACAAATGCATTTTATAAATCATTACTTGGGTAAGAATATCTTACCTTTAAGATTTGTCATCCCACATTATGCAGTTTAAAATAAAAAAATATTCTGTTTGAACTATTTAAGATATTTAGTACCAAAACATGATGATGGAAAACACCTGAACTCCTATTTTATATGTAAAGTAAGCATAATTATTGCAAACAATAAATCTCTTTGTGTGTGTGTGTGTGTGTGTGTTTTGATTGAGAGAGAATTAACAATAGATGGAGATCATAGCTGTGCCTCAGTTTCAGGTGAATCGTAGGTGGTGTGAAAGGTAGCTCTGTGAAGTTGTTTATAAAAATGCCATTCTATCATTTTTCCTTAGAAAAAAACCTGCTGTTAGCGTGTATTGAGGTAGAAATGATGCACCATCAGACTTTTTAAGCTGTTGCAATTAGCGTGATTAGCATGGCTTCAGCACTAAATTATGTAGCGAGTCTTAAATGCCAACAAGAGTGTATCTGGTGACTGTTTTACAGAAACTAATGAATGCAAGTAAGTGTTTGGTGGGTTGTTTGGGGGGAACCTGCCACCGTCTCACATGATTTCTGTCATCCTGCTGCTTCCCCTCTTTACTGGCATGAGGCTGTCAGGCTCCAAGTATTCCCAGAATCACTTGAAACGTCAAGCAGACTTAATGCTTACAACGTGGGGCAAGGTCTTCCTGAGAATTGGGGCGATCCAGGCCCAGAGGGTGGGTTCTTCTGTTTTGTTTTAGGGTGAGGTTTTCTTTGTTAAACGCTAGCGTGTAACTAGAGGTGCTGAACTGGTGCTTACCCAGGCTGGAGTCTGGGAGGTGCGGGAGGGCACAGGCTCGAGAAGGACGGCCCCGCTGGGAGGGACGGCTCTGCCTTCTCTGCTTCTCCTCTTTACCATTTAACACGGGGGGCCGACACCCAGCAGCTCGGGCTGCCTCTAGG
>NW_008824806.1:4237719-4294774 GCF_000699105.1 Pygoscelis adeliae | reverse complement strand
GGGAGGAGATCCGCACCGGTGGGGCCCTGGGGCGGGGAGGGAGTCGTCGCCGCGGTGCCCAGCGCCCCCCGCCTCACGCCCGCCGGGCGGGCTGACCCCTTGGCGGCTTTCGGGCGCTGCCGAGGTGCTGCAGCTCGGCTCGGCTTCACAAAAGCCCTGGGCATGCCACGGTTTT
Source organism: Pygoscelis adeliae (assembly GCF_000699105.1). Lineage (NCBI taxonomy): Eukaryota > Metazoa > Chordata > Aves > Sphenisciformes > Spheniscidae > Pygoscelis > Pygoscelis adeliae. Next base: position 4,294,599 of record NW_008824806.1, on the reverse strand, counting down.
ATTCTGCAAGCCTGAGATACTGAGGGGCACGGCTGGGGTTGCAAATCTGTGGCCAACTTCCTCTAAAACTTCCTGTGAAGTTTTGCAGGTGCATTTGGGCTTCGCCAGGGGTGTACGTGCCTTGTCATTTGAGGCCAAAAGAGGTTTAAAAACTATTTCAGGATCTTTGAACAGTGACTCTGGTATAACTCAGGGTTGCTTGCACCGTCTCAGGTGGAGCGCTGTTCACAGCAGAGAGAGGCTCCCATGGAAAGAAACCCGCCCGAGAACCATCGGGGTCTTGTGGCAAAGTCAGAGCCAGGTGGCTCCTGGGGTTGTGTGGGGTTGTATGAATGTGCAATGGAATACCTGGTTCAAAAACTAGGAAGCTAATGTGATGCATTAAGCTATATGAACCAATAATAAAAGGTGGGAAAGGAAAGCCTGGACTGCTTAGTAGCAGTGCTTTAAGACTTGTGTGACAGGCACCTCTGGGGGAGGCATGATTAATACTGAACTGGCATGAACAGGAAGTTAAAAAATGGCCCTTGACTACTGTTCAGAACTGTACTTTTCCCTGAAAAATTTTCGAAGCCTGTGTCTCAAGCACTGTTTTGAAAACAGCATAAATGCTTTTGAAAACTCCTTTCTGGATATTGGGTCATATTCATATGCCGGAATGGGACAGCTTTTATTAGCAAAACAGTAGTGCATAATATATAAAAGCAGAATATTCTCCTAAATATGCCCATATTATAGAACCTTAAATTGAGCTTGTTGCTTGGGCATGCAGCAAAATGTTTTCTTTATTCAGCCAAGTTCCACAAAATATTTTATCACTCTCTGTCATTGTCAAAAACGTAATAAAACTTGGGAAAAGAGTTGTCTTGCACCTTTAAAAGAAGTTCTGAAAGTTTGCAAAGCAACGTTTTATACGGAGACTTAATGCACATCCTGGTTTTATAAATATGTTACTTTGGTAAACCTGAAGATTTTCTTTCTAGGAAGTACTGTGAAAAGTGTTTTTAATAGCTTGCAGACAACTACCAGTATCAGCCTGATAACATCTTTTTTGAAATCTGTCCTTTCTATTTTCCTATTTTATGTTTAGGTGTTGATCAGTGCATCCAGAAGTTTCTGGATGTTGCAAGACAAACTGAATGCTTTTTTCTACAAAAAAGACTGCAGCTATCGGTCCAGAAACCAGAGCAAGTAATTAAAGAGGTAGGTTTCAATTAATTTACCTGTGTTGTGCTAGATCAGGTAAGCTGTGTACCAGTACAGTTAATCACCTCATTCACATTAATTCTGGGTTTCTCAACACGATACTGTATCTTAACTTGGTAGAACTGGACTGTTAACGTAGCTCTCACCATGAACCTGGAGAAGCTGGATGCCTCTGCTCTGTGGAGTATTGGAACACAGATGATAGTTTCATTGGAAGAAACAAACTAGTTAGATTTTGCTGGAAGTAATGATCTCTGAAATATGTGACCTAGGGGAACGGAACTAGTGTATTCACAGTGCTTTCCCTCTGTTTCATTAGACACTTTTCCATTATGTCGTGGTTTAACCCCAGCTGGCAACTAAGCACCACACAGCCGCTCGCTCACTCCCCCCCGGAGGGGTGGGGGAGAGAATCAGAAGGGTGAAAGTGAGAAAACTCGTGGGTTGAGATAGACAGTTTAATAGGTAAAGCAAAAGCCACACACACAAGCAAAGCAAACCAAGGAATTCATTCACTCCTTCCCATGGGCAGGCAGGTGTTCAGCCATCCCCAGGAAAGCAGGGCTCCATCACGCATAACAGTTACTTGGGAAGACAAACGCCATCACTCCAAACGTCCCCCCCTTCCTTCTTCTTCCCCCAGCTTTATATGCTGAGCATGACGTCATACGGTGTGGACTATCCCTTTGGTCAGTTGGGGTCAGCTGTCCCAGCTGTGTCCCCTCCCAACTCCTTGTGCACCCCCAGCCTACTCGCTGGTGGGGTGGGGTGAGGAACAGAAAAGGCCTTGACTCTGTGTAAGCACTGCTCAGCAGCAATGGAAACGTCCCTGTATTATCAACACTGTTTCCAGCACAGATCCGAAACACAGCCCCTTACTAGCTACTATGGAGAAAATTAACTCTATCCCAGCCAAAACCAGCACATATTATTAGAATCCCTATAAGATCAGCTTGAAAACTCAAGCTAAAAAAACTACATGCTCTTTATGTGAAGTGGTTATTCTTATGAATACTGTCTATTTACTAATACATGTTTTTTCATCCATAGGATGTTTCAGAATTAAGAAATGAATTGCAGAGAAAAGAAGCATTAATTCAGAAACATTTGGGTAAACTGCGTCACTGGCAACAGGTCCTGGAAGATATCAGTGTACAGCACAAGAAGCCTGCAGAAATACCTCAAGGTCCATTAGCTTACCTAGAACAAGCATCTGCTAATATTCCTGCTCCAATGAAGCAAACGTGATCTTTGATTTTACATATCTGAACATTTTCAACAATGCAAAGGAGTGGTGTTAGTTTGACTTTGTATGCTTTTTGTATAATGTAATTTGTACTACAAATACGAATAGTTAAGACAATTAAGCAAAATAAATGATTTTTTTTTTTTTTTTTTTTTTTCAAAAATATGGATTGGTTTTATATTTCAACGGAAAATATGCAGAGTTGCTATTCAGGATGCTTTCTGGTAGAAGTGTGTTTTCCAGAATGCATCGTGTTCCTTCTGGAAAGGGTGGCCCTAGCTTCCCCCTAACTGTATCTTTGCTGGTAATGAGTTAGCTAGCATGATCTGATAAATGTAGTCACTCACCCACTTTGCATTTAGGTGGGCATAAGAACAATATTGAGATAAAATGTACAAGTACACAGTTCCCATAAATCTGGAACTCTGAGTGTATCAGTCTGACTCACACTTCGGCATAACATAGCACTATTTTGGAAAACATAGAAATGGATGATTTACAAGCAAGTTTTAATGTTCATACTTGCATATTATCCTAATTTATCAGGCTGATTGTTACACGTATTGAAGTGCAACAGGAATATTATATTGCAATGCCGACTACACAAAACAGTTTATTAAGCAAACCAGAAAGTATTTCTAAACCAGCCTGCTATAAACATGCTATTGGAGGTATACTGCATGCTGTACAGCTTAAAATAAGTTTAACAAAAAACTATTAAAAACTTAAAAAATTACATTATTATATACAGAAATTATTTTAAACAGCTGATAAAGCAAATGTATAAACCTACAGAAATCACCTACAGAAGTAAGATCTTTTTTCAGCTGGAGCCAGATTGATAGGACGTATCGGAGACCAAACTGCGTATTTAATGCAATTGCGGAGTGGTGCAGTCTCTTGATTAAAAAGTCTCTCCACATAACAGTTTCCAGAATTTTGCTTTTTCTTCATTTTTTACAGAGGTTGTTAAAAAAAAAATGCATTTTTCTGAAATCCACGCCTATAACTCCATAGTAATTAACATGTAAGAGAGTGCAGTTGTTCCTAATTATTTACTTGGAAATTACATCTTATCTTTTTTTTTTCCTAAATCATATTGGATTATCATTCCCTAAAAGAAAACGGGAAGAGCTTTTCTAGTGATTCTGAGAAGTATGGAAATAGTTTGCTTTAAAATGAAAAATATTTAGTAAACCATTCTTGATGCTGAGGGTCTTGGTTTTGGTCATCTTTGGTTTGTGGTGGTTCATTGCCATGTGTCCTGTGCAAACAAATAAGCATTAGCATCACTTACTTACAATCTTATCAATATCTAATACTTTTTTCCTGGAAAAACTCATGATCTTATGAATGGATCTGTGCTCACATGAACTGGATGAGGCCAAAAGGTGCCAGCTACAATTCCTAGTAGGTTCTGTACTAGCCAGGTAACTGGGCTAACAGCACTGGTAGTAACACAAAGGAAGGCGTGAAGGAGAGCTAAACAGCTATGGAGAGATGTTTGAACGTAATTCTTAACCTGACATCTCAAAAAATAAACAAAAGGATGCTTCAAGAATATGAAGTCTTGAAAATCAGAAAAACAGCAGCTGCAATTCACTCTTAAAAATATGAAATACAATTTAGGCATTAAAAATGTTGGGTAAAGGTTTTATTTGGAACTGAAAGATTTATCTGAATATTATCTGGCTTTTATAATCAATTCTATTACATAGTCCATGATTTTTCAGCATTCAGGATGCTTTTTTAACATTTATATTAATTTTGGTTAGCTTATAGTAGCAAATATGACTTCACTTATGATTGATTGATTTAAAAGAGTAAGTAAGTAGTGGCCAAGCTACCCTCAGTCTCCCTGTACATTTCGCTTTAAAATACAAATCTGATTTGATTTGGCAGTCATCTGGCATGATACAGAATGCTTTTATCTTTTAAGATGTAGGAATGCTTTTATCTTTAAGATGTAGGAATTGCCAAATTGGATCCAAGCCCATGTCCCAGGTTATTGTCTTTGGCAGCAGTCAGCACCATCTGCCTTCAAGGAAAGAACTCTGTAGCACACAATTTACAGGACAACTGATCTCCACTAAGAGCTAGGTGAGAAGGCTGGCTTTCATCCTGAAGTATAGTGGTAATGGGTTTGTTTTTAATATGTACCATTATAATTATAATGTTAACTACATAAATTTTTAACTATTTCTTGGTATCTACATCTACCAAGTGCAAAGTGAAGAAACAAAAGTAAGAAGGAAAACCACATCCTTAACAGAACCACTGATAACGTGCCTAAAGTTTTAAGCAGCCATGTTCACTACTAACTACATTCTTAGTTAAATACTTGCAACTCCTCTCTTTTTTTGTACCAGGAGGGGTTGCAATCATAAGCTCTGGGGGGCAGTGATTATAGCCTACTTGGGCAGTAAAGTGCTTTGTCTATCTGCAGAGAATTGAACATGTGGAGTTCACGACAGGAACCTTATGTCATTGTTTATTTCCGAATGTCTAATATGTTTGAATGCCTACAAGATTCTGAATACCAATTCATTTATCATCTTACAAGTCACTGCAAAATGGACGAATACCTTGTGGCAGCACTGCTGTCTGAGGACTGTGCTGATGGAGAGCCCACCCTGAGGCAGCCAGGACTCCGGTCTAAGCTTGTAGATTTTGTTATTTGAGGAGCACTTCTTTTTGATCTCAAGTCACAGCTCAAAAAGCTCTTTGCATAGGAAGCTAAATTCGGAACACTGACAACACGACTGGGCACCTCGACCGTTTTCTTCTGCTGCTTTTTATTGTAAGAGAAAACTTCATTACACGCGCATTTTTTTTTTTACACTTTCTACTATAAAACCTCAACAATACCTCATTCCTAGATATCTTGTGAGGAGCACCCAAAAATGAAGATTCTCATCTTTTTCTACAGGCATTTAAAATAAATTCTCAGGGTATGCTGTGAGGATCCATGGATTAGGTAGTCCAATTAAAACAACTTGTGTATTTGACCTTGAGGTTTTAGATACATCAAAGCCAATAGCTTTGCAGAGCTCAGCTAGGTGCTTTCCACCAACTTGACCTCCCTTCTTTCCATGACTATTTATAGACAGTATCATACAGAGGGGCTGGAATGACAAAGAGCAAATCCTGAGCAGCCCAAACACAATTCATAATTTTCCTTGCAATATCCCAAATAGCAACTCCCAAATCTGCGAGCAGCTCCCAAATCTGTGAGCAATGGCCGTGCTTATCCCAGTGGAAGACTGACGTCTTTGGAGTTCCAGTGTTTTGTATTTGCTTAAACACCTGTATCTATGTGCATATATACTTCTACTGAATTCATGTTCTACTCAGCACCTGACTGTAGGTTGGCTTACTGGAAAGAACTCTACTGAGTAACATTACCATAAAAAATTAATAGGACATTTATTGTCCTGATCATCTGTATAATTCAAATAGCAATAAAACATGACGATTTGTGATTTCAATTGCATTGCCCGTCTTTCTTACCTTCATGGAAGAAGTCGAGCATCCTGTATTAGGGTTGAAAGAAAATGATCGATTCCTGTGAGATTCAGTGTTAGCTAAAAGTGAATGCTGAAATTTTCTTCCTTCCTAAGGGGAAAGAAAGTTACATGTATGGAAAGACCTATTTGTTGGAAGTTGGTATGGAAACATATATTTGTCAAATTATTCCAGAACAGAAAGAAAGAATCAGTCTGAAGCAATGTGTGAAACACTGAATAGTGTTTCCAACAGATTCCAAAATATATATGTACATACAAAAGGAAATCTTACCGCCAGCTGCTTGATAATCTCTTCTCTCTCACTTAATTTGTCTTGCAGACAGCTTATAAGGTGTGTATCTTCTGATCTGGACACCCACTTTCTTGACTTTGCTTCTAATTCTTTAAGTCTGTACCAAAGAAAATGCAGATCGGAAAAAACTTCCTCAGACCAGGTTCAAGAGGTACTTGGGCTGTGCTCTGCCCTAAATTCCAAGCCTAAAATACAGGGACATAGTCAGGCCTTTCTGATAAAACAGCATTTTTTTAAAAATGGGCATCTGTACATGGATTACATATAAGTATAGAATGTTGTGGAGTTCCAAAAGAAATTGCCACCAGGGCTAACCCACAACACCTGGCCAGTGTAAAATCCAGCCCCTGGTATAAAATACTAACAAGCCTGCACATCATACTGCTAGTCTAGTTTCCTGAAGAAAAAAATCTGTGTCATAGTATCTATGCATGTCTGTATTCATCTATTTGTTCTCTTTTCTGACCCAATAACTTTAGAAACCACAGACTAATTCCAACCATATCTGATAGAGGCCTCAGAAATACTCAATTCCTATAAATTTCATAAAAAGACAGGATTGGATATACATGCTGCTTTAGTGAACCCTCTAAGTCAAAACCTGTAGTGTGAGTTCAGCTCTTTAAATGCCTTAATCAGCGGAAAAGATTCAAATGAGAACTTACACCTTCTTAGAGATGGTGTGGAAACATACATTTGATTGACCCATGAGAAAACAAGTCATTACTTCATCAGCCAAGTTCATGAATTTTGCTGCTTGAGAAACTGAGTGCTATGAAGTTCACCTGCCATACTGAGAAATGTATTACAGAATACAAACCACCATTTTGTGGCTTTTTTTGGTGAGGGTAAACATTTTTGAGAGGATCCCCCCCCCAATCTTAATTTAGTGTATCTCACAGTTTAGATAAAAAGATAAATCTTAACATCTGAATGGTTTGAGACCTGCTTACATGCAAGTAGGTCTCTCTTCTGGACCTATGCCGCACAGTTGGGATAAGAGAAAAGGACAAGGGATATATATAATCACAGAGATTATTTCTGAGGGGCCTCTCCTGCACAGTCTGAAGCACCACAGAGCTACTTAACTCCACAGGGGGCTGCAAAGTGCATTTATTTACATGAGTTAGTTGGGGCTGTCCTGGGAAATTTGCAAGGGAGTGAGAATGAGAGAGCTTAACCTCAAAGATGCCACTCTGCTGAACAAAATTAAGTACAAGATCATGGATCACGGCCTCTGGTATCATCTGTGACAAAGATGATTTTACACTTCATAAAATTGCAAGATGCTAAGTGCAAGTTTTAATTTAGCATTGTAAAACTGTATGTATAGTGCTTTACATCAAATGATATTCAGAGTTTATTACAATATATCTGGGTCTTTTTGTGTTTGCAAAGGAAATACCTATACACTTCTATTTCAGTGCTTATAATATCCTACCTATGAGTAATAAAAAAAATATACATACTAAGAATAATAATTTCAAACAGAACTCATTGCCAGTATGAGCCAGATTTTATTTAAATGACTTACTCAGTTTCTAAGAAGAAAATCTTTGCTTGGAGATGTGCCCGAGTGCTGCTGAAATCAGATAACATGTTTTCGATTTCTTTCCGGTGATCTTGTTTCAGTATGTCCAGTTCTTTTTTATGCTTGATATTGAGGTCTTCTACCAGTAGCCTTTCATTGGTATTAAAATATGTCTGAATTCTCAAGTTTCAATACTAGTTTATTATCATTGATCAAAGCATGCAGTTTTGAGGTATTTTATTGACTACAAAGGTAGTTAACTGGGTGCAGCTCTGGACTTCTGCTTACTGATTTGACTTTGACACTTCAGTTGCAATTTGAAGCAAAACCACACTAACACTGAGGAAGAGGAAAATTATTTGGAGACCTTCAGCCTTCGAGAAACGGAAAGTCTATTCTATATAATGATGCTATTGATACTCTGTCTATGGTTAGTTTGTACATCAATCTTAATGGTCAAACATGACAATAAAGTACCATAGGAACTCACTTGTATTAAGCAAAATTATTTTGAAATCTCTGGGATTTCAACATGATGCTCTAATGCTGTATTTCATCACATTATGGCACCAGAAACATTTAATACTGCCTACCACCATCCTAAAAATATATTTTTTTTAAAGTGAAGGTAAGAAATGTTATAACAATGCCTTTAACTACAACATTTGTCTTTAACAGACAATATATTTTGAAAGATACTGCTATTTGATTAACGCCGTCAATTGAAAACTAAAAAATGCCTAACATTTTTTCAAGCCTAGCCGTAACATTGCTTTCTGATAGAAACCCCAAAACCAATAGACATCTATTGAAGAATCATTGTTAGCTTCTTGCCTTTTGTTTGCTAATGTTTTGTTAAACCTTGGAGAAATTTTTTCATTAGCTCAATGCAGAGCCCATGTTCTGTTGTTTACTGATTAAAATAGAGGTGTCAAACTCAGGAGATTAACAATTGTAATTTTCACAAAAGATATTCAGTTTACCTTTTTTTCTTTCTCTTTAATGTATTTCTAAGCCCCTTTTCACTTGTTTCTGAAATGCTTCAGGAAAGGCCCATGAAAGGTTTCTGCCTTGAAATTAGAGCGCAGCCATGGGAGTGATTGATTTAGCACTTGGCACAAAATGAGAAGCAGGAGAGTAAGAGTAAAAAATGGGAGCAGAATCCCTGAAATGGATCTTCAGTGGTAGAATAAAAGCTCTCCTTCAGAACTGCTGTTTTGGGATTTTTCCTCTCTTCCCACAAAAAAAAAAACTTTGTCTGCTCTCATCCTAGTCCTTGCAAAAGGTTTCTGTACTGGAGGTGGAATTCACACAACTCAAGAGAATGGGAATGATTACTTCAAGTGGATTACTGGTTTCATTTACTTGGCAACAGTAGGAATAGTAATTTTAAATAATTAGTTATAAAAATCTGGCACATGCAAATAACAAGCCACTATCAGCTTTCAAATCAGAAAGAACTATATTGCATAAGACAAGGTCACTGTTGTCAAAGTAACAGTAAAAAAGATGTTATTTATATGCACTCACCAATTTAACTATTCCCCTACCCAAATTATTGGTCCTGCAAAAGCAAAACAAGAGCTGCAAGTTAATGTTGCAGATCTTCCATGGGTTAATTTCAGTGCAGCCTGTATCAGGCGCCTAGGACCATTTGAGCTCTTTGGTTCTACCTCCTGTTATTTGAAGGATTTCTCCTTATATAATTTCCATTAATGCTTCCTTCTCACATGCTTACTGTAGTAGAGCTACACCATCTATCCCCTGTAAAGATTATCCTCCAGCCCAGCAGCTTTAGCATTTGAGGCCTTTTAGACCTCATCACTGACATGTGAATAATTCTTCCCTTCATGAACAGAGGCTTTAAATTCCTTCAAGATAGCTGGAGGGCACTGATGAAACTCTCTGGTTTGCAATTCTTTCTGTTGATCTTGCTTCAAAAGCTTGAAATGAAAGTCACTTCCAAGTAACTCTCCAGATAATGCAAAGGAGGAAAAAAAAAGTTTCTTTCTCATTCTTTAAATACCTACTCACTGGTAGACAGCAACGGAATTACTCTGGCCGCTCTGACAGTCTGCCGAGAGACACTATATCCCTTGAGTGCTTTTCTCTAGACTATATAGGACATAATTTTAAAGATTCCTTTAAGGGTATACTCTTCAGAAATCCTTTTATATATACAGCTTGAGTAGTTGGGGCATACATTCTACGCCATTGCAGCAATGAATTGAAAGGTACCCATGCACCAGACCCCTCAATCTCTCCACAAAGAGAACACGTAGTATGATCATCCAGAAATTTCAAAGGATTCACCAGCCACACAAATGCACTGGACAGTGAACCCCAGTCTTGTCTCTCATGTAAAAGGTAAGTCAAGTCCTGCACTATTTCTGTACGCAAATGGGAAGACTGCTATTACTGCAATGCAACATGAGCCTGTGGCTACACTAAGAGGATGCAGTCCACCTTCTACAGAGACAGCCAAAACTACAAGTCAGCTTGCCCTTCCTATGCCCTGACAGTGTATTACAGCTCCAGGCTTCCACCAGTCCAGAGGCACTGTCAGTATCTGCTGTCACTGCCCTTACTCCCCCAGGGCAAAGCTGGCTGTTACAGCCAACGCAGTCTCACAGAGTACATACGGCATTCTCAAGTCTCCCCTTTAGAGTTAACAATCCATTGGTTTCAGCTACAGAGAGTACGTTTAAAAAACTGATACTTAGTCTCAGGGACTTCTACATTTTTTTAATAGCTCTTGGGTGAGTTTGGTATTTGTTTATGTCTTACAGTGCCTTTCAAAGGCTGACGTTACACAGATTTTCTCAGGTCCCTCCTCTGGGGCTACACTGGACATATTTCTCCGTGACATATAATGAACAGTTAGTTCAAAAGCTTTTATTATGGCTGGAGAGAAATGTGAAATGAACTACTGCTTTTGCAAAACTCCTAACCTCTAAAATCAGTACTTTAGAAAGGAGAGATTCTGACACTCATCACATTTAGAACACCTCTGATGCTGGCATTATTATTGACTCTCCAGATAGCACCGTGAAGTGTGAATTTAAGGCAAACCTTCTGTGCTGTTTCTCCCTATCCTGAAGCTGTGCAGCCTCTTGCTTCTGTGACTCCAACTCAGCACTGAGTAGCTTCATTGTGTCCTTTAGAAGTAAATTCTCTTTCTTGAGTTTGGAAATTTCATTCTGACATTTTTCCAGTTCATCATGAAGAGATCTGATCTGGCTCTGGCTACTTCCTTCCTAAGAAAAAGGCCAAATTTAGTTATTCACAGCCTCTAATTATTTAACACGAAGAGCTCACTGGAATTGTGTGCACTGAATTTTTGTGAACTGATTTTTCAATTATATGTGCAAGACAAAATCTGTGATCAAAACTTCCTGAACATATTTTATAGTCCCCATAAAATTTATTTTATTGTAACATCCATTCATTTACTTGTGTTGTCGATTCTGATCTTTCAATGGGAAAAAAGCCTGCCCATAGGGAAAAGATGGTAAACAATGCTAACATTTTAAAGTGTGACATAAGGGAAGGAAACCCATTCCATTTCTGTAAGAGATTCTGTACACTTCTATTATCTCTGGAGAGAGAAATTTGATACTATTGCTTTCGCAAAACACAACATGGCAACGAAGTAGGAACTGGATTCTTGCCTGATGCTTCTTCAGTGTCCTCACACTCCTCAGCTCCATTTGGAGTTCTTCTATTTGTTTCTTGAGATTAGTGCACGATGTCTGTTGCTCAGAGAGTTCCATCCTTAGAGATCCTAGTAACAATCAGACAGACAATCATTAAGGCAGTCAGAGGCCAGCTGGATGGGGAAGGTAGATATAGACAATGTAGATGAAAACATTAATACATTACATTTTGCTTTGTTCCTCAACTCCTTCGCCATTAAGTATAATGGCCTCCTATTGCTAGAGAAGTAACTCAGTTGAGCAATAGTAAGAAGATATGGAGCTACAATAGCAATGATTCAACATTGGAATCAGAGAGGTAATTCTGTGGCAGTTGTTTTGCAAACTAAATCACTGTAATTGCTTCTTCTAACCTTGAACTTTACTGGAGCACCCCTGAGCTTCCCTGTTAAGTCCACTGGTGTTTTATAGGGGGCCATAAGGCAGACTGAGGGGAGCTCTGGCTGTGTTAGAGAACTACAACACTTATGTAAGCAGATCTGTCATATACTGCAACTTTTGTGTATATTGGGTACAAGTTTCGGGACGGATCAAGTACAAGGAGAAAGAAGTTTTTCTCTCTCTCTATTGTCTCCCTACAATTTTTCTTGAAGAACAGAATTTATCTATTTAACATATAAACTTTAGAGAGCAACAAATCTTTCTAGCAAATTTGAATAACTGAAAAAAAGGCCAAGAAGAGCATCCAGTTTGTACTTAAAAGTACTTTCAAATTATTCTTTCTTTAATTAAAAAACCTTTTATAGATGAGCTTTAATAACCTGAGTTTGAACCCACAGGTATTACAGGTCCTCCTAATGCAGTGTTCTGTTTAGTTATGAACAGTTTAGGGAACTTTCTAAACAATATGTATGGAGCAACTGATCTCCACTGCTGAACTCAATAGAACAGACTTGAACCACATATAATAATTCTTCAAATCATAGAAAAAAATAGGAAAGTCATATACACTAACTACAATATTCCAATTTAATACACCTGATAATGCACACTTGAATGTTGTACACCAGACTACTCTCCCAGCAACATTCTGCTGCTGACAGTTGAGAGCTACGTTAACAAAGAATATTAAGTCTGAATTGCTGAAATTGCAGGGTATGGACAAGGAGATTCAGAAAGGCTGGAGTTCCCAGAAGATGAAAGAAAATGAATGGGAGGAAAGTCAGTGCTTCTCAGCATATAATCAAGCAGTAGGAGCTGTGCATGACATGAGACATTATACCTAGCAACACGGTTTGCTGCTTCTGTATCTGCTCGAGTTCATCATGTAATTCTTTCTTTGCTTTCTCTTCCAAGGTTTGCATTTCCAGCCTATGAGACTGATGTTGGATCTTGAAAGTCTCATTAAATTCCTTTTTCAAACGTTCTTCTGCCTCCTGTAAGCAAAAGCCCCCCCCCCGCAAAACAAAGTAGTTGGAGCCTATTTATCACTTTGTTGTTTTACTTGTAATGCCAGGATGAATCTGGTCTTTCATTGCAGAACTTCTATTTTCATCACCACTTTTCATGACACTTCTTCAACACAAGAATAAAAATGAGCTGAAGTTAAAAAATAAAACTTAATAGGGACAAGAGAAGTTATCAAGATATCATCTATTAAATTTATATCACGAAATAACAACACTGACATCTTTGCACTATTTGGCATTAGAAAGATGTTTTATTATTCAACATACAAAGCCCCCCAGATTTGACTTGTATGTCATTACTTATCACAGCGTGTCAGACAAAGGCTTCTATCTTTCCTTGTATCATTCTTGGCTAAAACTTCCACTGTCATTAGAAGTGCTGCTGATACACTCCAAGTGACAGAGTAGTTGCTCCATAGTGACTCTGAAAGCAATCCCCCATCCTCAGTTTCATTTTTACGACCTTACTGCCTTCAGCTTGGTTTTGTTAAAGCTGGGATTTATTCTGAATATATAAACAAGATATTAAATTCTACTTAGGGTGGTTTTACTACATATGTTTTACAAGCAGGTTTTCCCTAAGGTGTGTGATATCAACAGGGACATCTGAACTCTATGTCACAATCACGTGTAGATTTTTTAAGTTGATTTTTTTTCTCAAACAGCAACATTCTTTAGAACCTCAATATATTGTGTTAACATTTTGCCACTGAAATAAATCCCCTTGAAGCTTTAAAAGCTTTGGTTATCCCCTTACTGAATTGATTTCTTGAAGGTATCTAAAGCAATACACATCATTATACATGTCTATTGCACTTCTTTTAAAGTATTTATGTATAAATTACTAATGGATGAAAAAGAATAAATCTGAGTCCTGTTACTAGGAATTCCTACACTTAGGAATTCCCTTGTATTTCTGAAGCAAGAGCACAGCTAGAGGAGCTTGTATTCACTGCAGCCTAACTGTAGAGGGTAGGCTATGTTATTTTATGAAACTATTTCATTCACACTGTGGTCAAAGTTCAAATGTTAAAATTAAAAAAAAAAAAACCTGAAGATGATGTTTCAAAATCACAGAATAATTCATTATGTGCAGCAATGGCAACCCCTCATTAAGATAACCAGAGATAACTGAGTTTTGATAATCGGCTCTAGCTAATATGGTTTATCCCACAAATACAATTTTTTTTTACATTGTATGTCCTGAGTTTGAACTGACCTTGAGTTCCTGATTTTTGCTTTTCTCCAACATTTTCAAGACTTTTTGATGTGATGCCTCCAGCTGCAGTTTAACACTCTGGTTTTCTTTAATGGTGTTTTGAAGATCCTGCAAAAGCTTCTCTTTTTCTTTGTTGGACTGTAGATTATGTTTCTTCAGTGACTCCTTGAAATTATTTGCTTGTTGATCTAATATTTGCTTCAGCTGAGTCACCTTCCAGAAAAGTAAGTCAGCAGGATAGGATTAATGGCTGCATTCACAATGGAGAGGAATTATGTAAATTTGAATACATTTTATCAACTTGTGTTGCTCTATGAGCAATAGCAAGATGCTTGTTTCATGCAAGAAGCCCTTTTTTCAGTGAAGAATGACATCCCTTTTGAATATACTGTCTGTTGCCCATCAAGTACTTTTCTTAAATTATTTCTTTTCAAATCGTCTCCATCATACATACAATCCATAGTTCAACTTGCACAATAATTATGGCACACACCAGGAGGCAGGCCTAAGGCCATGCTTATCGTCATCCTGGAGATGTAACACTGCAGAGTCCATTTATATAAAGCAGTAGCTTAGAACCAACAGAAACAAGAATTCTGCACATCATGCTTCAGATTTGTTTTATTTTCTCCCCTCTCTTAGCTTAATTGCAAAATACAGTAGGCGTCTATAATGGCTGACACAAAAGTAACAAAAAAATATCTGGGCATCTCTTGCTGGCCCTGGCATCAAACTGGTAGCAGTGGCATGGATTGAGGTTCCCCTCCCCCAGCAACTTTAGTTTAAAGCCCTCTTCACCAGCTTGGCAAGTCTATGACCGAAGATGCTCTTCCCCTTCTCTGACAGAGGAACCCCATCAGCCTCAAGTAAACCAGGTTTCTCAAAGTGAGTCCCATGGTCTAAGTAGCCAAAGTTCTAAGTTCCTGGGGTCTCAACTCCTTTTGGAGAAAGAACATTCTGTACTCTCACTTTATGACCACAACCTTCAACTACATTGTACCTTGACTTGTCTTCACTTCTAGTCCCAATTTCTGCTTTTAACATTCCCTGGCATCTGCTCCCTTCTCTCTAGAATTTATACAGGTCTTTATGTCCCAGAAATGAATCCTGATATTAAAGAAGAAAAATGAATGTGAACCTTTTTTTGGGGGGGAGACACCCACAGCTTAGAAAGAATTATTTCTACTTGATCAGTCTGTCCTATTTTAATTGTTTTTTCTACAGAGTGACTAAAGAAAGGCCTGAAAACATTGTAAAAACTTGCTCTATTTGGTCTGTTGGTAGTTTATCATTTTGAGTAAAAAGTTTGTGTTCACAAAATATCAGATGAAGATGGTTTATTTCTATGTAAGCACGATTCCTGTGAAACATGAATGTTCATGAACTTCATGTGCTGTGGAGATAACTCAAAACCTGTTACTTAAACACACATGTCTCATAAGAACTACATAACTTCCTTTACTACATCTGGTTTCTTTATCTCTGTAAGCAGCTACAAGAAAGAATTGCTATTCCATTTTTGAGAGAACTGCTGTTCCTATACAGAAGTCAGTATACTGTGTTCCTTGCATTTAAATAGAGTTTGTCCTTCACTTCAAATCCACAAGTCAGGTTTCTTTTCTGCAGTTGATTGGTGGTGGTCATTATTGATCACCACTGATCTTGTACTTCAGTTTCTCTCTGAAGCCCTTCCAACGGCTTGCTCACAAAGGGCCATACTGCTATTATAATTAAGGTGGATTTCCTTTACCAGATGGGTTAGCTGTTTAGTTTATTACATCAGTTTATTATTGATGTTTCACATGTTCTGAGATCTACAACAGCATCTGTAATTCAGACATGACAGAAGTCTGCAAGCAGAGATGAACCTTGTTAAAAAACTCTTTAGCAAAGCTACCAGCTTGGGCAGTTGACTTTCTCCTATTTGGTGGCCAAACCAAGCAATCAATAAAACCTCTAGTCAAATCAATCCAAAGGAAACATTTTTGAATGTACAAGTCTGTCCTGATTTCAGCTGGGATAGAGTTAATTTTCATCCTAGTAGCTAGTACAGCGCTGTGTTTTGGATTTAGGATGAGAACAATGTTGATAACACACTGATGTTTTAGTTGTTGCTACGTAGTGCTTACACTAGTCAAGGACTTTTCAGCTTCCCATGCTCTACCGACTGAGAAGGCTGGAGGTGCACAAGAAGATGGGAGGGGGCACAGCCAGGACAGCTGACCCAAACTGGCCAAAGGGACATTCCATACCACGTGACGTCATGCTCAATATATAAACTGGGGGAAAGCTGGCCAGAGGGGCCGCTGCTCGGGGACTGGCTGGGTATCAGTCAGCGGGGTGTAAGCAATTGCATTGTGCATCACTTGCTTTGTATACTCTTTTATTAATTATTATTATTACTACTATTTTATTTCAATTGTTAAACTGTTCTTAACTCAGTCCATGGGTTTTCTCACTTTTACTCTTCTGATTCTCTCCCCATCCCACCAGGGGGGGATGGGGAGGGAGAGCGAGCAAGCAGCTGTGTGGTGCTCAGTTTCCAGCTGAGGTTAAACCACAACAACATCAAAATGAAAAATTAAAATATTTCCTCCAGACTGAATTCAATTATTTTTAAAACTTAAATTATTTCATCATTTGCAAGGAGACAAATGGCTTTGTTCACAGAACACAGGGGAAGAAGAGATGGCAGCAGTGGTTCTGCTTTGTGTGTGTGAGAGAGAGAAAGGAAGCACAGAGGCGCAGAAAAACTAAGAGAGCAATAGAGTATGTGCGTGTGCATATGAAGGTAACTGGGACACTTATCCAAGTGATGAAGGCCTAGGTTGTCCAATGACAACTTAATATACAAGTGAAGAAGCAGCAACAGGTGACACGCTGTAGCTCGCCCTGTTTTATCCTATAACCCAGCGACAAGGGAACTCTTTAAATGGTGAGCAATCTGACCGAAGGAAAAAAAAATAACCACCTAGGTCTCCCACACATCATGGGAATGCTAGGTTGGTAGATAAGAAGAAAACAAACATTCCTTCACCCAGTGTTTTGTGGATCAAGTTTTTTATTTTGTTCTCTTTTAAGTGCTAGAAAATGAAAGATTAGTTTTACTGCTTCTTAAACAATTTCAAACCAACATGGTACATTTGAATTTCATTGAAGCTATACAACCAAATTGATTTGAGCTAGCAAATTTGAAAAAGCACCTATCTTCAGCTGCCCCAACCTGTGAGTTTAAGTTAACTAATCAACCAGTTGTTTCTTGGCTTTTTCCTTTGTGTCATCCAATTAAGCACAAAGAAAACTATCTGTCTGAACAAACTAGTGAAGAATAATTGCTAAACGTTATTCTTAATGAAAAACATTAATTGTCTTTAATGTGTCTGTGTGATGGGATCTATCTGTGGCCTGGATAAACTCCAAGAACAGGCAGATGCCAGAGCCACTTGCCAATCATACCTTTGTTTCCAGAGGTGCTGCAATTTTTATTTTTTTTTTTAAAGTGGTAAATCATAAGATTTAACTAAATGGGCACTTTGGCTCCTGGTTACTGGTAAAACATTTACGTTGTCTTAATGCCTATTGAACTCAAGCCAATGTTTTGCTATATAAAGAAAGGAAACACTGAAGTTTTTAAGTACTGCAGTTCCTTATAAAACTAACCTTTGATGTGAAACACTTAATGCTGTACAGTCCCCTGTATCAGCTGATGTAATATGCAGTAGCATTACTACACTCAAGCATGCATTTTTTCTCTGGGCTTCCTGAAAGTAAGCCAGTGAGTAAAAAAGATGTGCCAGAAGAGTAGGCTGTATATTTTCTAATAGAAAAATTGCAAACAGGAAAAATGTCACTTTGAATATCTTTTGCAAATTAAATATTCATCTAGGTGGGGAAGATGAAAAGAAGCATATATAAACTTCAGCTGTGGTCACAACATTATTGACCTTCCAGACTCTCTTCATAGACAATTATTGGTTCAAAGCACTACTAGCATGAAACATAAGATCATACTAACTAGAAATAGGCTAAGCAGTGAATTGGTAGCAACATGTAGTAAGAAATCAGATGGAAAAGTATTTCTAAAAACATTATTTTTCAGTGATTTAGGGAAAAAAGACCTACACAAAAATATCAGGGTGTCCTGGTTTCGGCAGGGATAGAGTTAATTTCCTTCCTAGGAGCTGGTATAGTGCTGTGCTTTGTGTTTTGGATTTAGGATGAGAATAATGTTGATAACACGCAGATGTTTTAGTTGTTGCTAGGTAGTGCTTACACTAGCCAAGGACTTTTTAGTTTTCCATGCTCTACCGACTGAGAAGGCTGGAGGTGCACAAGAAGCTGGGAGGGGGCACAGCCAGGACAGCTGATGCAAACCGGCCAAAGGGATATTCCATACCATGGGACATCATGCTCAGTACATAAACTGGGGGAAGCTGGCCGGGGGGGCCGCTGCTCGGGGACTGGCTGGGCATCGGTCAGCGGGTGGTGAGCAATTGTACTGTGCATCACTTGCTTTGTGTATTATTATTATTATCATCATCATCATATTATTATCATTTTATTTCAATTATTAAACTGTTTTTATCGCACTGCCTTATGCAGCCAAGGAAGCTATTTTTAGATCTGAAAGTGTATCCAGGTTAGAATTGGATTAGTAACAGCACATTGCCTAACCTTTGAGGCAGAAGTGCTGAGCTGAGCCATTGCAAAGGTTCCCAGATGGGAATCATGCCCTCAGTGAAACATAATGTTGTACACTAAATGGCTCTGAATATTCACATATTTATAGAAAGAAAGTATTGTAAGTTGAAATTACTTCACTTCCCTGGCAATACTGCCCAGTAATTGTTTTGGAAAGTAACTTTTAGAGTACCAAGCAAAATGCAAAATTTCTCTTCAGAGGGAGCATTTCCTCCCTTTTGGGAGCATTGTTAGATTCTAAGATATTTTCCTGTCCTGAATGTGTGACTTCAGGAAAAGTAATTTGATGACTCACTGCCTCACTTTTTCTATCTGCAAAACCTGAACAATAATTGCTTTGTGTCATAAGCCTTCTTATTTCTTTGAGACCTTTCAGTGGAATACACCACCTGCATGCATATACACAATTACTATGAGATCAGACAGTGTGCCACTACTCCTCCCTTCCATCTCTTCCCCTCACACCTCAAACCAGTATAACTTTCAGGCATTACCCAGGGATGCCAGAATGTCATGGTAAATTTTCAGCTTTGAATGGACTAAGATGTTTTTGTAGAAATATGTACATTTAGGGGAATTTGGAAAAGAATAAAGATGACCATTTCTGACAACCCATGTTTTGCATTAGGTGCAAAGAAGTCACTCTGGATAGGTCAACAAGGATTGACCTGAAATTCTCTCAGAGAAGAACCTGTAGAAAACGGTGGCATGCAGAAATGTGTAATGAAACCTAAAACCAGGATTTAGCCAGAACTTTAAGAACATTACGAACTACACTTAAATTCTATATTTCTAAGACTGGGAAATGGATAGAATGTCAGAATCCAATGGTGATACCAGAATGTACAAATCTGTTTTAGAGGAGAAATGAAAGGGAAAAGACCATGCTGCACTCAGAACTAGTACAGCCAGTACAGCATGAATGGGAGAAAAAGCAGGTGTTACATAGTAAATGACCACAACACATGCCCTGATTTCTGGAACGTGCTGCACCAAGCAGGTGTAATGGCATGTGGGAAAGCGGAAGCAGGTAGGAGAGGGGGGCCAACATCTTGCTTAGCCCCCTGATGAACCTATCTGTCCTTTTTCTGTCTCTGAACACTCAAAAAGAGCTTATTATGGCCACTCAGAGTCTACAAATGCCAGCTGAGAAAGATCTAGGTCTTCCAACTTTTGTGGAGCTATTCCCATGCAAGCTCCCACAGAATTGCTGGAAGTGAAACTGGTTAGAATCAGCGAAGATATAAAGCAATGGAAATTACAGACAGCCACACAGTGGCTATCTGCAATTCAGTAGTTCCACAGTGTGAGCTACCTAATTCCTGTTGTTCACTACTTTTTCTTGAACTAGACTGAAGAAATTTTGTATATTTGGGAATATCCTCATTTTGCTTAATAAAATCTTGGAGCCTCAAAACCTGGATTGGCAGGAAAAAACCAAAGAAATGGATGACAAATTCTCGTGGTGAAAACATGACCGTTCACCCATAATCTCCCAGAACGGACAATCACAAATAATTTCATTGTTCTTCTGAAAAAGGTACCAAATGCAATGATATACACTTGGGGTAGAAAAATAAATGCAGAACTGAGCATCATCAAAACTTTTCACTAGGGAACTGATTTCAGTTCTGTTAAAGCAGTTGTTTTACAGCTTATCCATGAGATAAAAGTTTCAAAATGTTCACAGGCAAAAACTTCACATGATCACACTGAAGAAAAGGAAATATCCTCTGTGTAACATTTTAAAGCAAATAGCATTTGCTGAAAAGAACTGAACAACACAAAAGGGGAACACCTGGGAGGGAGAAAACGTGTATTCACAGTTGTCAGAAATTTTAAAGGTGAACTGTTTACCTGGGTAAATAATTGCCTTGTAGGGTTCTGCTTTTGTTTTGGCAGAAAATTATTTATCCAACCTGTTATGGCTTTTCAAATAATGACACTTTCCCATATAAATATTTTGGTAGATGTACTAATCTGGAAAATTTGCATCACTTGGCCTGCAACCGACTATACATTACAGCTGTTACAGGTGGATAATCTAATACTAACACAACTCAGGTATTTATTTCCAGATTAATCCATGTCCACAAATTTGCATTATGACTTGGGTGTAACCAGAGTGGGGAACAGTACATAAGCTATGACATCCTCAGAGCTACTTTGGAGTCACAATGCTTTCTCTACGTCATTCCTGATCTTGAGAACATAGAGGGAGGCATACCTAACTACTAATATATACTAAATTATTGCACATTCCAATCTGCTTCAGTTACCACCCTTACCGTCAAGCAGGCAGAACAGAAACAATGATCTGTTTGACCTTTTTTCCATTCAGTTCTCTTGCTCAAGGGACCAAGACAGCAGGCCCTTTTACACACACACAAAAAAATAATCAGAAAGTCAACAAGAGCTGTAAGGAAGATTGTAATCTTACTTAGCCCTGTATACAGATGAACAGTCAGAGTCACCATCCAACCCTGATATAGCCATAGTATATCTCAAAAGAGTGATATATGAAATTTATCAAAATAAATAGGCTTGTCAAAATCTTCATAGATGTTCAGGAGCCGTAATTTCTGTTATTTCTATCTAGAGTCCTTGCATATTTTCTTGAGTGATAGTTGCAGCAAATACGATTAAAATCTAATCAAGAATCTCTCAGATGAGAGGAAAAATGAAGAGACCTTTTATTACTGGGTTACGTTTATGCCCAGTTTACCTCAAGTGAAGAGTTTTGAAGTTTCCCAGTTAGGACTTCTTTTTCTTTCTCTAGTTGCTTTAGTTCACACTCAGATTTTCTTTTAAATTCCTCTAGCTGTGTCTGGAGCTCCTAAAGTAAAGAGCCTAAAAAAAAAAAAAAAAAAAAAAAAAAAAAAAGAGAAAAAAAGAAAAGAGCATGCTGGGACAAAACATGCAACATGAAAAAGAAAGAACATTTCTTCTACGTTAACCTAGATAATAGAGCAGTTTACACAATAATACATGCTACTGTCTTTTAATGTCACTCGTATTATTCAATCAAAGAAGTATTAACAGTTTGGTTTGGTTCTTTCTAATACTAGTGTTAGACAGCTCACATAATCCTGATCTTCTACTGAAAGCTTCCCTGAGGTGGAAAACTGTACAGCATGAAGAGTCAGACTGTTTTGCCTTGAGTGGTGTTAGTGTTCAAAAATAATTTAGTATGCAAGAGTCACCCACAAGATCTGAAAAAACATAAATATACATTGACCATATAAATAACCAGATGACTAACTACTGGGCAATTAGTGGAAAAGGGAGTCAAAGGAAGCACTATCTTATAGCATCCATAAAGAAAATCCCAGTGAGGAAGTAAAAATAAAATAAAATAAAAAATTGAAGACTATATTATCACCTTATTGCTGGAAATAGTTTTTGAAAAATCAACGATAATACCACTTGCAAGACAGTGACCAAAAGCTTGTAGCAATCGTTTGTACCATGTGTGAGCAATCATTTAGTGTAGAAAGACTGAATGTGCAACTTCTAGAAATGTCCTGAAGTGATATATATTACAAGCTTATTAGTGTGCTTGTTCTTCCTATTTGTGCCAATTTGCTGACTCAAAAAAATATTCTACCATATTTTCAGACACCACAAATGGAAGAAACAGAGAAAAAATAGCAATTTAACACGTCCCCCATCCTGTACAGCCCCTTCTCACAGCCCCCCGCCCACACCCTTTTTTATAGCACAATGACTTAAGAATTCAAGATAACAGGAAAAGTACCTAAAAACTAAGAAAGTGATAACCATTGGGAAGATGGCATGATATTAGGCAAGAGAAGCACAGGCAATAGTGACGTATTCCTTGCAACTCATAATTAAATAAAGCAGAATACATTAGTATTTCACAGTTTAAAAACAGGATAACTGTTAGGTAGCAATTAAAGGATGGAATCA
This sequence comes from Pygoscelis adeliae, assembly GCF_000699105.1. Lineage (NCBI taxonomy): Eukaryota > Metazoa > Chordata > Aves > Sphenisciformes > Spheniscidae > Pygoscelis > Pygoscelis adeliae. Next base: position 4,271,822 of record NW_008824806.1, on the reverse strand, counting down.
AACACAGAGACATGAATATTGAAAGGGAGAAATTAGCTTTAGTTTTTCCTGTAAGAAAAGGAGAGGATATAATGGTCTTTTTGATTAAAACCTGAAGATCAGGTGTTTGCAGCACTCCCACTGCAACTCTGCCAACTGACTTCCTTCTCTGTATCTTAATTTTTCTATCTGGAAAATAGGTATAATACTTCTCAAACAGCTGTTACAGGCCTTAATTGCATCAGAGGATACAAATAGCATTCGCAATGAAAACTATTGTAATTTTATTTAAGTTCTACTAAATCAAGATTTTTCTGATTTAATATGAATCCCTAAGAAGAGATGGTTATAAGCAATAATATTTATTGCCTATAAGCAATAAATGCCTACTATTATGCCTTTTTTACTAAAGTATAAAGTGTTTGATATTTAAGTTTGATCTGACTCACATGAAGAGCTTCAGCCTGGCATCATTTTAAGTTTACCTGTACAAACTCTTTCACATGAAAGAATACACTGTATAAAAGGCACAGTCCTTTTCATAAGGCTTATACTTGACAGTGTAACTGCGTACCTTGAAGAACTGCATCTTCACATACTGATCAAACGTGACCACTTTCACAATCAGATAAAATAATTTACTCACACAAGTACGTTTTGAAAAATGAGATTGCATAAATGTATAAACTTCAGCAGTTTCATAGGCAGAAATGAATTCTTCTGACGAGCACTTAACACAATTCCTAGCTTCCAAAATCTAGAAGGTACTATGAAGCTCAACATTTAGTGACAGGAGCTGCATGCTTTTTATGACTTCACAACTTGTCAGCAAGCAATTTGATTATTCTCAAGTAAACGTTGAACTCGGAAAGGTATAGCAGCATTAAAACCGGGAAAAATGGGTAGAAGTACATTCTTAGCACCAAGAAGGGTCTAAAGAACACTTGACCAGTAGTCTGATTGTCCAGCTCTACAAACTGCTCTAACAAATTTTTTTTCTGTCTAGAAGATATCTGACAAACACACAGGTACATTAGGAGACAGAAACTAAACAACTCCTTAGTTTATGCTCAAATTTGGCAAACCACTTGGGCATGCACTGAGTTGTAAGCTTCACTAAGCATTAAAGTATGTGCTTAAAACTAAACATGTGTTTCAAGGTTTTCCTCCATTTGAATAGATTTCAGCTCACATTTAGGTTCCTACTGCACAGAAACATTACAGATGATTGCAAATTTCCTGAAGCCAAAGGATTCAGCCATAGACAGCAGTTCTCATGAAGGTGAAATTCTGTGAAGAATCTCTTAAGCCAATTGCTGCTAACGCATACCGACAACAAAAATTACAGCTCAGCCACTTAAAAAACATTGAGAAAAGGTATTACTCAGGTAACCTGTCTGGATCCATGAGAAGATGAGCATTCTTCCTGACTGAAGTTAAATAAGGACATATATATGCATGTATCTCTTAGCAATTAGTCGTCATTTCATTCATAACACCTGCACTCTGAATCATTTACCAACACTTTGCAGAATTAGACTCTTTGCCTAAACAATGCAAAATTTTTATTAAATCGATGTATTTGAGTATTTCACAGCGGCAATCCATGGAAATTTGAGTCAGAAATTGGAATACACCTACAATACCTTTTTCTTCAGGAGGGACCTTATATTAATCACTCCAGCTGTCACATGCGAAGCACACAAGAATAAGTGTTGCTAGGAGGGCAGTTTATCACATCAAGGATAAATTCACCTTCCTGCCTGTAGTGCTTTTCACAGAAATACACCAGCTTGACTTTTTTTTCCCTTTTTTTTTTCAGTAAGACCATAGCGAGAAAATCCTTGCGTTTTATGTTAATTTGAAGTGCCTCCAGTGAGGATAATTCAAATGATGTCACTGTGACCAATAAGATTAAAACCAGATGAATTAGAGCATCTATAAATAGAAGAACATTCCTACCTTCTGCATTTTTTTTCTTTCTTTCAGCTTCCATGAAGTTTTAGACTGGCTTGATTTCCTTTGTATGCTTCATTACAAGATCTTCCAGCCCTTTTAACAGCTATTCCTTCAGACAAATCTTTTCCTTATGGGACTGATGCTTTCCTTTACAAAGCAAGTTCTCTGTGTCTGTTATTCATACCCTCTTTTTAAATAGCTACAGTTTCCATAGTCCATAAAACACACTAGCTATATAACATGACAAAACCAGGGTAGAATTCTGGGGTCGCAGTAGTCTATTTTGTAGGGAATATGCTATTTAGGTCGATATAAGCCATTGAAAAATACTGGCTTTATGTTAGTTAACAATGTAGAACTGTAGTGATTCAGGGCTGTATGCTTCTTCTGCAGTCTAGGGATGGGGGTTTTTTTGCTGTTCTGGTTTGAGTTTGGGTGTGTGACTCACTTCCAACCATGCAGGCTTCCTCAAGGACAACCTTAGTTCTGTGAAAAAGCACAAAGGACAGTTTGGTTTTTGTTATGTCTCTGATGCCAGGTCTAATTTTCCAGAATGCTAGCACAACAATATTCTAGGAGAAATGAAAAAATATAGAAAAGATTTGGAGCTGGACAATTGCTTAAGGGGAGACATTGTACAGAGGGAACTCTCAGGATACATACATTCCCCATTGTACTGAGTTTATTCCTGGTATTATTTCTGCATAGCTTTTCAGAAGAACTGTTTTCTGTATTTAAAAAAAATAAATCAGTATACCAACTTGACCTCAACAGAGAAAGTCTGCCTTGGACCTTGTTCTCTTTAAGGTTTTGGTTACAGAAGAAGTTGAAGACACTGCTCTGGTCTAGCTCAAGGATGTCAGTAATTTCTTTGCTGTCATTGCAGCAACTCATGTACTTCAGGTTATGAACACGAATCAGTGTTCCACTGCATGAGGTCAGAGATCTGGGAATCTTACAGGACTGTCTGCTGTAGATAACCCAAAAGCCATTAATCTTAAACAAAAAATGACATTGATTTCAGTACTTTTGGCATGCCATGCCTTTGAATATTTGAAAGCAAAACACCTGTTGAAGCTTTTGCACATCTTCAGAGCCGCTCTTGTTCTGGCTCTGGTCTAAGTCATTTGCTGCAGCTGTTATTTGGTATTTCAGTTCATCTGTGTTATTAATAGCTTTGCTTTGGGAATTCAAGATAGTTTCCATATCTTATGTGGTATCAAAATTTACATTTCAAATAGCATAACTAACTTGTGGAATTTCCAATGTGAGTGACTACTAACAAGGAAAAGACTTCAGAATGACATTAATTAGCATCTTACGTGCTTTTTGCAGGATTTCCTTCTCTTGAAGTGTATTTCTCTCTTTGACTACGCTTAGATCTTCCTCCACTTTTTTCACTATACCTTTTGATCCCAGAATTTCTTGTTGTGTTCCCTTAAGCTACACTTCCAAATCCTAAAATATGCATGACATCACTTCTACGTTTATTACATATGTTCTTTTTTTTGCCATCTGAAATAAATGGTCATTTTCTCTCTTGGCACAGTTCCATGATATAAATCTTTCACCTACAGAGCTAGTTTAAATGCATTTTTTGCTGTTCCATACCCTTAAACTGTCTCTGCTGCCAGAATATTTGTAAGGTGGAGCCATTCCCTCAGATGTAGGCATCATTGTAAAGTGAAGACTCATCAAGAGTTACCATCTAAAAGATGTCTGAGATTATCCTAAACTTGGAACAGGATATAATTCCATTAATCTCATGACAACTTGTGCTAAAAATTAATGAATGTTAGTTCGGGTTTTTTTCCAGTTGCTGAAGTACAATAGTTTGTAACATAATCCATAATACAGATGCCTAAAACCAGAAAAATCGTCTCCTACAGACTTTGCTGGGAATTGTCTGTCCATAACTAAAGGCAAAAATTTGAACCATATTTAATGTTTTGTTTTTGAAAGTTCTAGTCTCAGTTTCCAGATGTTTAACATACTACTACAATATTCACTCAAACAAAATTACCTTTTGTTCCTATCTGAATGTTGAGTAAAACCTCATGGGTTAAAACTAACTTGTATTTAACACTCTCTGTAGTTGAAAACTTAAAGGTAAGCTTCTTCCTTTTACTTCTGGCATATGCCAAAATTCTTCCAAAACTAGACTGAACAGATCAGACTTAATGACTTGTCATACTTTGCATTCTCTCTTCCACGGTAATAACAACAAACGTGCACTAATGTGATGCATTTCATCTAAAGGTCTCAAACCTCTTGGCATACACTAAGGAGAAAACAGAAAATTCATCTTGCTTAAACATCAGTCCTTTTATCTTTCAAGCCTTGTAGTAGCTTTTCTTGCTAATATTTACTAATGATCAGAGGTGTTACTGATTAAAGAAATGTTTCTGTTTCTCACTCTGCCATTGTCCACAGGATTCTAAAAATATGTATTTAATGGTGGCATCAGAAATAGGCAATTTAGAAAGGAGGAACTTCCACTTTTTTATTTAAGCTGGAAAGACACAGAAAATAACATTGTGTCTAACTGTTTTCCTTCTTCCAGATTTATCCTAGTCTGAGGCTATCTCTTTAAAGATTCAAGGCAATATGCTCCAGTGGTACGTAAATCAGCCTCATGGAGTTAAGAGGATCTGAAATGTACAAGTTGAGCATATGTCCCTCAGAAAATATTTGTTTTATCCAGCTGATACTGAATTTAGAAATTAAATTGCTAATGACACCACCTTCTTATTTCTAGTTCTTATTGTGTTTTACATTATTTATTCCTAAAAGACTGCATTTCTTATACGATACATCAAAACAGTAAACCACGAGCATAAATTTCCACATCTCCATTCTTCATTTCTCCTCAATGTTACTTCAAGTACTCACAAGAAATCAGGATCTTTCTTTCCCTCTTCCCCTCCATTGCTTCAAACTTCTACAGAGCCAGGACACTTTTCCTTATTGAAACTGATATTCCGGATTTCCATGACTCAATTAAAAAAAAATGGCTTATTCGCATCTCTGCCATGCGTTATATCCTCTCCACTTTTCTGCAGAAGACGGAGGTTGTTCTGCTACATATCTACACACTGAGAGAATGGAGTCTGAATAATGTTGGGGAAGGTGTATTCAATTCACCCTCTGATCTTGTGAAACAAAAAGGCAGCGACTGTATTGAAGGCTGAACTCCCTCAAAGAAGAGACCCAGAACTCTGCACCATCAGCAAAATGACACCGACAGGCAAGATGTGAGGGCAGATGGTGAAAAGGGTCAGAGTTGTCTTGGAGGAACACAGCTGACTGGGGTGACCCTGCTCTCTACAGGATTCTGGGGTCTCTGACTCTAAAGGAGATAAATCTTCTTTCCCATCAGGATACAATTATTGTTATTCTGAAATACTCCAAGTCTAGACCTTCAAGGTGTTTTCTTATCTAATATGCAAGATCGCTGTCATAGGGCTGGGGACAGGTCTGCAGGTGAGTTTATGTGATGGGAAGGACCAATAGTATTAGAAGGAAGTAGAACTGTTGAGCACAGAGCGTGGCTGGGTGCTTCGGCATCAGTGCAGTTCATCAGTGTCTCTCCCACACCCTGACCTTATGTATCAAATGCAGCTGGTTGGCATGCAGATTGCCCATGATGTGCCAACCTCTGAAACCGCATCTGACACATGATGCAATCAAGCAGAAAGGGGCTGCAGAGCTGTGCTGCAAACGTATGAGAGATACACCAGCTAGGGTAGACTGGCAAAGTGTGAGGTGAGAACTAATAGTGAACGTCTCATGGCTCAGCACATAAAACTTCACAGGTGTAAAGGACACTTCATTAAATGTCACTTGGTACAAGCCACTGTTGCAAGAGTCAGACAATACAAAGCACTTGATTCCTAACCTGCCAGCTCAGGTCTCTTATTTAACCCTGTTCATATCCGTGCACTGAGCTGTTGGCAACCAAAAAGGGAAAAGGAGAATGTACTCTGTAAATAGTCACTTGCTAGCATTAGTGCCAGCTTGCTGTTCTCTTCACATTTCTGGGCAGGAAAGGTAAAGCTCTGTTCAGTCAAGAGATAAATTTTACCTCACTCCTCCCCCAGGGAATACAAAGTCTAGTGTTCAAAGAGTTCTCCTAATGAGTTACTAATCATTTACCTCTTTCTTTAAAACTGTCAGCACTATATCCCTCCTATTTCTCTTCTAAGCCTCTAAAACTGCTTTAGGGCTTACAAAGCATTTGATTCAGTATGATATTTAAAAGACCTCTCCTCCCCCAAATTTTGAAGAATTGATAATTTGCACTTTTATAGGCAGAGATAAGGATCACAGTCTCATACTCTACCTGTATTCTCTCCTTCAGCTTCTGGGAATGCTTCTTCCTCTCATTTATCTTCTGGCTTTTCTCCTCTAGGTCTGCCTCCAGCTTCTTTACCTGCTGCAGCAAAAAGCCTTCCTCAGGCTCTGAGCTCTTCCTTTGCTCCAGTTCTCTTTGCCAACAATTCTTCTCTGTTTCTATCACAGATTGCTGCATAGCATTTTTCAAATCCTCTTTTTCTCTCTCATAAGAGGCTTGCAGTTTGCTTGTTTTCTGAGTATATTCTTCAGTTACTCTCTGGCTCTCACTCTTCAGGTTTTCCATCTCATTTATTAGAGCTTGTCCTTCCACACTGTATTTTTCAGCTAAAATTACTTTTTTATCTAAATTTGCTCTCCTAGATGCTTTGTATTCATTTAGCAGTCCATCAGACTCCTGATTTAAATGTAGAAGCTTGTTTTCAAAGTCTGCATTGGTATCTACCGTGTCTGTAGAAAGGACAGTCTGCGCTTGTTTCACTTCCGTTCTCGGCTCCCTCTCTTCCACCTGCTTCTTGCACAACGTTAACTCTGCCAAGGCTTCTTCCTTTAGTCTCTTGTGTTGTTCTACTGCAATTTCAAGGGCCTGAATACGTTTTCTTAGCAATTGTTCTTCTTCAACTTTGCTTTTACACTGGAGAATCGTTTCCCTTGTCTCAGCAAGAATGTGCTGAATTTCTTTTTCATGAGCCTCTCCCAGAGCCTGTATACTAGCCTCATGTTCATCATTCTTAGTGTTCAGGGCATATATCACCTATAGAACAAGAAAAATAATAGGAAATCAAAGTATCTGGTAAATGGTAGTAATGAATTCAGTTACTATATTTATCAAGGTGTTAAATGCTAAAAGAGAATTACTGCTACAGTTTAATCTTTTGTTGTTGTTGTTTCTATGTGGTGGGGTTTTTTTTTCACTAGGAACAGAAGGGACAATTATAAACTGCAAAACCTCACAGGGAAGGAAGACAATACTGTGAGAAACAATATTTTTTTTCACTTTTTGTCAGAAATGTCCTTTTTTATTCTTGGCAAGTTGTCACTTCATGCCCCTAGTTTGATCTTTGATACAATGAATGAAATAGGGCCCCTTCTCTAGCTAACTGACTCCATATTTGTAGTTCAGTTCACCTAGCCTTCAGTGCAGGAGTACTACCTGCCACATTGCCTTTAGCGTTAGCAAGTGCTGGGGACCAGTAGTAACAGATCTGCAGAGTGAAACCTGAAGTCCTGACATCCAGTTCATGGACTAAACTCACTCTGGGATGTAAATTAAAGGAAAGTTTGTAAGGAGGATTAAATTTTGCACTCTTGGCTTAAACTGAAACACCACGGAACATGCACTCCTGGAAGCTGTATGCCTTGCAGGTTAGCTTGATCAGCATTTCAAGATAGGTATTACTCGACTGCAAGCACCTTTTGGCTTGATTCTGAGAAGTGTTCAGGGAGTGGGTTTTTTTTCCTCCTTTCAGTAACAGCTATAAATCTCAGAAATCAGGTTTTAGCAGATTTGAGCAAGCCTCTGATGATGATAAGCAATTTTTCAAATGATTTAAACCTTTTGATGTTTTATTTTCTTTTACAAAATGCAGAATAATAATTCTCATGACTATAAGACAAATTATTACCCCAAGCAGGCTTCATCTGTTACCCATGACATACACCAAAGACCTCTCACAGAAGCTGTTGTACAAGCACGCTACTATTTTTTGAAAAGAAAATTCTATTAGAAGCCCACAGTAGACTGAAATGAAGAGTTCAGACTCAAAACTGGTAAATGTGCATATGAAGCTTAGAAGACAGTTATATAGAATTGCAAAATATAGTAACTGCCTTGAAAAGACACATGCTTGTCTTTTCAAGGCCCCCATTAGGACACATGGGGCCTAATCCAGTTTCTACTGAGCATAGTTATCTAACTCAAGGGGAACAACACATTATGTATTAACATGTATGTGGAGGTTTTCCACTTGTTTGGTTGGTTGGGGTTTTTTTTAGAGAGAACTTATTGCTCTACAAAACTAGGTTGGAATTTGTATACAAGTTATGACAGATACTTTCAGTCTGGCCTGAGCCCATAGAGGTTAATCAAAAGATTCCTAGACAATGTTTGAGAAAATAATAGTCATAAGCACATAAATAAATACAGAAGCAAGGTCACAACTAATTCTTTAATTATACTAGAATTTTGGCCCTGTAATCTTCAATATTTCCTCAGGGAAAGCCTCAATTGAGAGACCAATAGGCATCTTGACCACAATAAGTGTCACAAGTCTGTAGTCTGTGTTGTACAAGCCCTGAGGATGTCTGCAGAATTATTGAATTTGCTTAGCTATGCCTAACCATTTTGTGTGCTATCTGTATATGAATAACATATTGAATTTCAGTCATCCATAAATGAAAGCTAACACACAAATACATCTTGCGTGTAGTCAACTTCCTCCCTGGCAGTAATGAATTAAGTACAGAAATCTTAAAAAGTCACAAATGCAAAACATGGTCTGGATACATTTCTGGATAAATATGTGACAAAAGAGAGTAACAGCACCATATTCCAGAAGACAAACAGACAAGAAGTTATTGTCTACATTTAGGTATGTATATTTTTGGGCCTTAGATTACATGCTGTTAACTCTTCTCTGTTATTTTTAACCATTTTTCCTTTGAAACAGAAGTAGTTGCAGGATACCAAGCAGATTCCTTCTCCCCACTAAAATCGTTCTATGAACCTTTCTTAACTGTTCAGGAGACAGACATCCAAAATTACAAGGAGAAGATTAATTTTGCCCACAGGTTTAGAATGACCAGTAATTAGTTTGGGCAACTCTTCAATTAACTAGGTCAGATGTCGATGATCACATTTCTGTGTTCCATTCCACCAGCAAAACAGAGATGAGCATCCGGACTTCGTGACTCAGACTTGCATTCTTAATGATTAATTTATCTAGTAAATCAGCACTGCCTGTCTCATACCACATTGTGCTCAGGCTGACGGTGGAATCTGGGTTCCTTTACAGTCTGACTTCATCATAGAGATTTCCCAAATTCCACTGAGCATTAGACGATCACCAACATCTTGAGTTATCTAAAAGAATGGAAGAAACTGGCCTCCCTGCTGTATCTATTATTCCTACACTTCTGTTCAATAGTGGCTAGAACCACAATGAAGAATTTTGACTTGAAAATGCATGCCCTTAAATTTAATCTTCAAGCTTGAGTGCTGAAACTGATTCCTCAGTATCTTAACCTTCTTAAGAGATTTAATTTTTAGAGGGCTGCTGCTCTGTACTTTATGAAATTTAAGCCCCTCACTCATGCCTTTCACTCCCTACTGAGTATAGCTACTATATTCCTATTCCAGATAACTTCAGTCTCTTAAATGAGGTATGTGACATGAATCTGGGACTTTATGTGCTAGAAGGAAAAATACTGAAAAATTACTTCAGCATCTGTACTTTGTGAGTGTACATACTGCTGACTAATGTATAAACCTCTTAACAGTTGTGTTGATAAACAGCTTTTTAAAAACAGCTCTAAAATTGATCAGTTTGACAATACAGACAAAATTGCTTTCAAATGAAAAGCGCGCTACATTACTCTCTGAGTTACTAGCATAATACCAATGGCTACTGCCTCCTTACAGTTCTCCAAAACTGAATGTATTGGGAAACATTGTACTGATTTTACAGCAACTGAGAGTTATATGACAGGTTGGTAAAAACACTATTACACATACATTTGAACATTAACAGTGCAGTGAATATGAATACATCTTATTAGTCCTATTTTATCCTCCAAATGCTGTAAATCTAAATAGCATTTCCCTTTTCCTTTTCTTTATGGTGATGTAAAAGAACAAAAAAGAAAACATTCAACTGCACCTCATCAATGAAAACAAAGCTAAAGCATTCAGAACAAAAAAGACTGTTCCATCTTCCTACAGTAGTGTTAAACACTACTTTTGTAGGAACCTGACTATCATAATGAAAAAATGGTTCTAGCAGGTTGCTTTACTAGCTGAGTAAGAAGTGAGACAGTTTGGTATGGAAGGTGAGAAGTGTGGATGATAAGAAGAATCAAAGAAAGGCAAAAGATCGTAAGTGTTCTTCCTTCAGGCCCAAGCTAGTGGGCACAAATCCTTCCTGATGGAGAAAGGGCTAAAAGAAAAAAATAGAAACACAAGAATGAGAAAAGGCCTGGGAGGGGGGTGCCAAACAGGGTACTCCTGGCAGCACCCTAAACAAAGCAGGGAAGGAGACAAGTTTTGATTGCTGATTAGTTCGCTAGAGGCTCACCAAGGCCAAACGACTGCGCAATCTCCTTTTCACTAGTAGCACTAGTATCTTCTCTTCACTAGCAGGTGAATTTGTTTCTGTGAATTCTGTCTTGTCTGCTTCCCAAGCAGACCAGAGCAGAGTGAGGTATCTAAACATGTCAGCCTTAAAAGGGTCTCTTTTAAAGCAAAGGACAGAGAAATTATTAAAAGTTCAGTTATTGAAAGAAATGGCTCTGTATCCCTTAGCCTCCCCTGTCACTGTAACTATACAGATTAGAAAATAAAAACAACTCCCACAATTTTTTAATTAATACTCTAACAAGTATCTTCTGTTCTTTCTAACGCTGAATAAGGAAGAATGTCTTTTAATTAAGGTACAGGCCTAGGCTATGATTAGCTACATTGCTGATCCAATTTTACACCTATGCTGATTTCAACTGAATGATACCACTGTAACATATGATCAGGGACCTCATGAGCTAAGTCTCATATCTCTCCTTGTGTCCTCTGTGGTGTCCTGAAGGCACAAGAATAATTTTATGTGTCCAAATAGTTGCAGCAACTGTTGATAACATTACCCATTTACGTGTTTATATGAGAGAAGCGTTAAAAAAATTGGCACTCCAAACATCCAGAAGTGTTTCAGAACCTAAAATTACAAAAAAATCTTTAAAATCATGAGGAATTTTGTTTATATTTTTAAGGTTTTTTTTTTAAATTTGCCTTATGATTTTTTAGTCTCCCAGGTGTGCCTTCAGCACCCTGCAAAAACACAAGCTAAAGTAATTTATTTTTCTCTGAAATGAAAGCTCAGCTCAGCTGAAATAACTTTGTTTTCAAAAGCTGGAGTTGTGGGGAGAAATACCAACTTTCTTTTGTGAGCTTTCAGATTACATAGCCTACTACCATCCCATTCATTAGAAAAATGCTGTAGAATACATTTTTTTATAAGAAATATATACAGTTCATGGTTCATTTATCCACTCACTGTGACAGTACATTAAAATTACCTTGAATCAACACAGACCAACAGAGTCTTGACTGTCACCTATAAAACAAGAAAAATACCTTATTTCAAGCCTTTCACTGTCAGCAAGTTATCGAAAATATTTTTCCAAAATTTCCCAAACCTCAAACTTCTATCTATCCATGCCTAGTGGGCATGGATAACAAAATAACAAAGTCAGAGATGCAAAGAGTTAGGGCCAATTTATGTTCAATGGAGTTCATGAGTTCAAAGTCAGAGCTGAGAACCCAGCTAAAGCTCACAGTGCCAGCCTCTCACTGAAAACAGTATGTCTGCTTTTAGCTCTGGAAACTATAACCAGAAACTAATGAGCTTTGAGAAAAGCCAGATCAGATGTTCCAGCATCATGCTGCAAACACATGCAACTGGTTTGACATGGCCTTAGCTGAAGTTCAGGAAGCTCTATTTGCTCTCACCTGTGTTGGCCACAACAACCCAAGCTGGTTTCCACAGCTCCTCAGGCTTCAGAAGAGCTGTATCACTTGTGTCCTGCACCAGAATGAATCCTGATTACTGTACTAAAAAAGGATTTTGATTCCGGAGATTCTCTTTTAGTGCTGGGTCAATCTAAATACTTTCATCCACTGGTCCAACCATGTTATAAAGCCTTTCAGATCCTGGAGGGATGGGAGGGGGGCACCGCACAGAGGTAGCTAATGGCTCTGTATGAAATCTGCTTGTGTTTAGATGATCTGATGCCTCTTGGGCAGAATCTCACTGTGCAATGTCTCACCCTCCTGAATGTCCCACAGTATCCATAGTATTTGCGGTTTTCCTTATCTAGAGATTCACACTGGAAGAGGGAAAGTTGATCTTACATTCTTAAAACTAGAACATATTGCCCTTTTTCCTACAAGTACCATGCATTACAGTCAGTCTAAAAATACATTGAGATACTAAAATGTATCAAGAAACTATAAGCATAAAATGTCTACAGGTTTCTAATCTCTTTTGGCATGTCTTTTGCCTCTTTCTGCCTCTCCCTTTGTTTTTTTTTCCTTTTTAGTTTAAATTTTATACAAGGAAATCCCACAGGCACATTTATTCATTCCCATTTTTTACTTTATTTTTCTGCCTAGTGTGGTGCAATACTGAACATAGAAAACCTTAGTTTAGTGGCCTATGTACTGCACTTGATCTCTCAAGTGCGATTGAACATAAAATTAGCCCTGGTCTAAATTTTACTAAAGAGACATCCAGCTGTGCCTCATTTGTATTTTATAGTTTCTGATAAGCTAAGCGGAAAAATTGCCAGGCAACTTAAGAATTAGGAAAGTAAAACTATATTGCAAGAATGTTTCCACAAGCAGAGCAGGTGCTGAAAAAGGCACCAATACCGCATCCCAGCAATTTCAGCAAAGCAAAAATATACTGTAGAATCACAGAAGTTAATTCTAGACAGAGACTCCTCTGCTGGGAAACACATATGCAGTTTATTACTGAAATTTCTTCTGGAACTGTTCTATAAAATCTACTCAACTTTAATCCCTTCTCTTTACATTGGTCACAAATCCACCTGCTATGACTCTGGTTGTAAGCAGTGCCTCCTCAGCATCTCAAGAAATAGGTCTTCCTAGGCAGTCATGGAAATATTAAAGATTCCTCCAGTTCTGACATGGAAATGTTGAGAGAAACTGGTTGTTCTGAAACACAGCTACCACAGAAGGAGGTCAGAGGAGGCCACTAGTAATTACTGCAAGGAAACGACAAGAAAAACTGTATGCATTTCATTCTCAGAAGGATGTTTCCTGCATATAAGAGATGGGATGCATCTCACCCAACATCATCTGTTTCACCATTACACATCTAATCTAGGTTAGTCAATGGAGAAAGACAGGTGCTTCCAAAGGACAATGTTTCCCTTTCCAATACAGGTGTCTAAATCAGGTAAGGGAAGTGAAGTGAATTGCTTCAGGTGTTTGACTGGTTGTTTTGTTACTGCTTCTTCTGCATACCCAACTTCCCAGCTCTTCCCTCTTCTATAGAGCTGAGACAGAGTCCCATACAGAGGGAAGAGACAAGTTTTAATTCTCAGATGCTGAAAGTGATTAATTTTCCTCTGTTTCTCTGTTTTCTGAGGTTTTTCTTCATCCTGCACTAATGTCTCACTTCATATTGTCTTCATTTCTGTATACCTACTTCATGTTTGTCATGGTTTAACCTCAGTCAGCAGCTAAGCACCACGCAGCCGCTCGCTCGCTCCCCCCCACCTGGTGGGATGGGGGAGAGAATTGGAAGAGTACAAGTGAGAAAAACTCGTGGGCTGAGATAAAAGCAGTTTAATAATTGAAATAAAATGATAATAATAATATGATAATAATAATAATAATACACAAAGCAAGTGATGCACAGTAAAATTGCTCACCACCCGCCGACCGATGCCCAGCCAGTCCCCGAGCAGCGGCCCCCCCCGGCCAGCTTCCCCCAGTTTATGTACTGAGCATGACGTCACATGGTATGGAAAGTCCCTTTGGCCAGTTTGGCTGTGCCCCCTCCCAGCTTCTTGTGCACCTCCAGCCTTCTCAGTCGGTAGAGCATGGGAAGCTGAAAGGTCCTTGACTAGTGTTAAGCACTACCTAGCAACAACTAAAACATCGGTGTGTTATCAACATTATTCTCATCCTAAATCCAAAGCACAGCACTGTACCAGCTACTAGGAAGGAAATTAACTCTATCCCTGCCGAAACCAGGACAATGTTGTTTTACCAACACTTTACAAACCAAAACAGATACTGGGCATACAGATACCATGCACATCTGCTTTGATGCAGGATTTTGGAAAAAACAAGTTTTTTCCAAACTGAATGCGGTTTATTTTGTCTTCCAACTATATTCCTTTTTTTCTTTCCATCTTGTTTAGGTGTTTATGATTCCCTTTGAATTAGTATCACCTGTTAATTTTAATATGTTGTTTATTTTTACTTCCAGATCACTAATTAATATGTGAAATACTGCAAGCTCTAACCCAGATCTTTGTAGCATCTGCCTCCCTACAATATGATGTTATAAACCTTTTGTTTACAGTTCCCGATTCATGCTGTATCTTATCTGTCAACATCCTTTTCTACATACCTTTGAAATAATTTATCGAAACTTAAATATCAAAAGCAGTTTTGTAGATTTTGTATGCAATTAAAAACTAGAATAAATAAAATCAGTCAGCATGACATATACATGAAATATATTTCTATTTCTGTGTTCTCCTTGAGGTGAATCAAATTCATCCTGAGTGTATTTGTCAGGTTAAGCTGTATTCAAATGCTGTCGGAGAGGATCACATTATTTTTCAGTAAAAGTTAAGTTAGGTAAAATTTCTGTCTATTAAAAACCACAGAACTAGATGAAAACACTTTAAAAGATTATGCTTATTCATTGATAAAGTAAATCAACACGCACACATACACAGACAAACAGAAAGGCCAAATTGTTTGATTTCAGAGTCCTTTCTGTTCACCTTTTGTAATCTCTGTCTTGGTGAAATTCTTGCATAACTCCTTAAGATCTCAAATATCCCCATAAACCTTTGACTTCTACAGTCTTGGATGAGTTCAAATCCATCTTATGAAGCTGTTTCAGGTAGAAAACATGCAAGATATAGATTTGTTCGACACAAGCTACATTTGTATCTATGCCCTCTGTCTGTCCATTTTAAGGTCATTCTAGTCCAGGCAAATTTTTAGTGCAGAAGTGAAGTCAACAATTCTGTGTCAATAGAAGGAATAAAAAGGCCTTATTTCCATGTAATTCACTGATAATTTAGCTGTCTGCTTTTTGTTACATATCTGAAACTTATAGAACAGCTTGATAGGTTTATATCCCACAAGTCTGATCTCTATTATGCTTCAAAAATATGAGCAAATGCATCTCATTAACCAGATTTAAATACAGTGGTGACAGAATTCATTTGCCAAATCAACACTCAATTTTGTGAAAATGTTTCATTACATCCCAGATTTTTAAAGATCTTTAAGGAGTCTAAAATTGCAGACATATATTCAGTGCTTTCAAAGGGTTGGTTTGTTTGTTTTTTTTTTTATGATTCTAGATATTTATCTGAAACTTTATCCTTCCAAAATATCTTTTAAAATCTTGTTACAGATTATGATAAAGCAGCATTGTCCAATTTTACAATAAATGCAGTAAACAAACAAATTCATCAAGTAAGTTCTCACATTTTTCCTGTTTTTCAAAGTATTTCCTTACTTTAAATACAGTAGAATTTGGAAATCTTGCAAATATAAACTGTAGAATCGTTGATTTAATTACAGCCCAGGGTGAAACAAATTTTCCCAACCAAATACATCTTTTTGTGGAGACAAATATAATTTATTTAAAACACAATGTTTATTGCAGGTTTTGCCTTTGGTGTAGATCTGTGATAAGCACAGATAAAATAAGGCCTGTTTCTTCCTAATCCAAACTAAGCATTATACAGATTGGATCAAATTCTTACTCTCCTGGAGTTTGCAGGTGAAATTCTGATAGAGGAATTTTTAAAATTTAAAAATATTTCTTTATATGTCCTAGATACTTTCCTAATTAAGAAAAGAAACCATCAAAACCCTCAGGTATCCATGAATTAATAATACCAGTTTCTACTACTGCGGGCACCAAAATTTAAGTTTTTTGCTTCTGTAAGCAAATTCAACAGTGGGAATACATGTGAAAGTTTCACAGACCCTCTGCTGCTACTATGTTAACAAAAGGGTTGTTGCTTTTTTCTTTGCAGGTTATTATGTATACACTTTTAAAAAAGAAAAGCACAGTATTCTAGGGACTGTGGAGATTTCAGCTGCCTTGCAGTTTTCTCATCTTATAATATGCAGTTCATACTCTTATTTTGTTATGACTAAATGTATTTTCTACTCAGAGAGACCAGCCAGTTTTCAGAATAGAGGTCATGAATAGAGTGTCTAGAGTGGTGTACTAGCAGCTATCCTACTGAATACATCCATTAAAATTTTGAAAAATAAATTAATATCAAAAGTGATAGTTGTCTACAGGAGTTGCAGAAAAACCTCACACACAGAGTGGTAAAAAGACAGATAAAGTTCAGTGTAGATAAATGTGATGTACTTTAAAGGAGCAAATCTAAATTTTCCATACACACTGACAGAAGCTGAAATTGCTCAGGAAAGAAATCTTGGAGCTATAAAATATACAAGAAAGACAGCAGTCAGACAGCTAGATAGCTGGACTTCTAAGCAACAAATGCAGAACAAATGAAAAAGCCTCCCTATATCAGAACCAGAAGTCTATGATTCACCCACATCTTGTATACAGCATGCAGTTACGGTTCCCCCCCAGCTCCTTACGCTGAGTCTAATTGAACTGAAAAAAAAGTGTACTAAAAAGCAACGAGAATAATCAATCATGATAAAAGCTTCCATGCAAGAAGTAACATAATAAAGCATGACTCTCCAACTCTGAAAGAGACACAGCTAAGAAGGGAACATGAGATAACTTTGTTAGAGATTAAAATACTGGGATTTAGGTGTGTTCACTGGTGTGCCATTCATGTAAACTCCCATTATAGTCCATCAACAGAGATCCAGTCAGTAAAGCTGGCAGAGACCTGAGAGCAATTCAGCTCACTGAGGTAGACACCGAGGTCCTGACTCACTTGCCTAATCTCAGAGATCTGATGTCATTAAGATGCCATAGGCACCTGTAATATCACCACAGGAATTGACAAATATGCCACAGGCTTTGCAGGTTAACTATGCTTTTCCAGAACTAGGCAGATTATGCTCAAATCTCAAATGACATTAGTTTTAGATAGTTCATGAAACTGAGTACAGTCCCTAATGGTTGGTCTGCTAAATTACTCTCTAGGCTCTACTGATTACATTGGCAGCTTGGACATACAGTACGCATGAAGAATGCTAAATTAAAGTATCCTTATCTCAAACTGAACCTCATCTGTGCTATCCCTACAGTCAAAAGTATAATGGAGAAGGTAAATACCAAATGATCACTCATCACCATTTTCAGTATATGAACTACAAAACAGCTAGGAGGTGGCAGGTTAAAATAAACAGAAGACAGTATATCACGTTACATTCAGCTAAGTACAAACGTCCTGTCACAGGAGTCTGTAACACCATAAGGTCACATGGATTCAAGAACTGATTGGACAAATTTATTGAAGAAAAATCCAGTCAGGGCTATTAAGTACTAAGATATTTTGGCAGTCTCTGGAAAACTCACACAAATCACTGGAGGCAGGGAGAATACTTTACACAAGTGCACTAGAGGCATGCTGTATTCCTGTAACACTCGGCACCATCAGAGACAAGCTACTGGCTCAGATGGACCTCAGCATACACTGTTTTTTAAAAGATATTTTTCTTTCAGTTTCTCTCCTCCCTTTCAAATTAGTATCGTAGGAGCCAGAATCAACATATTATTATGTAGTTAAACAGCTACACAATAATACACATCATAATACTACACCATTACCCATATACCCATATAATTTTTACCCAATGGAGCTAGACTGAATACAGCCACTACTCACATTCCCTTTTCAGGAAGACATTCTTATTAAGCATATGCATATTAAGCATATGCTAGACACCTCCTGAGATTGCGTCGATGATCACAAAACCATTTATCACCAGAAAAAGTGGAAACAGTCTGGGAAATTTAAATTGGCCTGAATAAACAGAGTGGGTCTCTGAGCAACCTGATCTAGTTGAAGATGCCCCTGTTCATTGCAGGAGGGTGGGACTAGATGACCTTAAAAGTCCCTTCCAAACCAAACCGTTCTATGATTCCATGATAAGGGCCTAGTCCAAATATTAATGCTTACACTAATTTTTAATTATGCTTTAATTTTTAATTTTTAAGCATTAAAATTTAAAGCTTTAAGACCCACAAGTCTCTGACAGCGTCATGTTTATATCGTGAACAATGACTGCACTGGATGACCAAGAGGCACTTGTGACTACTCCGACTTGACTATACTCCCCGGCCACACCCTGACTGCATTCACACATCTGGGTGCACAAGTGGGCAGGGAGCTGTACTGTTCTCCAGTACACACTCCTCCTCTTGAAAGTCAGGGAACAAGGACTGTAAGGTGCATTGCCAAGAGTGCAGTGACAATGCACTGTAGTTGCATTGCAATGTCCTGTAGTTTTGAGACAATTCATTATTTTTATGAAATATTAAGGTATATCAGCGTTTAGTAAAAACATTTAAACATTGTAAAAACATTTAAAAGTACCGGCTATAGTTCTTAACAGCCCTGTTATCAAATTCTAGTAGTTCTCTCCTCCTGAATGAAAAAAACAAAATATTCAACTGTCATCTCATATTTACATCTAAAGGTAGCTCTTATATAACCTTCTAGATGTCAGTGCATAGTCATAACCAAATGCTGCAGCTTCCAAAGATAATTAAAACAGAAGACTTCTCCGGTAGTAACCTGTTTTAAGTTAAAACTGTGTTTAAGTGCCTAAAGGCCAAGTCATACAAAGTTCTGAATGACAACTACATTTAAAAGGTACAATCTTACTTCAGATGAATTTCACTGAGTTCATTAACTTAAAAAAAAAAATCCCTACTTGAAAACAGTCAGTTTGTAGTTTCCTTATGAAATAAAGGCAGTACTTCCTCAGTAATACGGTTACCTGTGTTCTGCTGCCTCCGAGCCCTTTGGAAGAAAAGTGAATATACATTAAGTAAGTGCCAAGTCTCAACCAGCACAGCCGAGCCTGAGCTACCGTGCCCCACTGGGAGGCAGGATAAATTAATTCGGTCTTGCTACTGGACTAACTACATTCATACAATTCCCCATGGCTTTAAGCACATGCAAGAAAAAATTGCATGCCTATCTGTTCCTACTAAAAGCACAGGTTAAGTGGTCTTCAGCACCACATAGAGACAGTCTGGTTGTGTACAGGCAGGAAAAACAAGTGAACTGTTACAGTGAGACAGCTAATGTGTTTAAGATCTGACTGTAGAGGTGGCAACAGAGGTAGTTCTACATCAGTGTAACAGCTGTTGTAATAAAACATAAACACTTTTATCTAATGAAGACGTGACTTCAGGGAAAAAATAACAGGATACTTTATGGAAAAAAAATATTTCATATACCATACACAATGCTGAAGTGCTCAAAAGCCTAAATACATAGTTTTAGACTATTTAACTGAGAATGTCTTAAGCTGAGTTGGCATTGACTTCTAACTTGAGTACAATTTCCTCAATTGTAAAATATTGGCATCTACATAATGGTTAAAGAAAACGTTAGGAGAGAGGTACAGTTATAGTGTCACTGAAAAGGGTACTTTTATACATTATCCATGAAGAAAAGATAGAACATGAAAAAACTATAACCTTGCAATTTTCTTTTGTGCAATTAATGGATGACTATATATTTTATTACCTATGGCCTGTAATGCACATAGTAATGAAACACACATTTTGTATATAAACATTAACTAGGGTTCCTTGAAAATGTAACTTGAATTTAGTATATAGTTTCCATTATAAAGTAGCTTTGAGTTGTCGATTACTAAGGCTGTCAGATTTTCTGCAAACTTGGTATAGTCAATGACAAATTTGTACGGTAAGAAGGTAATTCCCATACACATATGCCATACTTTTATCCTGAATTAATTTCAATGACAATTTCTAGCCTTGCAAATAATAAGATTCTGGGTTAATTCCTCATAGAAATAGTGACTTTAATACTGCTTTTGACTAGCTGGTCAATACAATTATATGACATAGCACATGGATTTTATGATCCAGGAGTTCCCTTTTAATTCTGTAAGGAAAACGTAGTGATGACAAGTTAAGAAAACTTAGTCTGCACATTTTTGTCAGCTGGTAGGCAAAAATAATGCTAGCTTTGAAACCTTGATAGAAAATTGTACATAAAAATCATGAAAACAAATACATCATCAAGTAAAGTACATGGGGATATTGACAGCTGACTTTGTTAGTCTTGTTAGTACATAATGTAAACAGTTTTATAAAAAGATTCCTTCTCTTTACCTACATGGAAACCATTTTTTATATTCCTTGCCCAAAGGAAAAAATATTGTTGCTCCAAAAGCATGATCCTAGTTTTTATGCTGTTCTATTTTGCTTCATTTCTGCAGAATACCGAATACCTCTCTAGAGAACTGAGATCAAAAAGCCTCAAGCACACAGGAGAGTTCTGGTGGCATAACAACTAACTGCCTATCAGCTGAGCCACTGTAAGCATTGGTTACTGAGTACTGTTAACATATCACAGTAAATAAGGTCAATAAACTTAGCTTAAACTATGTGAAAAAGGCAACATATTTCAACTAGAAACATGAGTAGACAACAGGAGTGCTCCGTTACAGTTGCTTAGTTGATAGGTACTTCCAGAGTAAGCCATTAGAATTTGATCATATTTCATTCATAAACCTATCAGCCATTTTTTCTAATGGCAAATAAACCAGGAAAGGTTAAAAGATCTAACGTACAGCCATGCTGCATAACACCAGAGTGGTGTAAGCAGTCTATGCCCTCACATACATACCAGGCCACTTGCTAATTCTGTAAATTTCCATCCATAGAGTGAAGCTAATAGAACTAAATATGAGCATACGCTCATACATATCTCATACACTTCTGTGCAAAAGTCAGGCATCCTTCCTTAAATAACTAATGAAATTGGGTTTTGCTTATCTGGCTGATTTTCCACTGAAGCTTATTAAATAATGTTCATATTTTCTACCCTGTTGAATGAGTTGAGGGGCAATAAACCTCCTGGTGACTGGTGGTGATAAGCAGCCGGAGTGTGTAACATTTTCAAGTGCTCCACATAGAGTCATTAAGGAACATCTGCCTATGCTGCTGCTTCTAGAAGAGGAACACACTTGATCCCCTTTGACATTTCTTTCCCCTGAAGGAAAAAAAGGTTCTTAATTGTGTTTTACCAGCAATTACCTGCATCGGCACTCTCTTCCTCTGTTAAGACTCACAGTATCCAATACAGATACACAAAATTCTTGCCAGACTGCTTGATTTTTTACTAACAATCTCCTTGACCAGAAATACTGCAATTTAAAATATGCTTCTTACAACAAGACTCCCAAATTCCCAATACAGAGTCAGATGAACCCCTAGGGAAAATGAGTTTGAGGGTAACTATATACTCTCATTAAAAACAATTCTCCATTGGTATCCAGGAATCTGTCTCTAAGAACAAAACAGAACCATTTTGTGGCTTAGGTAGCTCTCTGATCACCATGTAATGTCACCATCCTAGTTATTTGTATTAGGCTTCGTTCCAGAACTGCAGTCCAGAACAGAGGGTTTGGTTTGAGCCCCACTGGCAGAGGTCTGAAAAGAAGCCTGAATAACATGGACATCTGCAGTGTATCCAGTTCTTGCCAGCCCTGCCCGAACTGCATTTTCAATGAAAGTTGATCCACTCTCCTCAGCACTCCTCTTCAAGAGTTCATTTGCATTTCTCATCCTATCTCAAGTAAAAAGGACTGTCCTGAGAATCCATTAGCACATGAAAATCCTGTAATAGCCAATAGATGTTTGAAATCCATAGCTTGAAGCAGCAGGGAGTGGCACCCAAAGTGTGTTATAAAAGTCACCATGCATTTTAAACTGCATGTTATTGTTAAACAGATCAGAAATACAAAGAACTGGCAAGCGCAAAACAGCATGCCAAGGGTCCAATGTCTGATGGAGAAGTCTAAACTTAATTACTGGTACAAAGTCATGCATTCTGCTACAATCATAAGAACACACTAACTTCAAGTCCCTATTAATTTGAATGCACTAATGTTGCAGAAAGGTACCTACTAACTAAATGTGTGATTCGTATATGTGAATGATAACTACAGATGGACATTCCCATTTGCAAGAAGAATGTTTGTGTTCTAATTTCTGTAAGTTCATAAATCAAAGCATAGGTCATCTGGAAATAGCTGTATTGTTATCCGATTTTAAGGACAAAATTCAGAAGGCCTAGAGAGCTCTCATCCAAACTCACTAATCTTACCAGGGCTTTTAAACTTTTTACCTGCATCCATGGGAACAAAAAATTTCAGTTTGCACTTTTTAATATACCCTTTTTTTTTAATATATATATTTTTCAAACAAAACCTGGTTGTCCCATATATTCATTTGGCACTGTGAGCTGAGGCTTTAAAAGCAAAACCTAAACTGTACAATTAATAATAAAACCCTGCCATATTTTCATTAGTGTACTTCAAACGTGGGCAGACATGTCTAATGGTAAACAAGGATCTGTGGCCACTTCTGCCTTGAAATGCAAAGGCCACCTTACTTTTGCAGAAAGAGGAGGGCAGAGCAGAACAGGGAGCCTGACTGAGCTTACAAATATGCTCATTTTTTGCTCATTGTGATAGCTCAATGTGGAAATACAATGTATGTCCTAGATGTCAACAGTGGAAAAAGCCAACCTGTGTGAGAAGGGCCAGGCATCTAAAAATACTGATAAATGGGCTACAAAAAGCAGTAGCTTGCTGCCGAAAGCAAATGAAACATTTCTAAAGGTTTGTATTTTTGCTGCTACAGCCAAAAAGGCACAGAACAGAAAAAGGCACGACTGAAGGTATGAAAACTTACTATATTCTCCCTCTCCAAAAGTAGAAATAGCAGGGCAGTAGAATGGGAGCAGCTTTCAGGATCTCTGTCCTGATTACCTATGGGGATTCCCTGTACCAACCCACGTCTTACAATGTAATCAGCACTTCATACAACAATGGAAACTCAATCACCTCACCCAGTTTGGTTCTGCTGTTGATGCCTTCGCACACCCCTCCTTTCCCTTTGAGAGTAGGAGGCGGCCACTACTGACTATGTAACAAAGAAAGAGAATGTAAGTCAAGCGCTGTATCCTACACCTAATTCAAACATTTTGTATTCATTTCTCCTGGCACCACGGGGTGGATGAGTAATTGGATCATTATCTCCCCATCAACGAAAATCTAACATCACTGGGACAGGAAGTTGCAGCTGTATAACAACAGACAGCAGTATTGCATATTAGGTTAGAAACGGGAAAGGAAAGCACTACAGGCAATTTAAGGTTAGGAGGGATTTTATTATAATTATTCTGACTGTAATATAGCCAAGAAAACAGTGATTTGAAAAGGAGCTCTCAAAGTTCCTAGGCCAAAAATGATTATAACAAATTTTCCATATAGCCATTTTTTTCAGCTAATCTGGTCCAGATTTTGCTTCTCAGATGTCTGCTGTTGGTACAGCATTAGTCTACGCAGAATTTAGAAGGGAAAGCTTATGATTAGCTTATGATTATTAATTCCAATTCTGCCATGAGTTCTCTGTCAGTGTAGTGTTATTGCAGAGAAAAATGGTTCTTAAAGGCCACATTGCAAAACAGAATGATTTGCTTTTCAGAAGTACTTTTTTGAGCTTCAGGTATAAATCGTCTTTATTTCAGATGACTGAAAAGTATCCAGAGGGGAAATTCTACTAAAAGTAAAGAAATCACCCCACCCACATTTTAACAGTAGAAATTTAGCAAAAGCATTTGAAAAAAACCACTGCAATAGAATTTTGCCATGATCCTTTGCACTGGGATGATTTCCCCCCCCCCTTTTGCTGCTAAAATCGCAGAACTTTCTTCCCCAACCCAAAGACAAGCTTTATAAAGTAATATAAGAGTTTTCAGAAAGGATGAGATCTTTTTTCCTCAAAATTTAGTTCAGATTAGAGAGACTTTAAAAAGAATCACTTTATATAAAAAGGAAGGCACAGAAATCTCCACAGAAAATTAGTTTAGCTTGAGAGTTGAAAATTTTGAACAAGTGTTTCTTTGCACAGATCTCATCGCTACGCTCTAAGTCTGCTGTTCAGAAATGGATCACCCAGAAAGAGGGAGCTGGTGATTCCTCAACTCTTGTTACTGTGAAGTATAAGCTATCAATTAATAGAGACCCAGCTATTGCTTTTCTATTAGAAAAGGTAATACTGTTATTTTTTTGAGTGATACTTATGGACAAATTTTACTTAGTGTGCAAAATTGATCAAAGATAGCAAGTCAGTACTGGACAGAAAATAAGGAAACAACTCAGGACATCTTAATCTAATTTACAGTCATCCTTCATGTAAATTTCACTGTGGTTGAGGAATCAGGAATGTTATCAATAAACAGAAAGTGCTTCTCTAAGAATTTTTTTTTTTTTTTTACAGACTTCATTGCTCAAACATATCTGTGTTCAAAATAATAAAAAATTTGATGTTTATTTGTATAGTTTTCTTTCAGTTACTACAGAATGAAAATGTACCTTGAAGAGTAACGTGTGCATTCATGGGCAAAAAGGATCAGATTGTGTACAAATACTATTATACAAACATACAATCAAAGCACCGGTAAAGTAAGTATTGTTATAGTACAGTAAGTATAATACAGCAAGTATATGTGTAAATATAGGTAGCATGTGTGTATGCATTCATACACAATATACATTATCAAATACAGTCATCATTAATGAGAATGGCACTGTAACTAGTAAGCCATTCTAACTTGAACATCTTAATGATTTCCTATGGTTTGACCTGTATTTTTAGCCACTGCTTTTTCATTGTCAGTGTTTTTTCATTGCTAAAATGTCTTTACCAATTGCAGTGAGGTTACAGAACATGTAAAAGCTGGATTAGTGAACAAGGGTAGGAAATAGGTTTTTCTCACTGACAAAGGTGCAGCATAAAAATAGCTTAAAAGATAACTGCCACCTCCTACAGATTTTTCTCTTATTTCTTAACATGGTGTGGAAAATGTTCAAAATATTTTGTAGCGTAGGTCGGTATTGACTAAAAGTTTTTCTACGATATACTACGTAATGTAGTCCTGACTCTTTTCCAACTCCTGTCTTTCACGAATGTCATTTGAAGTATCTCTACTTACGCACATCAGGAACAATTAAGTACAAGACAACAAGTAAAATTGTACTTTAGTACCACAGTTCGGCTGCAGCTTTGCAACAATATTACTCGAGAACCTATAAAACGCAAATGAATTGCCATCTTCGTAATTCAGGGAAAAAAGCAGATACCGTCAATCCCTCCGAGCAGCACACAGACAAACCCTATGTCTTCGCAGAGCTTGAGCTCCTCTCGCTATTGCTGCACGCTAATTAGAATAGTTAAGTGCGAGACGTCGATCGTCAGCCACAAAGGCAACTCGCTAAGGTTGGTTTGTAGCACCCGCGGGGGAACTGTTTGAAAGGAAGTTTGTGCACACCGATGTTTTCAGCAACCGCCTTGTAAGAGAGGACCGGTTTCCCTTCCCTCCTCTCAGACAGGGGCCATCAGAGGAGGCAGCTCCGAGCCAGCCCCGCCGCCTCTGGCCAGGGCAGCCTCACCTCCCCGGGAAGGCTGCAACAGCGAGACTTACCTTAGTGAGCTGGGCGATCTTCTTGCACATTTTCATGTGCATTTCCTGATTGCATTCCTCTGCCGAGCTGCTGCGAGCGGCTTTAGATCCATTGCAAGTCCCGGGCTGATGAATCTTGTTTATGCCAGAGGCCATTAGGCTTGAAATATTGTAATCAAGTCTGTGTGCGTACGCTCCGGGTGGTGCGATCCTGTCCCTGCTGGCGGCCTCCCCCGGCGCGCTGCACGCACTCAAACCCCCATAGCGCTGGAGGAACTTCAGCCCCGAACAAGGCCAGCTCCAGCCGCCGCCGCGCTCCCTTCTGTGCAGATGTCCCAATCCTTCAGCAGAACACCCAGGCGAGGAGGCAGAGAACAGCATGTGCAAACATCCTGATCGGGATTTTTTTTTCCCTCCCCTTCTCTTCAAATGGCTGAGCTTCTGCCAGGAGAAGATGCCAGCGGCTGGATACTACAAATTCCCCACAGGAGACACTGAGCCAGCCATACAAGCAGCAGCACAGACGTTGCTGGGGTTCTCTTACAGAAATCGTCTGCAGATTAAATCATGTTACCTTCTTGGGCTGCCAAAGGATTGCAGAGGTCATCAGAGAGGGCCGTGTTGGCACCTTTCATAAGCTCTGCTATTTTGGGAATCCTCTCTAAGTCCGGATGGACCAATAAAGAGATGAAGAAAACCTTGTTCAATTTTTGCTGCTCAGCTGAAAGCAGAATGGAGCAGTTCTTCCAGCTAAGAGGCACACTTGAGCACAGCTGAGCCCGGGAGCAGTGTCCAGGATGGTCCACCTGCCTTATCCAAAGAGACTGGTCAGTTAAACTAAAGGCATTGGAAAGGTGCCAGAAGAAAACTGACAATATTACAGGTCATTTTTTTTTCATCTGCAAGCCATTCCCTCTCTTCAAAGAGAGAAGGCTTGGTTGTGGCTACATGTAAAAATAAATAAAAGGACAGAAAGGGCAGAAAAAAGGGCACAAAAAAGGCAAGCTATTAAGATAATGGGATTTTTAAAGAAGAATGGTTCAGTAAAGTGTTATGCAAGAAGAAAATGGTTAGTGGACACATTTAAACAAGCCTAGAAGAGAAAGGGGAAGGAGGAGAAGGCAAAGTAGGGTGAAGTCAGAGCAGTGGAGAAGAGGAAAATGGAGAAAGAACAGGTAAGAGAAGCTGAGCATTGCTCAACACCCCTTCGATGTGTCGCTGCAGCCAGTACAAGAGCAGGCCAAGGGCCCCATCTCAGCTCACACTGACTTGCAGCCCGCCAGAGGGGACATGAGGCTGCCTCTTCCCCCCCATGCCCCATGCAGGTAAGGCAGCTTTCTTGTCTCACCTCCTGGCAGTACTTTCCATCTTTCTTGGGCAAGAAGCTTTCACTTTGCTAGTGGTGAGTTTGAAAAAGAGTTTCCTTGGGACTATCAGAATTGGGAAGGAGGATTACATGGTGTCAGCTAAGGGCAAGGTAAAAGGAAAAACGGAAATCCTCTGTGAAGGCAAAAAGAGATGAAGCACTGTTAAGAATAAACACTCCAAGAGGAAGAAGATCAAGGCAGAAGAAGAACGCCTGCAGGCAGCGGGGGAGGAGGAGGAGTGAGAAGATGTAAGAAGAGAAGACCTTGGGACAGAGAAACCAAACCCTTAAATTGCTGGGAGAAAAGGAGGGACTCTAAATCTCCGGAGGCAGAAAGAATCTTCACTCCAGGAGTGAGAGGAAATGAAGACTGACTGAGAAACGCAGCGTAGGAGAAGGGAAAGGCCAGGAAGGAAAACAAAGATGGTCACAGTTGCTGGGAGATGCTAAGCAGGGAAGAGAAGTTTAGCCCAGACAGAACATTAATAAGAAAAGGTAGGAAACAGAGCCTTGTACACAGGAATGACTAAGTATAGTTTCTTCATTCACTGGCATTAGTGTCCAAGATGCTGCTGCTTGTGACTGGAACTTTTTCTATGACTAGGGCATAAGGACATGCCATTGTCAATTGTCTGGTATCTGATAAGACATGTACTCACACTTAAGTTTAACTCAGTTAATATGGTCATAATATCTTCTCTACATGGTCATCAATTTGAGAAAAAGTGTAGGAACATAATTATATGTAAAATTTTGATAAAACTGACATGCTTATTAGGACAATCAAGAGAATACAAAGGGCTAGAACAATTTCCTAGCACCTTGCTTCCTCAGAAAAAGAACAAAACTGAGTGAAAATAGAAAGCAAATTAAGAAAAATGCAAAAGGTTTTAAAAGTACTTATAATAAGTTACCTGTGTTATTGCTCTACTAGACAGATAGTAACATTCATGTTTTTTCTACTGAATAGCAGATGACACACTGGACCTGAATGCATGGCTGGACAGAGACTTGAGACACTTACACAGGCATAGGCAGAGCAGAGGAGCACAGATCTCCAGGTACACTGGGAAAGGAATAAACCACTGAGACATATTCAAGCAGGCAGTTTATGTATTTTGGGGGGTTAGAGGAAAAAACTTGACGCTTTGGTACAAGACAGGGTGTTAGCAGAATATAATTTGTCACTGGTAAATTATTCTGAGCCCAGACAAGACTTGTCAGTCAATACTTCAAACATTGGAAAAGCTTCATTCAGATCTCATGCACCAAAAAATGCAACCACAGAACATAAATTCAGAGGTGACTCAAGTTCATTAGTTCCACCACTCAAAAAATCCACTTGATTTCAATAACAGAATTTCAGCAGATAATGCCAGAGCTTTTCAATGAGAATTTGACCTATTTTTTTCTTCTAATTGATCTAGGGATCACCTATAGATAGGACGACAAAGCAAGGACACCACAAAGCATAATTTAAGTGTGTACTATACAAATGTGGGTTTTGTGAGAACCACATGGAACACATAGGAAGATTACAGAATGTTCTTGAACTTAGGGCAGTATATGGCAAAGATAGTTTAAAATACAAATTAAAAGTCTAAACAGAAAACACACATGCACATTTCTGCTTGAATTATGATTGCTGCATTAGTTTTAAGTAAATTATGAGAGAAGGTGGTCATAGCACTACTATAAGTCTATGAGTAACTGTACACAGGTTTATAGCTTTACAGATGCATTAACTAATTTACCTTTTTATTATAAAAAACAAGTCATATATGAGTAAAAAACTATAAGTCTTCCATTTTCGGTACCTGCTGCTTGTTGAGTATGCAGACTATATAGCTTCTGAAATCTTTATAATCCCTCTTTGCAGTCCTTCTAACTCAGCCAACTGTGGTATGCATAATAGAGTTGAGAGACCTTTGTTCTACGAACTTTAGTCTTCTCAACCTTTGAATTTGGAAAATCATAGCACATAGACTATCGTTATATGAGAGCACGCTCCTTCTCTTACTTTGATGGTGGATCGGGCCATTATTACACAACAAAAATTAAATGTTCTGTTCATTACATCCTTCCAAAATTTGTGTTCGGGTCTGTTTTTTTAATAATATAATATTGAAGGAATATTTACTGTTCTCAATCAGTGAGGAAATAAATAGGGCTTCTGATGAGCTTTGACTTGGAATCAAATCCTTTCTTGTTTTAGAGGCATGTGTGGGAGAACCAAAAATTGAATTACTTTCCTCCTTCTATAATGTTTTTATAAGGCTTTTCTCCCTCTGTCAAAAAGAAAAGAAACAACTTGGAACAAAATCTGCATGCAAAGTAAGTAACTTTTGAGTTCTTACCTTTTTTCTATGGTACCAAAGCAATTTGTCATTGCTAGGTTATCATAAAAGCACTTTGTCCTGTCACATATTTAGTCCATAAGAGTGACTCAGATGTCAGAAACATTCTCCGACAGCTGATCAGTCAATGCCAGTAAATCTTTAAAAGTGCCTCTAAGTCAACATCATCAGGATTGTCAAATGGGAAAAAGTGCAATTCTGGATATGGTTATTACAAAATCCTTGCCACCAAGCAAATTAGCTTTAAATGCCTGAAACAAATTTCAGGTAGGCTTTCATAATACATATATAAAATTCTTAACACCCTGCATGATTTAAACATCAGTATAATTTAAGTAAGGTGTGACCCATATGGATCGAACTCACCCAGTTTACCTCACTATCTCAACTGAAACCTAAATCCATCAATTCAGCATTATTTATACCTACACATAAAAATCTTTGTGTCATGTACAAGGTAAGACTAGCTACTATTAAAAGACCCACACACCCTGAAGACATAAAGAAGATATTTCTGTTGCAAATGTTTAACACATAAGTTTGCTCCTTTGTTTAACATATTACAAACAGCTTTCCCAAAACACAATTAATACAGAGCCCAATTCTTCCACTATTTGTCTGAATACCAGTACTACTGACGTCAGTGGATTTTTTTTTTTTAAATACATGAGGGCAAAGTTAAACTGATCCCCCAGATTACACTCTTCTGCTACTTTGCAGTCCAATAAAATTTGCATTTGAAAATGGTAGAACAATACAGTTAGTCATTAACTGTCACGTTACATTTCAAATGACAAAGCGGTATCAATAAAATGGATTTAAAACTTCTCAAGTTAGTGAGTGTCTCAACAAAGGAAGATGCAGCCCTAAGTGAGATTCTAATTTAATTCATAAATCACTACCCTCATTATTGATCCCCATTTAAATTCATTTTGGTCCCAAAGCAGCTTTTTGACCCCAGAATACAGGATTCAGGGACTGTTTTTCCCTTCTTACAGGAAAAAAAAAAAAGGAAATAAAAAGTAGTCAGAAGACTCGTAAGAACAGCTATCCTGCTCAACTAATTCACTATCCTACTTCCGATAAAGCTTGTTTTGGGATTGAATGCAAGAAAAAGGACAAGTATAAAGTGGTTCTGCCACTGGTACATCTTGGGTAATTACATATATTATGTATAATTTTTATATATATACACATAATATTATATATAACTACTTTATAATTTTCATTTCTTCCCACCTCATAAAGCAAGCAGGATTTGAGAGTCCAATTCAGAAACCACCAGAAGTGCTACCTCCTTGACTGAAACCAGTAACTATTCAAAAATGTATATACAATTTTACAGCTGACTTACATACACACAAGTTTTGGAGGAATGTGGTGAACAGAGCCTCTGATTACTACTGCATAATGATGGCCCAATTATGGATGAAATATTACTGTGCTTGTATTTTTAATTTGGAAGCTGGAACCAACCGGATGCATCAGTTATGAAAGCCCTGGGACACCTACTGAATAGGGTAGCAACAACTATCCTTTTTTTAACCTGTTTTTTCACATAGTGACCTACATCTAAAATTACCACAAAGTAACTGGCATGCAGCAAGTTTGGCTTACCCTGTGGCACTGTGTATTTGTGCACACAACAGGACTGACAAAGGAAAGAGAAAGGATCTAGAGCAGTGGGTCAGAAGTAGAGGGAGACAACCAGAAGCAGATCATAGCATAGCAGATGAGGTCACTATTTCAAAGGACAAGAAAAAAAATCTTGAATTATTATAGCACACTCCCCTCCAGAGCCTGGAGCACCATCCAAGGTTCGGAGTTTCATCATTCCTTTCCTTTTCAGATAGAACTGTGAAACCCACTGGCCATAACCTCTGGACCTGTGCTGCTGGCGAGGTCCTTATCCTCCCAGTCAGTCATCATATCCATCCCTCAGGAAGTAGCTGGCCCTCACTGAGCCCTGAGAGTTAGCTCAAAAAAGGACTGAAGGCCCAGGGCTGAGCTGAAATGGGGTTCCTGGGCCCATGGGCAAGGGGTGTGGCTGGAGGCCCCAGGTGAGGCTGCTCAGGGGCCATTAAGGCTTATTAGTGCAGTCCAGGCCCTGAGACATAACCTGTAAAAACTCTGACAGCAAACACCTCCATTAGTTAAACAAAGCATCTGGTATCACAGGGAGACTGTTATACTTTATGCAGAGCAAAGTCTAAATGGCCAACATTTGTGATCCTACTTCAGCATGTTATATACCACATGAATAGCAATTATGATACTGGGAATCTGGATTCCTGTGGCATATTTACCCTGAAAACCAGTATGTCTAACTGGGTTAGACATCAATGTGTCATAACTGAAGCCTGACTTCTATTTCTACCTAGAAATACAAAGCCTAGCAGAAACATTTAAAGCAGACTGGAGGAAATAAATCTTACATCCCGGTTGAAATCCATCATAAGGGACCGCCAGGTATTCACCAGGGAAAATCCTCACCTGTAGATCTGAGATGCAGGTAGGCACAAATGGGCTGCCAAACACATGTGAATCAAAAGTAATTCAGTTTGCATTATTAGTTTCACTTAAAATAAGTCCTGGGTTTTTGAAGCCACAAGAATCACAAAGTTTTACCTGCTCTTCTTTTCCTGTTTCCATCTTCTTCTCCACATCCTTTTCTCTTCCTGTTTCCATAGTCATCTTTTCCTATAGCGGAATAATGCTAGATTAAGTTAATTTTCCAGCAAAAATATCTTGAATAGAAAGTTTGTATTTCCCTAGAAAATATAACCTTCCAAAAAAAACCCCAGCTCATTGAGGATTTGCTGTTGATTATAGTGTTTTTGTACAGTGACTATTTCTCCAACATAAAATAAAAACTTTTAGGAAAAAGTTAATATACATAATTCTATGTTACTATTGTACTTGTGCATATAGAATCCATTTCCTGCTCTCTAGGAGCAGAAGGGGATTAGGCCAGATCCATAGGTTTTAAAAGTTAATACAAAACATAAACGACTCACCTTTAAAATTTAAAATTTAAATTTAAAATTTATTTTTATCTATAAAATAGAACTTTTTTTTTTTCCTTCTGCTGGCCTCCATTCTCCACATACAGCTCATATACCCCATAATCCTTGACGTAATTGTAAAGAGAAAATAATTCCATTATTTTGTTGATAAAAATCTGCTACTTAAAGAAAGCACAGGGAAGATTCAGATCTGGAACAAGACTGACCCCTAGTGCTTATCTATTTTATTTGTTAGGTGTTCTTTTTCTCAGCGAGCCAAAAATGATCCTTCTTCAGGATGGATTCTGCCTATTTGACCTACTGCCATTTGATGGTATGTATCTGTTCTTACTAGATAACTATCATCACTTGAGGTAATTCTACACTTTTTTTTAAAGCCCAAACACACACAGACGTCAAATACCTTAAGTTCCTAGTGTCCACAGTTAACTACTTCTGTTCACATTTTCGAATGCTGTCTGTAACTCTGTAATTAATATATGCTCAGAATGTTTCCCCTCAGCTAATCATCCCCTGCCTTGCTTCTCATTAAATATCAGTCCCTGTCTCACAGTATGTTCTGTAACCCATAACATCTCTGGAGTTTAAGCTTAGTTATCTTTCCTGTTTTTAATGAGATATAGAATTTATACATATACATATGTAGGTAAATATGTATGTAAATATGTATACATATTTATACATAATAAGATACAGAACTATTCCCAAGTTAAAGGATTTCTGGGAGGACATTAGGTTCACAACAAATGCTTGAAAATTTGGGAAAAATTTCCACTAGTAAGAGATTCAGTCTGGAAGGAACACAAATATGCATTCCAACAAGTCAGTTATCCATACTATCCACCTTTTCAACCCCCCTTACAGCTGATACAAAACAGAAGGATGTTTCACTAAAAAGCAGTCTGCAAGTTGGATTCAGCTTAGATAGTTCACCCAGGGAACTAAGTAACCAGTTCCTTAACTGGTTACCTAGTGAACTTAATCCCCTTCATTACCTAAATCTTTAAAATAGGCAAAAGTGAACTTTAAAATAGGCAGCCACATCTTGCTCTAGATACAATAGCTGAGCATTTTTTGTCTCATTGGATGATTGTCCTGGTTTTGGCAGGGATAGAGTTAATTTCCTTCCTAGGAGCTGGTACAGTGCTGTGCTTTGTGTTTTGGATTTAGGATGAGAATAATGTTGATAACAGGCAGATGTTTTAGTTGTTGCTAGGTAGTGCTTACACTAGCCAAGGACCTTTCAGCTTCCCATGCTCTACCGACTGAGAAGGCTGGAGGTCCACAAGAAGCTGGGAGGGGGCACAGCCAGGACGGCTGACCCAAACTGGCCAAAGGGACATTCCATACCATGTGACGTCATGCTCAGTACATAAACTGGGGGAAGCTGGC
>NW_008824806.1:4234798-4236754 GCF_000699105.1 Pygoscelis adeliae | reverse complement strand
CTCCTTCCGCCGCTGGGAGCGGCCTTGCCGCTGTAGGGCCCTGCGCGGGAAACAGCAGCTCTCCGCCGTCCCGGGGCGGCTCCGCGCTACGGGAGTTCGGAGCAGGGGAGTCGTGACGTGACCGTCCCCTTTCTCTGCAGTCATGGGAGCAAAAAAGAAGCTTCTGCAAATCAAAGAAGCCTTTCAGCTGGCCCAGAAGCCTCACCAGAACCACGCGAAACTCGTTGTGGCTTTGAGGAGCACCTATAATCAGGTACGCCCGTCCTCGGGGCGTGCCAGCGGCTGGGAGGAGCGGGGACCCGCCGGGCTGAGGGGGAAGTGAGGGCGCTCAGCCACTGCTCTGCTTTTCCTTCAGAGGGCAGGGGGCCTCTTCGGCCTTGTTTCCCCTAAAAGAAGCATCGAGGCCGGTATGCCTAAGAAGAGCCCTGCGACTTAAAACAAACAAAAAAACAAACCCGAACAAGCCACACGCTAAACTATTAAACACAGTTGTCCCCTGCGAAAACGGGTGTAAGAACAGCCCACGGCAGGTATTAATGATGTTGGTGGAAGGTGTTTGGATACCCGAGAAGTAGGTGTGACACAGGATAGTAATGGATGAGGGTGTCCATTGCCGTTCTGAAACCTCTTAGCAGGTAAATGTAAACTCCAGAATGGAGCCCAGCGGTCAAGACACATGCCTTTTCTGGAGTTAAAGCAAAATTTTCAGTGAAGAGTGCACAACAGCGGGTGTCAGCTTTAGCGCTTTAAAAATTTAAATGGAAGCTGTCAATTATAAAACAATTTATTTTATTTTTCTGTGGTACTGCTTTTGAAAGATGAACCGGTTAGTTATCTTTTATTGTGGTTTGATTTTTATTTTTGTTTTCAGTTGGAAGATAAGGAAGATTTTCATGAAAAATTCGTTCGTTTCCTTAAGTATGCTATGATAATCTACAGACGGGAACCAGCAGTGGAACAAGTGATCGATTTTGTGGCTAAATTTGTTACTTCATTTTATCAAATGGAGAAAGAGGATGGTAGTGAGGAGGGAGAAGAAGATAACTTACTTCTGAATTATGTGTTTAACTTCCTGCTTGAGGTACAGTTACACTTATTATTAAATCTTCAACATAACAAACGGAAACTTCATGCAGTGGGGAAAACTTGCTGGCACTCGAGACGATACCTACAAACTAGAACTTAAAAAGTGAAAGCAAGGCAAAGCTAGTGCTTTACGAGTAACACCACCCTCCCCAAACCCAAAAACCCCACCACACCCCCCCAATAACTCAACAACTGGATTTCAAAAGTTAGGCCTGTGAGAAAATATGAACTGTTTTCTTATTTGGCTGTCAGATGTGTCATAGGCTTTACTATAAGTACATTTATAAGTATGAAATTGTGGAAGTGTTGTGGAAATGAATTTATACTGTTTCTTTGATAAGTAAAAATATTAAAACATCTTTCATACAAATATGGTTGGCATATGTATTATTCCTTTCTGCTTATTGCAAGTGTTATATAGAAAGAAGATCAACAGTTCCAAAAGCATGAAAACACAAGTAGAATTACATTTTCTTAAACTAGTATTTTGACATGGAAAAATTATTCACCAGGCCAAGATCGTTAGTCGTCATTGCTAATGTCTTTTTTTTTTTCTTCTAATGTTTTATGAAGACAAAGTGGTAAGTTAGATAATGTACCGTAGTCTACATTGAGTGGTAAGCACGTTTCTTCCTTTGTGAAGGCATTGCTAATTATGTAAAGTGCCACTGATATAGGTGATGGGCCATAATTATTATCCGGTTCTGTGACTTTTTAATCTTATTAAAAATAAACTTAAATAGGAAAAGCTTTTGAAATACAGAAGTGCATGTTTCATGTACCGTATAGAATATTAACTACTTACATGTGCGTATTAATAGCCTTATGTTGGAAATGAGAAGTGTGATTATAAGAATACTTTTTTTTTTC
>NW_008824806.1:4227186-4234784 GCF_000699105.1 Pygoscelis adeliae | reverse complement strand
TTCCCTAAGTCTCACAATGCAAACAGCCATGCAGTTAGGTTTCGAACATGTCAACTGGTTAATAAGATTTTGGGAAATATGCCAGAGAATGCCCAGATTGATGATGACTTATTTGATAAAATTAATGAAGCTATGCTGATTAGACTTAAAGATAAATTTTCAAATGTGAGAATTCAAGCTGTCTTGGCCCTGTCTAGACTTCAAGATCCTAAGGATGAAAACTGTCCTGTTGTTAATAGTAAGTAGTATTTTTTTTTTCTTTTGTTTAAGAACATTTGTTAATTTACATTACTTTAAAACATTTTTAAGCATTTTTTTTAAGCATTGAATAAACAAATCTTAGAGGGTATTCTTGTAGTAATTCGTAAACTGTGGAGCTCTTTGCCAGAGGAGGTTGTAGATGCAAGACTTCTGTCTTTTCCCTTTGAATGTACAGAACTGTTCGAAGGAGAGATCCACTGGGGATTAAATGACAGATATCATATTGGGCTCAGGCTATTCTGTGAACTGAATGTAGCTGAAGGATGGTGAGAATAATGGTGTGTTGCTAATTGGGGTGGAGATATGATACATGCTTGCTCAGTCCTTACCCTCTAAGGACCCTTTTGTACTATTAATTGAATTGAATTGGTACAAAACCGCTTAGAGGAGTAGAGATGATAATAGAAAAACTAATTTTGTCTCAGATTATGGCTGTCTGCCCCATGAGAGGCAAACTGATTACTGACATTGTTGACCTATGCTTTTTTTGGCCTTTTTTCTTTTTTTTTTTTTTCCCCAAATCTCATCTTACTCATGGATCACTTCCTTTAAGAGATAAGAACCTCTAGAACCCAGGTTTCTCGATGCTGTTTGTGGGTTTCTTTATGTATGGTATGATTTTTGACTAAGCGTCTGCTTCCATTGTCTCAAGGTAGACAGACTGTAGGTTTGTACCAGCACAGCTGTTATGTGAATTGTGCCCTGACTAAACTTTACATACTGTCTTTTGTGAAGAGAGTAAGTTAGTTGGGGTTTTTTGGTTGTTAAGGGTACCTTCTTTGAAATTATATTTTCTAAGTGCTTGTTTATAAGTTGCTTATTTAGGAGCACACAAATTTCATAGTTAATCATCATCTCACAGAGCAAGAAGATGAATTCAAGTATTCTCTGATTAAATTATTTTTGTTGTTGCTTTTAATTTTAAAGAAGGGTCAAGAATATAACAAAAAGCATTATGTGAGAGAGTTGCTATTTGAGTTTTGGTAGGCTTAATGGAGATTGCAGTTTTGCATTTATAGGAAAATTTGAGGATCTACCTCAAAGGTAATGAGGATGTATAGCCAGTGAATAGAGATCTTAAGGACCCAACATTTGGAAGCATTTTTTTTTTCTGTCCAGTAAATGACAAAGTGGTTATTTATAGGTGGGATATAGAGTAGCAATTTTCAGAGTTATTAACTGAAGATCCTACTCATGATTGCAAATATTCTTTTCATAGTTGAATTTCTTTTGAGATCATAGCTCAGCATGTAATTGCCATAAAATCTTGGGCTTGTGACTCTAAACTGTTCCCTAAATTTGTATGAGCTATGCAGGAGCAGAGGAAGGGTTTTAATAACAGCTGCTGACTTTTTTTTTAAAGTATTTTCTGTTTTTCTATAATGTTCCAAAATCTTATGAAAACATTATTGTGACTATTTTATTTCAGTTTACAACACTTTGCTTGAAAATGATTCAAATTCAGAAGTGAGGCGTGCAGTGCTGTCGTGTATTGCTCCATCAGCAAGGACTTTGCCAAAAATTGTAGGCCGCACTCTGGATGTAAAGGAAGCTGTCAGGAAGCAGGCATATGAGGTAAATTGGATCACTAATATTAATTTCAAAGACTGATATAGGAAAAAGGCTTTAAAACTTTTATTATATTTCACTGTTAAACACTCAGAATGCTTAAATAATTTACTTTCACTTGCCAGAATTTTGAGGGGGAGTGATTTAACACAAGTTTTCAAGTTAAAACCCTTGAACTTGACTGCAGAACTTGCTTGTTTAGAAATTACTTTTGTGACAGAACGTGGCTTTTCGGGATCAGGCAGTAAAAGCATAGATTGTGTATACAATCTTTTGTTTTCTATCTATGCATTTTGTGATGTTTGTGAAGTGATTTTTCTTCTCTGTTATTACATAATAGATAATTCAGTAAAGTTAGGATCACAGCAATACTAGTGTAAAAAAAAAAAATTCTTATTTTTGGTATTCCAATTTTGAGAAGTATTAGCCATTACTTATGTTTACGTGTAGGGTAAGGGCAAGAAGGTGTGCTACCATGTGTATTTCTTGTGCAGGCATCTTAGGCAAGATCTTCAAACAAAATGTTCAATTTTTTCGCACAGAACCATCTTCTGTTCTTTCTTAACTTAGATTAAATTCTATTTTTTAACTGAATCTCTGTGTTAGTCGGCTTTAAGAAAAGTACATACTTTAGTCATTTCATTGCAGGTATTTATTGCTCTTGGAGCTTTAACAAGAGAATAGTTTTCATATCCAGGTGTTGCATTCAAGCGGAGCTGCCAAGCTTCTAAGCTATTTGTTAACTTTATTCTTACTTTATTTTATTTTACATTTTCTTCCTTGCACAAGAATCTGCTTGTTAGTGTATTTGTATGATGCTGATGGTATAGGTATTACAGGCTTTTATTGACTTATGATTTCTGTGGATGGATAAAACTGAGAGTTTAGACCCACAGGTGGTTAATGAATACAGTTGTTATCATTTGTAGAAATGATTTTAATGTCTTAATTTTTTTTAAGGTTTTGGCAGAAAAAGTTCACATGAGAGCTCTGTCAATAGCGCAGAGAGTAAAATTGTTGCAACAAGGACTTAATGACAGATCTGGTAAGAGATCATCTTTCTCAACATCTTAATACAAATGTTTGGGAGAATACTTTCTAATGTTTTGGGGATGATTTATGTGGAAGCTGTGATGGCAATAATAAGGAGCTCAAAGGGAGTCATGAGGTACCAGGAAACGTTTAAGCACAAGAGATTCTGCTTACTGCTTTGGTTTTCCAGTTCCCTTATAGTGGACAAACCAGAAAAGGATTGCACTTTCAAAAAACTTGAAAGCCACTGAGCTCTAAAATAGGACCAAATGCTATTAAAATTAAAAAACAACAGTGTAATTAAACACAGAAGTAGAAAAATGTAATGATCTAATTCAGTGTATTTTGAAACATGTTTCATTACAGATATTTTTGTAACTAATAAATATATTAAAGAATTGAAATGTAAACATTAATATCAGTTTGATAATTGTTTGAAATTGTTTCCTATGTGCATTTGGAGAGAAATCTTGTCAGCTGGTTAGTTTTTTGTTTAACTAGCTTGAATTTTTTTAAATGAATTTTTGATTGACCCTCATTCATTTCATCATGAAGCAGCTTTATTCTTTTTGACATCTTCTGTACTGTATCATTTTTATATAAAGAGCCATTCAGAATGTACCCATAATTGTGTGTGATGTTGTTGCCAAAAGATCAAAAGGTCCCATGCATCTGAGTGAGACAATTTTGGCCTGCCTACATAGAACACGGCTTTTTTTTTTTTTGCGACAATAGCAATTATATACATGAATTTCACAATAAAAGCTGCCAGTTTTTCTGAGTGCTACTGTGTTATCCACATACTTTGTCTGGAAATTCTGCGCTAAGCCCTGTTGAATTTTACTCTTAGAATTTTCCTTGCTTAGTGATGTGTTGCTTGTGAACTGTGAGAAGTATGACCTATGTGGATATTCACTTAGAGAACAAGACAAAAGTACTGTGTTCATTAGTAACTGGAGCTCTTAAAGGTGTGTCATGTATGCATGTGGTTTTTTTATCTGCCTTTCTTTTTGGCTAGTTGGGGATCATGTTAGTATGCCCTTGACAGCAAAGGAAGAGAGGGTCGGCTGAGTGCTTTCTTATGCTGTATAGAACTACACTTAAAAAGAAGTCCTTCTTCTGTATAAT
Organism: Pygoscelis adeliae; assembly: GCF_000699105.1. NCBI lineage: Eukaryota > Metazoa > Chordata > Aves > Sphenisciformes > Spheniscidae > Pygoscelis > Pygoscelis adeliae. The sequence goes on along the minus strand of NW_008824806.1, from coordinate 4,230,794 downwards.
AAGTTTTAATTAGTATTTTTCCCCACCTACCCTGAATTGTTCTATAGTAGTCTAATGAAGTTTGTCAGGTTTTGTTTTTGAAGTCCAGCACTGAAAAACCCATGTTCTGAATTACTATTTCTTATCAGTATGCTAGTTTACTGTTTGACCTAACTAGCTGCTCCTTGTCTTCTGGCTGCCACCTCCTGCCCCTGCCTCCCCGCCCCCCTCCTCCCCCAATAATACTTGGTCTTGACGGATATTTTTTTTGTCTTAGGGTGAATGTGTTTCTGTTTTAGTAATCTTTCAAAACTGGGAGGGAAGCTACCTTCGCTATTTTTTTCTGTGATCCTTCATTTGGCAGGAACAAGGATTTGTTGTATTCCCTTACTGAGAAGGTACACCTTTCTACGTGGTCTGTTATTTCAGTGACACTGAGGTGTTCGACATAAAGAACTGCCACCTTTTATGATCCAGAGCAGATACTTTCTCTGTTGGTGTCTATCTTTTCCTTAGGATGATTCTTCATCCCAGCTATTGAGGACTTGTTCTTTTTCTTGACACCTAGAATCACAAGGAAAAATGTCTGCCAGGGTATGTAGCCTCACTGATATCATTGATATCATATGCTCTTTGCTGGGCAAAAGAGGTTTATGTTCCAAATTGGCTGCATTTATATATACATCCAGTAGTATTCCCTCATTTTGATCGTTTTTGCAAATTCTGTAACCTTGAATATGTATATCTTTATCGAATTTGCTTCTCTGAGTAACTCCCAAGCTAACAAGAGAGGAACCTGCTCATTGAAGGTTGCTAGGTTGAAATTTTGGATGTTTTTCCATATCAGCTTCAGAACAAGGGTTTATAATTAAACAAGACCTAGAAGACATAATCCAGATTCTGCTTAGTTCTACTTTTCAGGGTGTATTCAGCTGTCAATTCTCCACTCATTCTCTTTCATTCTACTACATTCTACTACTAGTTTTTGTTTTTCACCTTCTTGGAGAGGTTTTTCATTCTTAGGACCTTAATTTGACTCAAGGCCTTTTTAGAGCTGTTTTTGAACTCTTGACTATATTTAAGTGCTGTCTTTATTTAAGTGCTGTCTTTATTATCATAAGTTACATGTAAGAGGAAAGATGAATGTTGTCAATGTATGTGGACTTTATTGTTTCCATTATATTGAATACTGTTTTCTAAAAGGTCCTAAGAGTGTACTTGTATCGCTCCCTAGTTATTATGTTTTTTACTTCCACCAGACTGTTAGCCTTTCTACTTCCCTGCTTAAATCTATGTGTATGTATTAATGAAGTACATATTCTAGATGTTCCCATAAATACTTTTTTCCTTGATTAAATAGTACTGTACTGATCCAGAAACCATTTGTTCATTGTGGCAATGGGGAGGAGGGGCTTAAAGTATCTTTATGTAAATTTCATAATCCAGTTGAATAATTGAATTAACACAAGAATTCTGTGTGGCAGTCCAGACTAAAGGTCTGTACAGTAGCATCCTGCCTCCAAAAGTGGCCAATTCCTAAATGCCTGAAACAGAGCAAGTATATAACAATGCTTCCCCAGAATATTTCCTTGTTCTACAAGAGTTCATGGTTTGTAGATTTTCTGAGTTGAGGTGCTGTCTTTAGATGTAACAGGTTTTGGACAGAGGTTTTTTTCATTCCCGGGGCAGGGGGGCGGAATGTTGCCTCAAAAATGTAGAGGTGCTCCATAGGTAGTTCTTGTTTAACTGTTGTTTGTTCTTCTTTAAGGTAATGTTAAGTTCAACTGTATAATAACTTCTTTCCAAAAAGCCTTCTATAGAAAAATAATTTGTGAAAGTATATTGAAAACTTGGCATTTTTTGACCTTTAACATTTTAAACCATTTAAATTCCTGTATTATTAGATGCTGTTAAGGAGGTAATGAAGAAGAAGCTGCTTCAAGCCTGGTTACGATTCACTGAAGGGGATGTTTTAGAATTGCTTCATCGACTGGATGTGGAAAACTGCCCAGAAGTGGCCATCCCAGTACTAAACGCTATGTTTTCATTATCTCCACTTCATGACTTTGTTCAGAACTGTAAAAACCTTGACAGCAGGTATGCAGATCAGTTTTCATTTCCAAAAGATGAATATTTTGTATAAGAATATTAAATTAAAGGTTATACCCAAATGGGGAGCAGAGTAACTATTACCTGTGATAAAAGACTGATATTGTGGTGTAAGCCATGATGTCTCCCTGGTGTTTGTGTACTTAAGTGTTTTGGATATGCTTTTTTCTTCTTTAAAAGATCTGTGTTCACTAGCTGAAAATGATTGTGCCAGATACACAGGAGGAAAAAATGAAAAATGTCTTTGACTTCTTGTTTCTTGGAACACCCCAAAAATCTCACTCTTAGAATTTAAGAGGAGGCAGTAAATTAATCAACTAAACAAGCTTTTCTATGAGTAACAACTTAAGAGTCTAATTTGGTTTATTTCCTGTACTGTCTGTACAGCTTACTATAAAGCAATGCTCTAGTTTACCCTCACAACTGTCATCTCCTCTCTTCTTTTAACCTGTGGTACTGAGAAGCTTCTTTTCTCCCATTCCTCCCTCCCTCTCAGTAATGCTTCTGGTCTTTCTCGCACATTTCCTAGTCCTCTTTGGCTTCCCTCTATGCTTTTTGCTGAGCTAGAGGCAGCACAATTTGGAACTGGTTCAGTCATCCATGAACTGTTTGGAGAATCAATCAGAATGGAATTATTTGGCTTGTGTTTCAGCCTTCTTTTGGAGGTATTTCACTCGTATTAACAGAGCTTGATGGAAGTTGGTATGTTAGAGGCTTCTTTTCCTGTGTTAATGTTTGGTAGAATTTGACTAAGTGAGTTCCTAAGCTATGAAGAAAATGATGTGGTGAATATTAAGATCCATAAAGCAAAAATGAAGAGGGGAAGAAAACAAGAAATTAGAAGTTGCAGGAAATTGCAAAGGGAGGCAAAAAGGTGTGAGGAGAAACAGCTTGAGTTAATTGAGGTGACCAGAGTAGAATGATTATTAACAGTGGTATGATTCTAATATCAGATGATAAACTTAAATGACAAATTGTCACTGATTAAAAAGTAATAACAAAATCTTATTCCGTGTTTTGGGGGAAAATGTGTAATGTCGTCATATGAAGTGTCTTGCATTCTAGTAGTAGCTTATGAGAAATGTTTTGTAATCAGTAGATGCTACATGCGTTGTACTCCAAAGCTATAGATGTGGGCCTGTCTGGCTTTAAAAAGTATCAATAACAGTAAAATAACTTTCTTGCAGCCTCTGGAAATGTGCTAATATCTTAAGAGGTTCAAAGGAAAAATTTATACAGTTATGGACTTGTCAGTCTGACTTTGATCCTGCACAAAATGAGGCTTCGGTTCTGAAAAACTGGGCTGAGAATTTTTTTAAGAAGTAGATTTGTTAGACTACTGACATTTTGAGAAATTAGTGCAATTATTCAGCTTGTAATGAGGTTATTTGATTCGCCTCGGAAGCCACCGAGGCGAAGGGCTCCGAAGCGGAGGATCGCGCCGGGGGACCCTTCCTGAGGCGGCAAAACCGCGAAGAAGCCCGGAAAAAGCAAAGGCGCAGGGAGTGAGAGGGTGCGCC
>NW_008824806.1:4202607-4222795 GCF_000699105.1 Pygoscelis adeliae | reverse complement strand
AGGCTGCCCAGGGAAGTGGTGGAGTCACCATCCCTGGAAGTATTTAAAAGACGGGTAGATGAGGCACTTAGGGACATGGTTTAGTGGGCATGGTGGTGTTGGGTTGATGGTTGGACTCGATGATCTTGGAGGTCTCTTCCAACCTTAATGATTCTATGATTCTATGATTTATGGAAAATATTAGGCTTATTCTTATATGAAGTTTCTGACTACAGCTTGAGTGATGCAGTATCTGATAAATGCTTACATTTTTGAAGTCTATGATTTCTGTTTGTTAAATTTACTTTTAAATAAAGACTTGTCAGACTAATGAGAAGCCATCAAATGATCAGTTTTCATCTACATGTTGCTGGGGTTTTTTTGTTTTCTTTTTTTTTGTGTGTGTATGAGGGACCTAAAAGAAAAACAGAATTGTTATTGATAGTTTGCAAGCAAAAAGGAATTCAAGGGAGTGAAAAGTACCACTGGCAGTGGTACTCTGTCTTTTCTGTTTTGAGGTAGCATTAATGCACAACTTCATGTTCTGCTTCTGAAAACAAAGATTATATGCCACGCGTAGCATGGAAAAGACTATGATTATAAAAAGGAGTGGGGGTCCTATGTCTGGTAAATGGAGGATGAGCTTACAGAGATGCTGAGAAGCAGTTCTGTTACTTTTTGCATTTGACATACTGTGATTACTACTCGAATATTGTGTGAAGATCCTGTATTAAGAATGGAAGAAACAATTCATAAACAGAAGCTGAAAAATAATTTAATGCAGTTGTTGCATTTCTGCAGATTAATGGAGTTCAGTTTTCCAGACTTGTACAGTGATAACAAAATTTCACGGAGTTAAACTACTTGGGTGGTTGCTCTAGGAGGTCTGAAGGCCTGAGCAGAATCTTTCTGCAAACTGATATGAACAGCCTTGATTTAAAATACTGAAAAGGGCAACGTAGTGAGAGACTCGGGGAGTTCCGTCTCCTCACTTAAGAAAGAGGAAGTTACTTTGTCAGTCTTTATTTCTGTGGGGAATACCTTTGAAAGGATTTTATTTTCATTTTAGGAAATAATCTAATTCTGTGCATTTGTTATCTTTGACCCTATTTTATTTATCTCTCTGTATTTATTTATTTATTTTTGTTTAGAAAACTGATTCCACTGGAAGACTTAACAGCTGAGAATGTGTTATATTGGAGATGTCTTTGTGAATATCTAAAATCAAAAGGTGAAGAAGGTGAAGATTTACTAGAACAAATGTTGCCAGAACCAGCTATATATGCAGATTATTTATTAAGGTACATTGCATTTAAAAATAAATCCCTTACCACTAAAATAGATTTTTTTTTTTTTAAAAGTAGAGAATATTTCTTTTATTCAACTATTCAGGTTTCCTCCAAAGCCAAAGTTGTGCTTGAACAGTGATTTTTAATTTCTTCTTAAACTTTTTTTAAGATGTTTTGAGAGGATTTACTACCTTTAAACAAAAACTGTATAAAGCAAATTTATAACTTGAAAACAATTTTTGAAAAATGTCCTTTCTCATGAATTATCAGCCAGATGGACTGCTAGATCAATAGCGTATAATTCTTTGCCATTTAAGGTAATAAAATAATTTTTCTGTAATATGCAGCTATCCTTTGTCCATCTGTTATTATACAGGTTGCTGTGTGTTTGCAAAGAGCTTGCAGAAAGAGGTTTTTAGAGCTTGCAGAAACGGATACTTTTTTCATTGTTGTAATTTGTGAAAATAAAATAAAATTTTGGCTGCTGTCCCCAAGAGAAGTGTTTTTTGAAATTGAAAGTTCATTCCCTTCTCTTTCCCCTGCTTAGGCAGGCATGCTTCCCAAAAACTTATGTTTGAAGGCAGTAACAGAGCTGCTAAATAAACCAATTACAGAACATTTAATTGGGGAAAAAAATGAATGTTTTGTTAAGTTAATCTTTTTACCAAAGTGAAGAAAGGTAAATTTTTTTTGTCTCAGTGGGATACTTTAGTCTTAACATAAAATTTGAACAGAATTTATGTTTGTGAGCATGGAGAATGCTGAGAAATCTTAACTAAGGTATTGTCCTTGCAAAATGTAGAGTGAAGCTTCCTAAAATGACTATAAATCAGATCTGCTGAAAAATGCATTGTTTTGATAGATGTTTCCTATTAAAAAGATGCATATTATTTTCTCACTTCGGTGGGTGTATACTAGTAGTACTTACAGAAGTCATTGCTACTTTTCAATGTGGAATGTGCTAACATGTTTCATAAACTTTTAATAAATGAAGTGTCTGTGCTTCCTTAATTTTGAAATGTGGATCCAGTCTGGTGGGTGTAAATTTATTCATTCATAATTAACTTAAGAGTCCATAAAACATTTGTTCTCCAGAAAAAAAAGGTTTTCTTTTTTCCATCTGATCTTACTTAAATGCCTTCAATTACCTTCCTGTTTAGGAAGAGGCTGAGTAAGATTAATTAGGTTTGCTGGTAGCTGTTTGTAGTATCAACTGTTAAACTATTCATTGGTGACCTGTGCCACCAGTTGTTTCAGATAAGATTTGCAATTGTACAATCCAAGTCTTTATTTGCACTGTGAGAGTATCAGTTAGGAGGAGCGGGAAACCGCATCACTGATACTTAAGAAAAAATGCAGGATTGTAAGCTTCATTTAGATATTTCAGTATTATCTGGTGCAGGTAACACTATTTTTAAATGATCGGAAACAGCTGCCTGCATTATTGTAATTTCAGATGTTCTTAAATAGTAACTATGTGCAAAGTTTTTGTCCTAACTTTGAAGAAATTTTTAAAACTTGCTAAATTTAATAGCTGTTGCTGAAAAGTATCTGCAAAACTGGGGTAAAGATAAGCATCTTTTTCACAGCTCATATCAGGATTTGAATTTTATTATTACATTATATTCAGTATTGAATTTTGTACATGATATGTTTCACTGCAGATTTTCTGAACATGCATGCTCTCATTGATGGATAAAATTTTGATAAAAGAACGATGACTCTAGAAAAATAAAGAAATGGGAAAAACTGATTACAGTTTCCACGCTCTGTGGCTGAGTGTATCTGACAACAGATTGTTGGTCTTCCGTGATGGCATACTTGATTAGATAAAGAATTTAAAATTCATTGCACACTTTAATGATTTTTCTTGTATTTTGTCTTGTAGGCAATATAACACTTCTGAATATGTAGAACAACACATAGTACCTAAATATGCAGAAAAATACTAGTTGTAGATATGAAAAATGATACATGTATACATTTAGTCCTAAGATGGTGCCTTTATGCGGGGGTGCAGAACTGAAATCACATGTACAAGCATAATTTGTCATTTTCTGTTTCTTACTATTTTGCGTTCTCAAACAAGGGATTTTTTTAAATGAAGTGTGTTATTCTTAAACTGTACATTATTTGGTATAAATAACTTTCTGGAACTGTTAATCTATGAAAAGGAGAACACAGACATTAATTTTTAAGGTTTATGTAACCAAGGTAACCGCTTGTTTATACAGGACAGGAAAGTGGTGGGGTTTTTGGTTTGGTTTTTTTTGGGGGGGATGATGGATGTTCTAGGGTTTTGTTTGCTTGGGGGGTGGTTTTTGGTTTTTTGGATTTTTTGGTTTTGTTTGTTTTTTTTTTTACTTTCCAACAATGATTCTGAATGTAATTATATCTGTTCTTTTTGGATTCAGTTATCTTCAAAACATGCCAGTTCTTAGTGAAGAACAAAGAGAAGACTTTACTTGTTTTGAAAACCTGATGACAAAAGAATTTATAGGCCAGCAACTGATTCTTATCATAGGCTGCATGGATACCACAGAAGAGGGAGGAAGGTAAACTTAAATATAAAATCTGTGTTACTAAGCGTATGGCACTCATGCCTGTGGACAGGCATAGAGTCTTTGTTGGGAAAATAACCTGATCAGACAAAATATGGTTCTAATGCTAGCTGGAAAAAAAGGCACAGTCTCTCTAATGTAATTGTTCCCAAAAGTGTGCCAAATATTGTCTGCTTACTTTTATGGAAAAATGAGTTTTAATGCAGATACAACATTGTTTGGGGAGAACAAATTCAGTTGTTTTCGTAACGTATTTTTGAGATTATAAAGTTACAAGACTGTTCATTTGGAATGTAGTATATAAAAAATAAAAGATACGAACAAAAGAGATATAATCTCCTTTTATATTTTCTTATATATATATCTATATTTCTCAGCAGATGACTTGTAGTAAGTAGCCTGTGTTTCTTATGTTTTTAAGCCCAGTCTGCTAAGGCCTAAAAGGTTACAGATGTTTTAGATTCCAAGCTGAATTGGACTGTGTTAACTGAGTCATTCCTATAATTTGAACAGCCTTTTGATGTGAAGTAATAAGAGTGAATAAATTTGGAAGTTCATACCATCACAGGCATTTTATGAAAAATTGCAGTGATGATAGTACAAACACAGCAATAATTTCAAACTCTCAGTGGAATGCATTATATGTGTGCCAGACTGGCAGGATAGTTTAACTTGTAAATTTTTTTTTAGTTTCCAGCCAGATAACTTATAGAATCATAGAATAGTTTGGGTTGGAACGGACCTTTAAAGGTCATCTAGTCCAACCCCCCCTGCCATGGGCAGGGACATCTTCAATTAGATCAGCTTGCTCAGAGCCCCGTCCAGCCTGACCTTGAATGTTTCCAGGGATTTCTATGAAAGCATTTTGCAGTACTGATACTCTGTTTTCTGCTGGTATGACCTTTCATTGGACAGTAGTGACACCTGATTTAAAAATTCAGCATTTCCTAATCAAGAGAAATCAGGTAAAATCAGGAAGAGACAAACATTGCTAAGTAAGAAAATATATTCAGCAGTTAATATAGCTATAGAGAAGTTTCTCTTATGTATTATAAAGTCTTCATCACACTAACTCAAAGTGGGTAAAATATTAACTCTTATGTCTTCCGTTTTCTTAAATAAGAAAACAGATTATTTGGGTGTTTTCTCTTTTGTGCAGAAAGCATCTGTTAGTTACTTTACAAAAGATTCTCATTCTACCTGCAACTTCAACAGCCCTTATATCTCTGCTTGCGGAAAGATTACTCAGTATCATTGAGGATGATGACAGAAGGATTCAAATTGTAAGTAATTCTAAAGGCTCATTTTTTTCTAGGCTCTGCCTTCCCTGTATATCAAACAGCCTTTACGAAGCATTATAACAGAAATATCAAAAGTTAAAATATTTTTAGTTTGGAAAAGCATTTATGTCGTGTGGTGTCATGTCCCATCATCTGGGTCCCGTCCCCCCTTTTTTTTTCTTTTAGCATAGCTGCATTTTGTGGTTGTCTAAAGATCTTTATCTTTAGAGATTTGGCTGGTATATCCTCACATTAGGAAAGTATTACACTTTGACAGCCTGTTTCAGAATCCTTTGTCATATTAGATCCAAACAGTTTTGACTAGAACATTCAAAGTGAGGATAATGTACATTTCCAGGTTTCAGATTTCTCTTCCCTCCTTGTAGCTGAGATAGGTACTAAAAACCCTTATAAGAAAAGTATTTTATATAGTACAGTCTTTATATACAGCATAATTATTTAAACTTGACTCCTGGAAAAATAGAACCTTGTTTTTGCTCAAATATTTTAAATGAACCCTGGACTTAAGGGCAGAGACCACTTTTGGAAAACCTCAGTCCACTGGGTAAAGCTAGGATATAGGTTTGTTACATGATTATGATGGAAGAAGTATGGTAATCTTAGGATTATAGTGCAGTAGTAATAGTAAATGTGTGCATTTCTAGTATTCTAGTGAAATACACCGATTCAATACGTTCCGTTGATTTGGTACAGCTTGAGAGGAAGTTAAAGTTAAACCGAGGTGATCTGATACAAGAGAAATCAAATTAGGACTACCCTGTCTCATTCAGTCTTTAGTTTTCCTCATGTTTCATCTAATTGTTTTTATTAACGTAATGGGTCTGACTTTAAAGAAAACCCCATACCAACTGAAAAACTCTCAGCCTAGTTCTGCTTCTAGTTCTATGCATGTATTTGGCTTGAAATTAAATTACTTATGTGGCTTCTTATACTACATATGGTGGTTTATAGACCTTTAAATGATAGTGTTCTTAGATGTCTTTTGATTGAAGTAGTAACAGATGAAAAACCTTCCTCTCGTTACCAGTAATTCTTTTTAAAGTATGTGTTCAGATCTAGAGGAGATGGTGCCTGTGAACTGTTGGCATAGAAACTGCTTAACTTATTGATAGATACACAGTCTTCTATTTTCTTACTTACCTAGCTAAATGGTAGAAAACACTAGACTTTCATGGTTAGACTATGTATTGTCCAATTGAAGATTTATTTGCAGTGAATTAGCTGTTAAGGGAAACTGCACACATGTTCAATACTTTTTCAGAAGGATGGTATTTTAAATTTGGAAAAGTTAAATGCTTAGTATCTGACATCTGAGCTGAAATTAATGGCACTAATATACTGCTTGTAACAACAGATTGCAGAAATTATATCAGAAGTTCGTGAGCCAATTGTTACAGTCGACCAGCCTGTTGATGCTGCTGAAATAAGAAAGCGGGAGCTTAAGGTAAGCAGATTTTAGTTAACAAGAAAAATATTTTTAAGCATATCCATCTAGTAAGAGTGTTATATAGTAGTGTATTATTGGCTAGTGTCAATAGTGTATTGTTGGCTAATACTACGAAGGTTATGGTATTATATTAATTTTCTTTTTACTTTGTATTTCAGTTGGCTGAAATAAAAGTGAAACTTTTTGAAGCAAAAGCAGCTTTGGAAGAATGCATTACTCTGCAGGATTTTAATAGAGCATCAGTATTAAAAGAGAAAATAACTGAGTTGGAACACAGAAAAAATGATCTGATAAAAGAAGCAGAGGAACCTGAAATTAAAGAAATGCGTGTGGAGAAGGTCTCTTCCCTTCCTGTATTCCCAAGTGCTGGTTATGTTTTGACATTTATTCATAGTTTTAAAAGAAAGTGTAGTTTGGCCTTGTATCATCTAAATTTTTAAAATTGAAAATGAACATTTATGGTATTAGTATTCTCCTTCTGCATGTATAGTAGCTGATGGTGTGCTCTAACAAAAAATGAATTGCAATTAAACTGCTCCTTTGTCCTTGAGTAACTAAAGAATTCTAAAAGGGTCTTCTCTGCTTTTACTCTGAACTAACTGAAAATGTGAACCTGAATCTCTTTTCATCATAGTTTATAGACAGATTTTGATTAATATTCTTGCACAACAAATGTGTAGTGGACAGGAAATGTTTACTTGGGTAGAGAAAAATTATGTTTAATGTCCCCATTCTCCTTATCATAGCCACCATTTGTATTAATAACGTGTTTTTTTTTTTCTTTTCCCTGACCTACTTGAAGAATGATCCTGAAACACTGTTGAGGTGTCTGATGATGTGTTATGAGCTTCTGAAGATCATGTCCCTTTCTAAAGGAATTGGTCCAACCATTAATGAAATCATTGAATCTCTGGTATGTAGGAATAAATACTGTTTACATTATAATAAAAATGGATACATCATAGCTGGCCCTTAGGTGCTGGCAGGATGGTGTGTGATTATTTCACAATCACTTTGCTATATCTGTAGCATTGTGTCTAGTGCTTTTAAACCTTCCCAGAACCTAGTGTCTTGGAGACGCAGTCCAGATACACTGTTCTGAGCTCCTATGCCAGAACTGGTTGTGGCAGAGATACTAAAATAAAACAGAAATACAGTAAATATTTGACTAATGTATGACAGTGTTGGACAGTGCTGAGTTACACTGTGCCATGTGTGATGCTTAGACATCTGCTTACTGCCCTTGCTGGTACTTTAATTACTTGGATTTTCTATCAGCTGAAGTTATGAGATCTCTAATAGAGAACTTTAGGGTGTGGGTTTTTTTTTCCTGCTAGTCAAAAGCTTTTCATCTAGCAAAGACTGGAACTCGTAGACCTTTCTCTCATCCCTTCCATGTACAAGGAAGGATGTTTGGGGGCTTCCCCCCCCCAAGCCCCTCTGTTTTCTTAGGAACTTTAAAGACCAAAATATTTCTGTATTGAAAAATAAGGCAGTGGCATTAGAGGCCTCTTACAGTCTACAAGACATACTTCCTAGTTTTCATTGTGAAGAGTATGGATTTTAAGATGAACATTTCTAAATATCACAGACTTTGAACTGTTACTGAGCGTGCACACAAAATGGAAAAAAAGTAATGTTCCATTGTATGAATGGTGCACCCACATCTGAATACTCTGTGCAATTCTTATCCCATCTATCTAGAAAGTTTATATTTGAATTGGAAGTGGTCAAGAGAAGGGCAGCAAGGAAAAGTATGGAATGGCTTCTGTATGAAGAATGACTAAATAGGTTACCTCTTCATAACCTGGAGAAGAGAGGACTTAGGGGTAGGGTCTGAAAGAGGGCAGAAGTCGTAAGACATGAGTTATGGAGAAAGTGAATAAGGATTGGTTGATCACCCCATAAAGCTAGCAACTAGCAAGCTCAAAACAAATGAAATGAGTTGATTCTTCACGTAGTATGTAATCTGTGGAATTCCTTGTTGCAGGATGTGTGTGTGATGAACACTTGCATAAATTTCAAGGAGGACTGAGCAAGTTCAAGAAAAATAAATATTATGGAGTGATTAGGTAGACAGGAACAGCCTCCCAGCTCTCTTGCAAATTGTTGGGACCTTGACAAGAATTCTTGGGAAGTATGTACTTAGTCTGTTTATGTAATACTTCATAGGAATTTGGTTTTGATCTTTTTTGATAATGAGACAATGGGCTAGATGACCTGACTCAGTATGAGCATTCTTAGAATTCAAACTGCAAAGAAAATTGCAACACCAATTTAGATTAGTTTAAATGTAGCGGAACCACACCTGATTTCTTTCAGATGTATAGAAGTATTCTCAGAAATCCTCGTTAGTGTTGGTGTGTCCCCCAGAGACCTTTTCTTTTTCATTAGGTCTGTCTTTTAATTTTCACATTTGTTGTTTATTCCACTTTTCTTTCTCCAAGATCCTGCTTTCGTATTGTTCCTGCTGGATTTTCACATCTTACATTATTTGTTGTTGTTTAAACTTGAACTCTTTAGTAAATACAAAAATATAAAATGATCCCATTGTAGCGTTCACCCTGTATCTAGTCTGGCTTTGCTTATGTGTGGATTTTTACCATTGTCTTCTCAAAACTATTCCAAGTGCATGGAAAAGTGGCATCTGTATTTTGCAACTTGGAACTAGGTATTGTTTCTCTGCAAGAATGCTAATGTCTTTGTGAAGAAATGTATAGGTTTGTTGTTGTGTTTGGTTTTTTTTTTATATTTCATAATGAGTGGTCAACTCAATTTTGTTTGAAAATAAATACTTATTAAAAACAGACACAAAGCAAAACACTCATGACTTTTGCCATTATTTTATTGCTGATTTCAAACAGCATACTCAATCTGCTTCTGTTTATATCTAGATAAACAGAGTATATAGTAGCTACCACTTTCCAATCCTGTATCAAAACTAAATTATTTTTAGTTTCAGGGTAAGCACATTTTAATATTCAGTTTCTTATTTTCAATTTATGTATTACAACTATAAAGTCTAATATTATTGTTTCCAGATACTTCCTGGCATAACTAATGTCCATCCAGCTGTGAGAAATATGGCAGTTCTGTGTTTGGGTTGCTGTGCCCTTCAGAACAAAGAATTTGCCCGACAACAGCTTGCATTGCTGTTACAGGTAAAATATGTGATGGGAAATAGAACGATGGTCTGTGTGGCTAAGTAAATAAAACTAGTCTTGTATCTATAACAAGCTATTCTACACGGTCACGTTATTTGAGTACCAGTGATTCCGGATTTCCTAAAGATCTAGAGACTGTGGTTTCGTGTAGATTTTTCTGATGTCTAATAGTATTCAAGCTTATATTGTATCTTGGTAGTAGCATGCCTTTCCTTTGTAAGGTCACCTGTTGTCTTGAAAGTTTGTAAGAATTCTTTATCTGTAAGGTCTCACTTATGAATCTGGATGAAATTGGTCATGTATTCATGTTATTAACATAAAAAAGAGAAGCTGTAGGATTCTGTAAGCTTTCCTTCTTTGGGAAACCAAACTAAAAATGTGACTGGTTTTCACTTCTGTTACATACTTACCTGTGATCTCGGGTGCCTGATTTAATTTCTGAATTATTAATTTTGCATGGATTAAGTAAGAGTTGTTAATTAGAGGATAAAGCAATATTCAAACCAAGAAACGATAGCATGGCCGAACATCTATGAATATGGAACATGTTGGGTGCCATAATACCCACATTTCCCACCTGTGTGGTGAATGTTCTGATGCTGAGCTAATTATATAAAAGATGACGCTATTGTTAACTTTTCAGACTCTGGCTTTGAGAGAAATGTAGGTGGCTATCATGCTTTATTAAGAGTGCGTTCATGTACGCACTCAAGAGAACTGACAGCAGGTGTTGAGATGATATGCTCGGCTCAGACAAGATGATGGACCTGTCAGTCAAAAGTTAGCAAATACTATTGTTTTTAATCTGCCTTTGAGTGTGTCTCATTAAAAATCAGTTTGTTTGTTTAGGGAGGATTTCAGTTGTTTTAGCAGCTTAGAGTTTAGACTTAAGTAATTAATTTCTGTAGGTACTAAACCCCATATTCTTTGTGTAGGCTGCCATCAAAAGCAGAGTGTTGGACTAAACATGTCTAGGATCTCTAGGCTAACTCACTATGTATGGTTTTATTTGAATGTTAATTTGAACTGTAATACATATAGTAACCTATGCAACTTTGACTTTTATTACTCTCTTGCTCCCTGCTGTCTTTTTACATACTGTTTATTTTAACTAAGCTATACAGTATTTCAGAGCAGGGATTGTCTTATGTATTTTTTTCTGTAGTGCCTAGCACTAAGGAGCTACTATAGGCAAATGTTTGTCAAATGTCGTTTAGAAGTTGAACAATAAAATTACATCTCGCATGCATGCTCACTCCCTCAGTGAAATTCAATTGATTTTATGTAATGGAAATTGCATAGATGACTTGAAAAATTATTTCCTAGACTATATTACAAATTCAGGTTTAAACTCATATCACAGCCTCCTAAAGTCTAAAATTTGTCCCAAGTATTATAAAAAGTTTCCCAAATTAAACAATCTTATTAAAGCAAAAAATACTATTATGCTTAATGTTAACATCAGTGGTCTACTGTAAGATGATGTATGTATGTATCTTCCTTATTAAACCTAGGTTTTACAAATAGATAATATAAAGGTAAAGCTCAGTGCTTTAAAGGCAATCTTTGATCAACTAATGCTGTTTGGGATTGAGCCATTTAAAGCCAGAAGAGGCAACGACTCTCAAAGTGAATATGCACACATTAGAACTGAAAATTGTGAGGAAGAAAGTGAAACAATAGAGGAGGAAGAAGAGACTGCTACGATTCACAGCCTCCTGCAGCTTCTTTCAGGTTTCCTAGACAGTGAGGTAAGAAATACTATAAAATTTGCCTTAGTTTTGTTTTAAAACGACTTCTGCAGAAGTTTTACCATCCCATTAGGTTGCATGTGAACATTACATGATGTGTAATTGAAAGTAATGGTTTAATGTTAAAATAGTTGTTCCAGAAAATGACTATAACTGTGTCACTGATAGAGACTAACGTTACTCTTGACCTAGTTTTGGGTTCTGTGCAGGTGCAAATTTGTGAATGTAGAGAATTGATTGGCAAAACAGGATGTAGACTATTATTATAGAGTATTAGTGAAAAACGCTCTGGTGGTTGTGTTGTGTGTATGATCAGTTCTTTCTTCAGTTTTCAGAACTCAGGACAGAAGCTGCAGAAGGCATAGCCAAACTGATGTTCTCTGGGAGGCTGATTAGTGCCAAGCTTCTTTCTCGTCTTGTTTTGTTGTGGTATAATCCTGTGACCGAAGAGGATATTCGGCTTAGACACTGTCTGGGGGTTTTCTTCCCTTTATTTGCTTATGCGAATAGGTAAGGCCTTTGTAAATTATTATGTGAAAATATACATTGTTCTAGCAGCTTTAGGAACCTTTTGCAATGTTGCACAAGTAGAAATTACACAAATGCAAATTAGACCTAAAGGTCTAATTCAGCCTCCTATGTATGTTCAAAAGTAATATGCATAATCTCAACCTATGACTATTCTGAAGACTTTCCATTAATTCCTTCTTACCCCTGTGGACTTCCACTTTTTTTCTTTCCTAAGTCTATAATTGAAACTGTTCTTCAAGATACTAAATAAAAGATTAATATAAAAAGATGTGCTTTACTTATTTATGGTGTTGAGCACTACAGGTAGGCTTTGAAGTGTCACTAAAATGAATGCTTCAAAAGAAAATAATTGGTGCCCAGCAGATACCAAAGCAGCAGGCTGGTTGGTTGTGGTTTGGGTTTTCTTTTTGGTTTTGTTTTGTTTTTAAACAAATAATACTGCAATCTAAATTCACAGGAGGTTCAAAATCTGTTTATTTTGGTAGTGGGCAAAGGAGGTAGAGAGCTTATGTACGGGCGTAGGAGCTTAAATAGTAATTCTCATCTCCTTTCACTTGTTCAAAGAAAAAAATGTTTAACTTGCTTTTCAGTTGTTGCTAGTGGTTTTAGTCAGTCTGAACTAGCTGAGTTTTTTCTGCTTTTTTTATGGTTAAGATTTAATTTAAGCATATTATATATTACCTTATCTATTTTTCCAAAACAAATTGAATTAAATTTTTTATGGCCTATAAATTGCTATGTTAAGAGGAGTAGTTCAAAGGGGAGCTGGTTTGGAGAGGGGAAAAAACCCGAACAAATGTATTTTTGCTGTTGTCAGGGGAAAAAAAAAAAAAAAAAACAACAAAAACCAGTCTCCTCCAGAATGGTGTTTTCCCTACTTAATTTCTTTTGAAAATAAGTAACAGAAAAACTAATTTGACATGCTTCCAGTATCTCTGACATTGAGTAATGAATTTGTTTTTAACATTGATAATCTTTTACCTGTGAATATTGTCTTCTGACCCTGTGAATATCTTTTTTTTTTTATTATGAGTCCTAATGATTGCCCACCTGAGTAATTCTGTGTATTTCAAAGTCATTTGAAAATGAAGCAACTCCTTCTAGCACCTCATAGATGATCTTTTTTTTGAAAAGAAAAACATGGTGTATGCTTTAAGCAAAAATCAGAAAAATCAGCGGAAAAAATCCTAAATCTTAGTCTGGCTCATTGATTTGGAATCTCTGTTTAGTTAGGAAACCTCATTAATTTTCTCTATCTAAACATTATCTGCATTCTGGATCACAAACGGTTCATTTTAAGATGAATCATGGAGTGTCTTCGGTTACCAATACTGTATTTTCAGAAGAGAATTATTAATTACCATGTGTAATTCAGAACTGTCTGCAAAGTTGCCATTCAGAAAAGGAAAACTCATGTAATGAATGAGATTTGGCTGAGGTTCATACCTAATTTTGGTATTAATTTTAAAAATTCCATTTGTTTTCTGGGTGTTGCTCTGTTAACCTCTCCATCCGGTCACAGACATAATCAAGAGGCTTACTTTTTGAAATTAAATATTTGAACTCTGTGTGAGGAAAAAAATGTTGACGCTGACTTCTATAAATATTCTGTCATGTCAATAGAGTGGCATGGCACGCTAGTAACAGGGACAGGATCCTGTAACCAGTCAACAATTCTTATTCATGGAATGTTTTCTAAAGAGTAATAAACTCTCTGGCAGCCTAAGAGGAGAAACTTCTGTGTTGTACCTATATGCTACTAGACTTATTTTTTTAATTTACAGGAAATAATCCGAATGATACTTCAGCTATGCTTTAGCCAATCTAAAGCCTTAAAGCTGCTGAAACAGAGAGTTCTTGCTTCCATTCTTTCTTGTCCCAGTTTTAGTGCTCAAAAGGTCTTTTGGTCAGCTGATTTGGCTCAATAATCCAGCAGCAAACAATCTGCTTTTCTGAAATTATTTGTTTTCTGAGTTTTCTCCTGTAGTTATTTGGGTTCGAACAGGAGGTTAACAAGTATCAGAAACAAGAAAGGCTTCACTTCACCAACTAGTACCTTGTACTTTTTGACACCTTACCTTTTAAATTGTTTCAACCTGTCTTGAGGAACTACACTTTTTAGACAACTTGCTGCAGAACCAAGTGCAACGTGATTTTTAGGCTTGCTTGGCTGGAGTTATTAACTCTTCTGAGAAAAGAAAGCACAAGTATTTCTTCCAACAATCTTGTTAACCACTGCCTTTTTTGCCAGGCTTCCTTGCTTTCTTACACAATGAGAAGTATCCCCAAAGAAAAAAGCTAGCAGGAAGGAGGAATGAGCAGAAGACAGATTGATCTAAATAAAAGATTTAGAGAAATGTATTTCTGTCCCTTAAGAGACAATATGTCTGTATATATCACTTAGGTTTTCAGTAGTAAGGGTGAACTTTCAAACTGTTCAGAGGCAGGAAGTGTTACTTAGCAAATAGTATTTCACGTAAGTTTTAAAACTTAAAAGAAATTGGTTCTGTAAGCAGTTTTGATGTCTTGATCCTGCTGGCTGTCTCTACCAAGGCGGCTGCTCCCACTTTGCTTTGACTGATGTATTGTAATGGGTCTGTGAACTTCCATCATAGAAGAGAAAATTTAGGGGTGAATTAAGGTTTCATTTTGTCTCATTATGCTACTAATGTTTGACTCCATTGAAACAGGTCTAACCAGGAATGCTTTGAAGAAGCTTATCTTCCAACTCTGCAAACGCTGTTAAATGCTCCTGCAACTTCACCTTTGGCTGAAATAGATATCAGTAATGTTTCTGAACTGTTAGTGGACCTGACCAGACCAAGTGGACTGAAACCTCAGTCTAAAAAGTCTCAGGACTATCAGGTACGGTGTGTTAAACTGGAGGAAAGCAATATTTGTGTCTAGAGATTAAGAACTGACTCCCTTCACTTACTGCTAGCTGTCTGGGCCTCTCTGAGATTCCTAGTGTCAGAAGCTGGATTAAATGAGTGACTGTTCAGGTAATGAAATGTCAGCTTGACCTCCCCCTTCAGCCCCCGCCCTGCCAATTTCCCCTCCTTCTTACAATTAAAAAATGCTATTAGGAACTTGCACCATGCCTAATTGTCTATATTGGGAAAAGTATTTATAAAAATCAGTTGGTGTATGTACTCAAAATACTGCATTTTAAGAAAATGTTTACTGTGTAAAATTAGTCATTAGCTGCTTAAATCAGAATGATCTCATTGCTGTCTTTTGTAAACAGTTCCCAGCGAAATTTCTGATATCTGATTTCTTTCCTTTACAGGACTTAACAGTGCATGATAGTTTAGCAATGAAAATTTGCAATGGAATCTTGATGGACCCAACTGCACCAGATGTTCGTATTTATGCAAAAGCTTTAAATTCACTAGAACTCAGCAGTTCTTCCACAGAGAATCTTCTGGTTCTGCTCAATGAGATTCTAGAGGTAGTACATAAATAACATGGTTCTTACTTTTTTAATCATTAGCAATCTAATATTCTGATACACTTAAAAATGAAGTGCCTTTTGTTTACTATGACATTGTGACTGGAATTTCTGTTTTAACCAGTCTTTGAAAATTAATTTTTGATGAGTCATTTACAAAAATCTGAGCTGATATCACTGTATAATTTACGTATTTCAGCTACCATAGATAGTAAAACCAGTGTGAAACAGTGTGCCCAGCTTGATACATTTCAGTACAGTAAGTTCTTTTGATAACTGTGGTGTAGTTAAATTTTTTTACGTTAAAATAAAATTCAATATTAAGTCTTTTACAGTTTGGATGGCTTATCTTGGATTATTAACAGCTGAAATTTTACGCCTAAACTTACGACGTAACTGTAAGATCATTAGGCAACATGAAAAGGGTGCTTGATTTAAGATGAAGTGGGAAGGGATTACAAGACTTGATGTGACAGTTCTTACATTGAGGCTTTTATTAATATGGGAAAAAATAAAGTAAAATTTGGGAGTGTGACAGAGGAAGACAATGGTACATCGAAATGTTGAAAAGAATGCTGATCCACTATGAGCATATCATCCAGAGGTAGCAATGCTCCAGGACTCAGCTGGAAAGGTCCAGTTGCTTTAATGTTTTTTTGGGCTTCCTTTTAAAAAAAAAAAAAAATAGTATTTTGGGGTTTCAGTGCCTGGTATTGATGGAGAAAGTGTTTCTCCTTTCAACTTGACTAATCATCTTCATGTCACGCATCATATCCTTCATACAGTAAATTCAACTAGTCCTATTAGTGGGTAAATTTAATGGATAAAAGAAATAGTTGTAAAATTAAGTAGCATTTAACATTAAATGTCTCTTCTCCAGAAAGTGAAAGATAAAATGTGTCAAAGAGCTATTGAGAAGATCAAGATGAACTTGATGAAAGATCCTAATGCAGGCAAAGACCACTCTGAAAGGACTGAGGAAACAGGCCTCTCTGAAGGGACACAGGAAACTGACATCACGTTATCTGAAAATACTGTTCAAAATGAAGAAGGTAATTCAGAAGAGGTGTAGTTTAGTAGTAGGTATACAATTGAGTGACTTGTTTAGATGCGTATGAAAATAAGTTTCAGTTTTCCTCCATTAAATTAATCTACTTTTTGAAAAAATGGGAAAAGATAACATCTAGTAAATACGCATACGGTTTAAATATTTGTGCTGGCCACACTATTTCTTGATACAACCCAGGACGCTATTGGCCGCCTTGGTATTGATCACTGCTGGCTCATATTCAGCTTATGGACATTCAGCTGATACAGCTGGTCCCTTACAATTTCAATGTCCGCAAATGGCAAGTCGCTGTTCCCACACTTGTGGTCCTTCGACTCAGAGGACCGGGCAGCCCAAGGTCTATCGGTATCGTTAAAGACTGAGGCAAAAAAAGCATTGAATGCCTCTGCTTTTTCTTCATCCCTATTAGTCAGGTGACCATCTTCAACAAGTATCGGTCCAATGTTTTCTTTAGATCTCCTTTTGCTTTTAACATACTTCTAACAAACCCTTGTTATCTGACACAGCACTGGCCAGTTTCAATGCTAATTGAGCTTTGGCCTTCCGTGTCTTCTCCCTGCATATACGAACCACAGCTCTGTATTCTTCCTGCGAAGCCTGACCTTGCTTCCAGAGAACATACAATTTCTCTTTCCTTTTGGGCTCCACGAGGAGTTCCCTGTTCAGCCAAGCTGGTCTTCCGCCCCGCTTGCTTGCCTTCTGACACAATGGAAGGGGCTAAACGATTGTCAGGAATAGTTTACATGATTGACCTACGTTGGTGCAGGGTTACAGATGAGTGACATTTTAAGCTTCCTTCTAGCCTTATTATGTAATTTCTAGTTTAAGGAAAAAGTGGGGTTAAAATTGTGCGGCTCTTTTATATAACAGCCAAAATTTAAAATACTGGTACTTAGGATAAATTAGAAGTTGATTATTTATGAATTTTGCATGTGCTATTCTGTTTAACAGAAAATAATAAAGATGTTCTTCATACTCCAGTTAAAAGTGAAGCAGCTGCAAAGTTGAAATCCACGAGAAACAAAGCTGGCAGAGGTATGCACTAGCTTTTTCTGGCTACAGTACTAGTTGTTTTCAATAAAATAATTTCATATTAACTTTTTGTGAACCTATAGATATAAAAACCATTCAGTCTTCATACTCAGTTGTAGTTTTTAAAATTTTATTTATTAAAAGATTAAAATAGTCTGTTTTGTGGAAATTTTTGTGCTACTAGCCTCTGCCAACAACACAGATTTATAAAGGAAAAAGTCTGACTACAGGATTTCAAGATAATTTGGCCACAGTCATTTACAGTAGCGTACAGGTGTTTACGGGAGAAGTGGTACCCTGTGGATTTTTTGCTGTTTCGTCACCACATTCTGTCTGTGGTGACTGCCTATTTGTATGTTTCAACACAATATCAAACACTGAAGAAAGACACAAAACTAGTTTAAGAAAATAAACAGTATCATGATATGAAAAGAGACTTTTGCTTATACTTAGGACAACGGAAAGCAGCAGAAGTGAGGTCTGTGAGCAGAAGAAAAACGGGCACAACTGTAAAATGCGGTACCGAAAGGTAAATCCTTTTCTCTCCACCATCAAAACCATGATGTCTGTTCTAGCAAGGAAACTTAATTCAAAAGTTTTTCTTTCCCAAAACCTGCATCTTTGATATCCTCTATTCCTAATACACAGATAAATAGTTAAGGAAAAAATTTTCTTTAAACTGGTACTTGTGAAACAATAGCAGGTTTGACAGCTTCACATTTTAGTATCTATTGCCTAAGAGCCTGTAATTTTTTTTTTTAACATACCTTTTGTGCATGGAGTTAACATACATTCTAGCTGACAAAAGTTAGATTTTTGGCTTACATTACTGCTCTTCTTCCAATCACTTTTTCTGCTTTTTTTCATAACTGTTCTGTGGAGGAATCAAATTTTTTTTTTATTCAAATTCTTTTTCCTTGCCACATTCCTGTTGCTTGTTTTTCAACACGTAGTTGATAAGCTTCTAGAAATGACTCATAAGTGAATATACACAATGCATTCCTTCCCTTATGATCTTGTAGGATATAAGCATTAAAACGACATCATCTTTGTAATTTTCAGCTGTGCTCACTCTTTCTCAAGCAGGTAATCCATGGACTTTAGGGTGACGAGGGTCAATCATTCCCATTTGCCTATTCGGTGTGTTTACTTTGATACCACCTAATCTTTTGGGGGTTTTGCTTATTTTGGAACTGCTAACACTTGGTTATCTTCCCTGATACTGCTATATCACTTGGAAAATGTTAATATATTCTTCTCAAAAAATAAAAAGTTTCTATTTGGTAAGAAGTACTTTTGCTCTTTAAGACCATGTTTCAAGTTTGTTAATATAAAAACTCTTCAGTTTGCTTAGTCGTTTTAGCCTTACTTTAAAATATTTTTACATTTCAGTGGTGATGAAATTCCAGAATTGGTCCCAATGTCAAGATCAAGGCCTTCAAGACGAGCAAAAACAGTGGCACTTGAAAAAACAAGAATTAATCTTTCAAGACTTTTGAATACAGAAGCAGATGAATGAAGACGAAAGGAGAGAAAGCGTCCTTTGCTCATGCTGGTGGTTAATATCAGACTCGGAAAAATGAGATGTGTTTTGTTGTTAGTCATATGTAACTCTCTTAATATTATGATCATCTATAATTCTAGATCTTTCTAGGAACTCTTAATTTTTTTAAATAGTTGCTTTTTGGTGATTTTCCCAATATGAAGTCTGTCACTCATATAAAAAAAACATATTAAAATATTATCTGAACAAAACTTGATTTTTTTTTTTTTACTTTATAGAGAAGAATGCTTTTTATCTGCAAATAAAAATTGCTGTTGGTGGTAAATACTTAGTAGTTAAAGCTGTTTTGATATTTAATATTATTCAGAGAGAACGTTTGACCTGGAGTGGTTATTAATTGGCAGGCTCCTGTCCTTGCCATGGGGCTTGCTTGCCTTGCCTCAGTGTGAACTTGAGGCGAAGGGACTGTGACCCGTGGATGAGTCCACGCAGGAGTACCACACCCCGAAGCGCCTGTGGCCGTGGATAAGCCCATGCCAGGTCACGCACATCTCGAAGCATCTGTGGCCGTGGTTATGTCTGTGCCGCAGCAGGTGTATCTCTGATGGGATTGCGGCCCAAGGATAAGCCCACGCTGGAGAAGGTACACTCGAAGCATCTGTCCATGCTGCAGCAGGTACACCCTGAAGCATCAGTGCCTGTGCATGAGGTCACGCTGGAGCACCTCAAAGCGAGTGGCCATGGATAAGCCCACGCTGGAGAAGGTACACTCGAAGCATCTGTCCATGCTGCAGCAGGTACACCCTGAAGCATCAGTGCCTGTGCATGAGGTCACGCTGGAGCACCTCAAAGCGAGTGGTCATGGATCAGCCCACGACAGAGCAGGTACAGCCCTGGAGGGATTGCAGCCATGGGTAAGGCCATGTTGGAGCAGGTTCACTCCTGAAGGGACTGTGGCTGTGGGTAAGGCCATGCTGGAGCAGGTATATCTCTGAAGGCGTTGTGTCACTCGGAGAAGGTCACGCTGGAAGAGGCGCACCTCAAAGCGACCGTGGCTGTGGATAAGTCTATGCCGCAGCAGGTACACCCCTGGAGAGACTGTGGCTCAG